>NC_060246.1:156566657-156933440 GCF_921293095.1 Ischnura elegans
ATATTTGAGGAATGGGGATCGGTTAACGCATTCACGAGACGCCAGTCTCTCTGAGCCGTGAGTCAAATACTATGTCAGTGCGGCGTCATTCTCGGCCAATACCTCGGGGCCACCCGAGCGTCTCCGTCCACTCCCATCGGGCATCATCGGATGCCGAGACACCGACACGAGGCTCAACTTGGGAATGCAATCTCCACATTCCCACTCATACGTTACTCGCCACCCTAGTCCCAACGATGTCTTAAAAAATAAAAGACTATGGGACACTATGGGACGTCGCGTTGGCCGATATCCACATGTGATTTCATAAATACGTTATGGTGCGATTTTGAGCGCAAAGTAGATATTTTCAGGCTTACGAATATCTATAAAGTCTTTATGCAGAATTATACAGTGAAAAATGCCTATGACATACCGTACAGATATGTAAAAACTCCAAGCATATAGAAGGCTACATAATCAATATAACTTGTTTTTTTCCGGTTTCATGGTGTTTTTATAAGGTCTGGTGGAACCGTACGATCATAAATGAATAATGTTGTAAGCATTCCACTAGTAAAACTTTATTTTACGCACTACACGTTTGAACATGGCTTTAAAAATAAATGTTTTAAATCTTGTAATGAACTTGTCGTACTTTCAAAAACCACTAAGGAAACTGTCATTGAGCTGGTAGTACCAACAAATTTTCGGTGAGAATTGCACTGTTTCTGAAATAATATCACGACGTCAAAACAATTAGTGGTTACGCAAATATATATGAGCAGAATTTGCATAGTGTCTTTCAAATACAGCTCTGGATGTGTTGAAATGAAAATTATTAGATATATAACAAGGCTTTCAGAAAATAATTATATAAATAAATGCCTTGTTAAATGTTCAGCACTGGTAACTAATGAGATTATCAATACGGAACCTGTTGAAAACAGCAAATAAAATAAATTTATTTGTTTGTGACATGTTTTCGATTAATACATAGGTTTCCAATCAAATATTGAGTGGCACTCCCTTGTTCTAGCCATCGTCCATCTGGAGCAACGAGAGGGGAGTATTCTTTTTTAGTCCCCAGGATATATAGACATATCAGGTATCAATAACGATACCTTCCTTGCCCAAAAGAAAATTTACCACGCAAGAAACCTTGATACGCAGAAAAACTTTTTTGCTGTAAACATACGCATAGCTTTTTAAACAAAATAACCGGTTAGAAAAATGATCATAACTGGCAATAAAGTGAAAGCATAAGTAATTTCCATCCCATTTACCTCGAACAAATTTTCCACCAAATATGTCGAAAAAAACAAGGATGTTGCATACCATAATATGAGAACGTGATCAGTGTTAGTTTTAACCATCCAAGATAAGTTAAATGAAAAGTACTTTAATCCATCCCCGTGCCTGTAAATCTCTTCATCCCGCCCCTGCCGATCTTCTCCTTAAACGCAGTTGAAGTTTTAAACGCTCTCGGAAGAATTGTGTGGGGAAGAATGGAAATAGGGCGAAAAAAATCGATGGAGCCGGAGAGGGGACTCACTCATGATTCCGATTTAGAAACAATTTCCACTGTAAGAGAGAAGTCCGATTTATTCTGCGCATTCCCTTCCCGATGGGTCCCTTCGCACACTTCATGTCTCTCTTCTACCCATTCCAAAACCCCCATGACTTCAATCCGACTTCCTCTCTCTAATGCAAACATATTCCGATATCAACTTCACACCACACACATTCACACGCGAGGCAAGTATTCCCTTCGCGCTGTTAGACTCCCCCGCCCGGTCGAGGATTTGAAACGGACACTCTGTTGGAGGCATTCCAAAGTAATGCAACAGAGTAATCAGGGTTTTCGGGTAGGAAAGGGTTGTATGTGTACGCGTGTGAAGTGAGGGCAGACAATGGGGATGACAGGGGGAGTTAAAAAAGAGACGGAGAACGAAAGAGAGAGAGAGTAGCGAGCGAGCGAAAGAGAGGACAATGCAAGAAGTGTTGGTGGGGAGTGGACGGAGAGTGGATTGGGTGAAGAGGAAGCCAAATAGGGTGTGGAGGGACAAAGGTAGAAGGCCTGATGCATTAAGAGTTCGGATACGGGGTTGGGGGAATGTCAAAGAATGAATGGGAAAATTTTTCCACCTCTTCGCAATGCAGGGCGTCCCGATGGTGGATACTTAGTGGATATGCGCAGGAGGTGGATATCGTGAAATATCCGTGAGAGTTTGCCACCAGCCGAAGATTGACATATTTAAAAGTCTTTGCTCCCTTCCTCTCCCTTCATCTGCTCCATTTCGTTCACACGATTGCAAACCCCGGGAGCCAGAAATGATATCTCCCGTATCTTTTTCGAATGATCTGGAATTTTGAACACGGAGGGGGGATACCCGGAGGCAAAGTAATTTCTTGCTGTCGCAGAGGCGGAATGAATGGATTCAGAGTCTCTGACACCTCCATGAAAGAGGTAAGAGTGGCTTACGGGAGGATATCAAAGTCAGCCGTGGGCAAAAAATAAGTTTCCTCTCCGTTCCCTCTACGATGAATACCTTCTATCGCCCAGATTGAATCGGCACTGCGCTCCAATGCGCATGACGTATGAGAGAGAGCTTTGCGTGATTAATCGAACAAGATACATTGTGTATAATCCTTCACTGAAGAGAATATTTTATACGGGTTATCAATAGTCGCACAGAAAATTTGTTCCAATATTTTTGTTGCAGGATCCCAGGGACTCCTACCGTAGCATTCTGAATATTATTCCTCCGAAAATTATAGTATTTTAAAAAATTCAAATTTAAAGGTGTTTCATAATCTTATCTTGTTTTACGATTATTATTTAAGGTAAAAATTATAATTAACTTTTAAAGTCTTTCGTTTAGAGAGATGTATGTATTTGCTTTTGTTTCGTAAATTTATAATGATTATTCCATTATTTTTCTTACAATAAAATTTACTGATACAGGAAGAAATATATCTAAGGGGCCCAAGAGTTTTTATTTTGCTCATATTAATTCATTGAATGCCTACGTTGATAGAGAGACAATCTTAATTTAAGTGAAAACTTTTTTAAGGATCTCATATATATAATGAAGCTTTTTAGCGTGTTTCACGTCTAGAGGATTTACCTTTAACGAAAATACTATTATTAATTATTTTAATGACATATCCTGGTAGAGTGCGACAAATACCGCGAATTGCGTATATGGTTCAATGTAGGGGAGACCTTGAATTCCTTCTTGGAGACCACCCTACTAATTTAAATAGTACAATTTTGTTTCTCAAGTAAATAGGTCTAATTAATAAAATTTTAAAGTTCCTGTCTATTTTATGTAAATAAATTTTACAGTGACGGTTCCTTTATTATACTATTTGAACCAAATTATTGAGTAGTGGTGCAGCATAACTTAGCCGTCGACGCACCCAAACGCTCATTTCTACCTCTACTACTTATTTTTAATGATATTTCCGAAAGATCACTTATGAGGATGTATGGTTCAAGCTCACCCAATACTTCCTACTGTTTCCTTTTATATGAGAAGTTATTCAGCCCATTGAGGGTATTAACGGCCAGAGTCCTCGTTCCTTTTCCGTACGAATTCGAGCGGTCGAAGCTAGGTATGATTTGTGCGTAACCACAAGTGGTGAAGGGGCCACCTGCGTAATTGTCCATTTCTCAGGATCAATTATATCCCTTTCCGACCGCACATAACCTGGGAACTGCGCAACGACTCTTATTCCAACCTCTCGACGGGTCCTCGACCGGACTGGAACGGAAGAGAAGCAAACAGACCCCAGGAATTAACTGACAGAAATACTCAAATTCCCTCCTTCTCCAAACTCCGTCTCTCCCACGTTGTTTAACGTCCATGTCGACTACCCGCTGTTGTTTCACCCCGTGGAGAGTTCGTTGGCTCCCTTCCCTTCTGGTGGTTTGCTTCCTTTAGGGATGAGGAAAGGGAAGAGAGGGTATTCTCCCGGCCAGGAGGAGTTGTAGTGCTATGGAGCGGGCCCGAATTGCGGTAGGCCGTTTTCAGCCTAACTACCCTATTCCCTTTTGGATGATTTCTCGACGGGATTCGGAGGAAGCGGGCGAGACGTTGCAAATGAGAGGGCGTAGTTTGAGGCGGAGAACGGAGGAGGAGGCGACGCCAGGGGATGGAAATGAAACCGAGAAACGGAAGGGAGGAAATATTGAACGATGGGCTCAGTGCCCCCGCTAGTGGCGATGATATAATGAAGGATGCACCACTGAGAAAAATAATCATGGAGTCAAAAATGTCGATGCATTGTTAAATTTTATATCAATTAAAATTTTTAAACTAAACGTCAAATATACATATATGCATAATTATTTATCCTCATCGACAGGTTAAAACGATGAATGGGTGTTGAAAATTAAGCATATTTAGTTCTTCGATCGGGCGCGTGGTCAAATTTTAGCCCTCAGAAAGTAGAAATTAGCTGAGTGTACTAAACAAGATGCATTTAATATTCTCTAACTATGAATAAACAACAGATAATTGCGAGTATAAGTTAACTATTTGCTTTTGCACGTAAATCAGAACAATTTATTTTCGATATTTACCTATGACTACGAGAATAAATCTTATTTCCTTACTTCAGCATTACGGAACTGAATGATGGAAGGTAGTGGCGTGAAAAATTTTAGCAACAGGGCCGCCAGAGGTCAGAAGCCGGCCCTGAGGAGAAAAAAAGACACTAAGGGAGAATATCAGTGAAGAAAAAGATTACGAAGTTGAAGACAGTGAAGGATGATGGGGAGGGTTGTTGTTTCGTGCCGTTTGGATGGAAGACGATGGTGATTCAGAGGAACTTAGGGGTTGCTCGGGGGATCAGGGGTTAGATGGCCAGAGAGGGTAAAGAGGGACAGAGAAAGTCTGGTCAGACTGATGTGTAGAAACAATATCCTGGCGTAAGGAGTCACGTGGAACTTTAAGTGGAATGGAGCGACGGAGAATGGAACAATGCGTTCATTCCTTATGATCAAGTGGTATTCATTATTATTTGAAAATCATTCGTTATGGATTGCCAGTGATGAAATGATAAAACTAAGTTAATATTGGCAAGAAACTTGTAATCGATAATTGCAGCATATTGTGCAGAATTTTTGTAAATTAATAGGGGCTGTCGCATTTGGTGTACCTTCATGATGATGTATAATGTGAAAAAATAGTTACATGTATTGTTACACTAGATATCAACTTTCAACCAGTACACCACTAGCTAATTTTTTCCTTTTATTTTCAAAACGTCATAAATATTCTTTTTCTTATTCTGATTGTAAGATTTATTAATAAGGATACCAAATTCAAAATCAAATAATTTCCAACCATGCACATCATAAAATATATCGCAAAGGTACGTTAGATATATAAAATTCGGTGGAAACAATTTCATGCAAACTTTAGAGACCTTGATAGATCCATATTTTCTTATTTCCCAGTCCAGTATTTCAAATCTATTTTCTCGGAAATTTATAATAATTTCTCTTTCCTGGGGGAAACAAAGGAATCAACCGATAAAAAACACGGCCACTGATGGCTTGAAATTTCAATCATTGTTGACTCTGACATGCGTGCTTTCAATTGCAAGAAACTGGTACCTAATCAGGGGGAGCATTTATTCAGGACAGTGAGTAGGTAAATATATTTAGGAAGTTGTTTCACTCCAGCGAAGGAATGCTTTTTAATAATTCAGTACTGGACTCGGCGTCCATAGATACGTATTCCCATGGAGCAGCCTCAGTGACTTATGGGCGAATGTGCTTTCGAGAATGTTCAGGAAAGCAGTTAATGGGGGGGCACGGCGCAGTTGGGTGGAGGAAAGGTATACGGGTAGGTGCGTGTGTTAGGTCACATACAGCGCGGGGCGCCAGAGCTGTCGACGAAGAAAGGGGGAGCAGTAATGGAACGCCAAGGAGGTTAGAATGGAGAGAGGGAGAGGAAGTAGTCGTGGGCGTGAGTATGTGAAAGAGACGCATCAGTTATACCGTTGTAAGATCATTTTTTAGGCGCCAGCCAAATAATACGGAAGCTGAGCTTCTCCTGCGTTTCATCAGGTCCCGAGTCTTGACACAAGATTTCCAACTTTGCAGCCTTAAGCCTCCTCTCAAATGCTACCATCATTGTTTTCCTGCTCCATGTTTTCATTCTGAAAATAAAAATCATATTTTTATTTTCAGAATGAAAACATGGAGCAGAGCAGGTGGAGAACTTGGAGGAAAATAAAAATCATATTTTTATTTTCCTCCAAGCTGTAGGGCTCCGTTAGCCTATTTTTAAATACTTTCGTCGAAATTTCTCTAGCTAACGATATTTCTCAGTATTCTCTCCTATAATTTTATTTCCCGTACCTTCTTACCTCATATTTTTCTTATAAAATTTAGCTTGATAAAATATCACTTTATTATTCACGTTATCACTGACACTGGTTTATCTTCTCCATCTTCTAAAATCGTGATGATTCAGTCCACTGCCCTAACCAATATTCTAACTTCGAAATAAAAAAATCCCTAGTCGCCTCGTATTTCTTTACAAAACTAGTAGCCATATATCTCTCCAACGATTGAAAGTACTATAGGTTCTTTTTTTATTTTCCTTAGCTACTCGCAGACGGGGTAGCAGCTGCATGTAGTCAGCTCTTTCGCAAAGGCGTTTTTCCTCCCCATTGTCGTTGGGGCGTGTAAGGACCCACTCGAATGGACGACGCGACACAAAATTGCGATCTTACATGGAGACTAACGTGGAATGAGTGGCCCCTTCTACCATTCTCCCCTTTCCCACTGCGAGTCTCACGAGAAGGAACTGCTCCGCAGGGCAAGGTGATGTGTGTTTGTGTGTGAGCAATGAAGACAGTTGGCAGTTGTTAGGGTGGAGGTTCGGGCTGCATTCGAAAGGGGATGGGGCGTATTAGGAACTGTGGAGCGGACGTGTGGGAATATAGAGAGAAGGATACACAGGAAGTGTGAATAGACGTGCATATAGGTATGGGGTTGCGAGAGAGGGTGAGAGGGGCGAAGAATGCCCAGAGGACGAAATAGGAGAAGAGGTGGTGAACGCAGAAGGTGGGGCGAGGAGGTGACTTCGGACATTCCGTTAGAGGTAAGAGCGGTGGGATGATGGACCGTAAGTGACTCCCCCACTGTGCCAAAAGGGGATTTGGAGTTGTGGGAAGGGTCGGGAACGAGAAAAGTGGGAAAAGAGGAGCTTATAGGTGTGGTAAGGGGAAGAGTAGAACACCCACTAACTTCCAAGGAGTGTGGAAGAGGGGAGTGGAGGTGTGAGTACGATGAAGACGGCTAGAATGGGATTTGGTGTGGCAGGGGGAGGAAATGGAGAGGATGGAGGGGAGGGAGAAGGGGAAGAGGAGGGATGAGATGATGAAGAGGGGTTTTGATATGGTGTGTGAATGCGGATGGAGGCAAAAGGATGGATGGATGTTGGGTGTGTTTGCGGAATAGCAATGCGAGTGGAGGTGACGAGGAGAGAGAAACAGTGAGGAAACCGAGTGGTTGGAACGGATGAACGAATGGGCTCTGAAAATTTTGTGTATTAAATAGAGGATAAACCCGTGATTCTCAACATTCTCTTAATTCATGGACAAGAGTTAAAATGAAGATATAATCACCATATATGACCCCGATTACCATGATTTTTTAAAAATTTATTGCTCTGATCCTCCTTATAAATATTTTCTACATTAAATCATACGAAAATAATATTGCAACATGAAGTAAATACTGATCTATTAGTTATTTCGTAAAATAACACCTGATTTTTACATCCTTTATAATTAATCTAGTACTTCAAAGCCCATTCCATTTTCATTCACTATTTCTATTTTTTATATTTCATTTTTTTAATAAAATCAGTTCTATAATTTCATGGTGACATTGAGTATTTCCGTCCAATTAATCAGTGTATTCGCTATTATGGGTCAAATTCTATTGTAAACACATGTCATGTTCCCAGAAAGAAGCATTTGATGATGAAGGAAAAGAAGACGTAACGAAAAATAATTATGAACATACTTTAAGGCATTGCCGTATTAGTCCAGAAAACATAAATGTAGCTTTTCTAAAAAACTAACGGATGAACTTAAATGTGAAACGAAAAGAGAAGAAGATTACAATTTTGGAGAGATTCCACCCGATAAGCATTTCAAACGTTACTTGAATTTGGAATCCATTCTCCGAAAAAAAAAAACTAGGATAGAAATTTGGGATAGTAAGAGAATCATCTCATACGTATATATTGAACTCTAGTGTCATGTGTATTAACTACTTAAATCTGTAGACAAAAATCAAAATCAGCGGATATACAACTAATTTTTGGGATTGGAAAATGAATAGGATTTGATGATTAGCGGGATTATATCTCGTTCTCGATTTTACCACCTTCACAAAAGTTGGAATAAAAACAAAGTCTTATCGCCATTCCAACATATACCTAACCGTCGAAATATGAAGCTGATGAGCCATTGAAACTTTTGTCATGTTTTCTGTTGCTTAGGTAGGTTTTGCAAAATTTTACTTGGTGAAAACCGTTATGAGCTATCAATTGGGTACCATTATGGTTTTTCTACGTGTTTTTTGTTCAAGTTCTAAGATAGAATTCAACTTTCAAAAAATGGAAAAAAAGTCAACTTATGTTTTGTGTTTCTCTTATTTCTCTAGTAATCATATCATCAGTAAGACAATGAATGCCAATCTTGAAACTTACGTTGTTTGCCTTTCTCAACTGTTCTACCCAAGTCTTCCCCCGGTTGAAAACCCATCAATGCAGCATCTCACTCGACTTCTCCCCATTCAGTCAAATTGCAATCTCCAAAGCTGTTCCGCCGTCGCTTCGAACACCATTGTGCGAGGCGCGACACGGCGCGTTGGAAAGCATTACATTTGTTCCATCGGGAAGTCTACAGCGCTTTGGGGAAGAGGAGGGCTCACACTTGTCATTTCGATTAAGTGCATACCAGAGGAAGAGACGGTTTTCAAAGCCGCCTGCCATAAAGACTCCTCCTCCAACGCACTCCCCAATTCACCATCCAACGACTAAGGACTCCCACGGAAAAATAAAACGTCAGACTTCGACGAATTTTGAACTGAGATTTATCTCATACTTCATGGCGAATTTGACGGATTACAATTTTTGTCAATGTGCAATTATGAATCATTAATTTAATCAATTCTGCTATTATCATTGGTACAACGAAAACTGCCTTATGAAAGTAATTTGTGAGAATAGGATTAATTTGAAAATGCCATTGGTTCGGAGAATAACGCCATTTTTAGCAATGAAAGAATTTGATATTCATCTGTTTTTTGAGGCTTGAATACTTCTTAAAATAGTATTAAAACCACAATTAAAACAGTAATAGCAGAAATAATTCGTACCTTCATGGATAGAAATTAAATTCACGCCAAACTTATTTTTACAAACGATCTCGAACGATAAATAGATCATTTACAAATGCAAGCTGAGAAATGGTTGTAAAAAATTTACCCTGAAGTTGCATTAGGATAAAGGAAGGATTTTATAATGTCCGAATAAAAATTATTTTAATTGTAAACTGCAGGACTTCCAAACTCTGTTTCGAAAAAAATCATTGCATTCTATATTACTGGATGAAGACGATAAATATCATTAACAGATAATTCTCGCGTCTCCGTGGCCAATTTTTTACTTTTGTGGCAGGAAATGGAGTGCAAATTAGCTTCTTAAAAACGTTGCAGAATTTTTCTGTAATATATATTGCATATCAAAGTATTTGGAGACAAGAAGCAATATCTTTCCTAAGCGAGCGCTCAAGTTACAGAGAAACCCTTTTTGATTTTGGCGCCGATGAAAGCGGTAATGAATAATTCAAACGAAAAGCACTTCTTTCTTCAAAGCTATTTTCTCCTCCATACTTCCTTTATACTTCAACCCAAACACATTTCTAGTGCTCCTTACCATTTACTGCTTCCACTACTACGTTCGCTAGCTCTCTTCCCCAGCTTGGCTCTCAACCAAACCTCCTTTATCTCACACTTCTTGGCGCCGTGCGGCGTAGACGGCGCCTCTATCCTCCCTTCCCATTTCCTTCGAAACTCCCCCCCCCCATCGTTTGCTACTTCATGCATTTACAACCCCTCTTACATCACCGTCTGTAAAATAACACGTTGATTATCTTTGTCAATTAAAGGCTTTGCCAACCTCTTTCCACCATTTTTCATTCCAACCTCTCTTCATCTTCGAATCGGTTCGTTTCATTCCGCCTGCATTCCCACCTTTCCCACCTTGTCTCATATGACTATTATTATGACGGTGACGCCTCCGGAGACTAGCCAAGGCCAGGACTAAACGGAAGCACAGAAAAATTGGGCGCCAGTGCGAGAAGGGTGTGAGAGGAATACTCCCGCTCACACACGGAAGAGGGAAGATAAGGAAAAGGGAATTAGGAAAAGGGAGTGATTCCCTCAGAATACTGGGTCCCGATAATACAGTCTTTGTAAGTTTCACCCATTCATCACCGGGAATCGGGATATAGAAGTGGAGTGAATTTAGTGAGTAGGACTGGACTGTAAGGGTAGAATGAGAGACAAGGAATTCAGGAAGGGCATAAGCAGAAGAAGAAAAACTACGGAAGGGACTCGCATTCATACCGCCAAATAGTAGGTGAGAACACTGCCGCTGTAGCTACCGCTGGCCGACCTCTTGCCTCCAACACCCTTCCCGGAATTACCATCCCATCGGTAGGCCAACTTATCGCAACCATAAATATTGTATACATAAACACTATCAGCAAACAGTATCAGGAATCTTCCCCGCCCGCCCGGTTTAATAAAAAATAAACCTATTAGGCGGGCGCAGCCGATCCGTCTCACCATTTAATGTCCCTCTTTTTTTCGCGTTCCTACGTTTATGGAATCTTTTTCCATCGAAGGCAGAGAAAGTCTTGAGGCTCACATGAAAAATACTTCTAACGATCCTCGCAACCTATTCATCATCAATCTTAAAAGTTCACTCAATTTTATTTTGGGATAGGAATTGAAATGCCCAAGCGGCCATTGAGCACCCAAATTGAGCTGTATGAAGGGAGACGAGAATGCTTCTACCGCAAATGTGAAACTGGATAGACTGCCAAATGTGCTCTTGAATTCAAAACGAAGCACTGCGATTTTTCATGTCACGCATTTGAATATTTTCTTTCCTACGGAAGGGACCCTAATGGAATACATTGTACAGAAGCCATTGCTTTTTTGGCTATTTCTCAATTACCATGAGTGTAAAATTCAGCATCCTAGATAATAACTCTGACCTTTATCACGAGCAGTGATGAATGGTGCTCATATTTTATTTTTGGCATTGATCAGCTTTTGTATAAGTCATTCAATCTGCTTACCATTAAAAATAGTCTCAGAGCTACCATTACAAGGACAATATTAATAATATCAGCCATACCCGTGATTTATATGTCTTATCCCACCCATATTCGACCAGGATGTTTGCTCCCTTGGTCACCGATTTCGACCAACATTGGCAAATCGTCTTCATTTGATTAGAAAAAGAATGCCTCAAAGCCTTCTTGTAATGCATGTGGTTTACCAGATATTGCCATGCAATGTAACTATAATTCTACGAAATCGACTTTTCGTTATTGTTTATTCGCATTGAACACCCTCATCGGTGCAAGTGACGTCAATTACCTGTCTCCTCACCGAGTGGTATTAAGCCAAATATTTTCTTGAGCCTTGCTCGCATTCCCCTTTTTTCCTCGCTGATGCTGGATAGCGGTCGGACACTTTTGTCGTCCGTGGTGAAGAGAGCACTTCCCCCCATTGTCACCCCTCCTCTTGACCCTTGAATTCCCCCTTCCACCCTCCTCCTCTCGCCCTCACTCACTGCCCCACACCCTTACATCCCACCCCCTCTTCACGCAACCTATTCCCACGCCTTCTCATTTTTATCCATCCTTCCCAGTTTACCCTTCATGCCTCGCCTGATCCTTCCCCATCTCCATTCACGCAAAGAAGAACCAACCTCACTCAAATTCTTATTTTCAAGAGAAAACTCTTCTCCTCTTGTATTCGCCCCTTCTCTCTCTATCTCCGTCTAACTCTGTCCCCTCTTTCGTCTCCATCCCCTTTAAAATCCATTCGCCAAACATCTGCTAAAGGATCTTCTCCTCCACCCTAGCACTCAAATACACACACACACTTTACACATCTCCCACTTAACACCGCTCATCTCCCCATTTCTCCGTTTTTCCCTGCTTACTTTTCCCTTCGAAAGGGGCCCAAAAGTGATCGTTCGCCTCTCGCTCACCGAAGAATGGAACGCATGCTGTGAGGAGGATATCGCGTGCAATCCCCTCATGGCCCGGAATCATGTTTCCCGTTGGGAGCCGTAATCACGCTGATGGCGTACGGAGCTTTGATGCTTCCACGGCATTATTTTATACAAAAAGGTGCTTTCTCTACGGTCTTAAAAGGGAAATTTTGAAAACGTTTCTTTATAAACAAATTACTTTCGCTCAACCAAATTGACTATGCCAGGGTGGAGTAGTTTTATAGCCATTTCTGGAAGAATCTACGATCCATAACGTCGATAAGTAGATACCAAGAAGGAAGCTTACTTGATGGAAGAAGTGTATGACATTAATGCGCCTCAGATGAGTTCCTTTTCATCTCCGAAATAACTGTTACTCGTGGCATCGTTAAAAGCCTATATTCACTGGCCGAAATACTTTTCATTCCAAAAAAATTATATTATTTTCAGCAAGAAAAGAGATAAATAGTTAAAAGAGTATTTTGTGTTCCATGGATGATGATTATAAAAAACATTCTACTCGGATGAATATCTAGCGCTTTACTTCAAGCCATAATGAAAAGATATACACTGGGGGTGGTTACGCGGAGTAATAAGGCAGAGAATGGTGCATTTTTATGGAGATAATAGGATGGCCACTCAAAGAAGAGTTGCTCTCCTCACTGCGCCCTCTCCTCTGCGTTTAAATCCCCTATAATAGCACACGCAGCTCCCCCACTATTTCCCACGCAACATCCCCTGTGAATGCAAGGAGGTAAATCCCCTCTTGCAGGGACCAGTCTCTGGTAAAATATGATGCATGGGCGCATCCCTCCTTCCTCTACACGCGAAATTTCCTCCTCCGCCGTCAGGCGATGAGGTCGCCGCAGCTGCAGGTCCCCACCGCAACTTCACTTAAATCGTGAACCCCGACTCGGTACTTTTCACCAAGGCTTAGGATTTGGAGAAGGGAAGACGAGGATAGGAGCAACCCATCTCTTTCTTTCGGTTCGTGTGGAGGGATTCATTGGGGAGCGTAGAAGGGGTGTGGCGAGGGGCAGCCCTGGGGAAATAAAGGGTCCAGACGCCGCTGTGCTCTCCTTGGCTTCCAAAGGTAACGGCCGTGGGAGATTGTAAACAGGGGCTGCACTCTCGGAATGGCTCATTTTATGCCACTCTCGCGCGTTTACTTGGGTGCCCCTCGCGGTTTAATCAAGGCGTTGTTTTCAAAACAAAATTATTTAAACACCTCGGCTTTTTTATTGCACAAAGCCCTAAGATACAGGTAGGGCCAATTATTTTCAAGCGGATGAGGTTTTATCGAGTTGATGAAAAGTGTTTTGCTAATATAATTCATTATTATATTTTTCTTTTCGTTTTCAAGTAAGTAGACATTTGTTCTCGCTGATGATATTTAAGGGTCCTTGAAGGCTATAACCAGTAAAAGAAGTGCATTTAGAACTCCATATTGTGGCATGGATAACCCCGTGGTATTCTTGCAAAACAACGAGTGGATGCGCATATAGAAAAAATCCAACTATAAGCGGATGACGATGAACGTATGGAATGGTCTACGCTTTCGTCCAGTCATCCTTGTCCATCCACTATGGGGGGGGGGAAGGGAGCGAGGGTGGCGCCGGAGGAGCAGCTCGGACATATGTGGAACTTACCTGGAGGGAACTTTATTGTGGATGGGAAACACCCATCATCTTTATCGCCCTGCAATCTTTTATCGGCGTTTCCGTCTCTTTCCCGACCGCTTCGTCGTTTCAAAGTGACGAATGTGGAGGGACGGGACGAAAAAAATCGAGGCGAAGGACGAGATTGAAGAAGCGGGATGAAAGGACGAGTTTCTTCTGGTTCATCTCTTTACGCCGGAAAAGTAGCGATATTTCAACCGCTTCTTTTTCGATAAAACAATAAGATCGCGTGAAGGCTTCTTTTCCCTCAAGTTATCGACCACAATGCTCAAAAAGCTGCTAAAAACTCCAAAATGAAATGAAAACCAATAGTGAAAAGGAAAAGAGGAACCCACTAAAGTTTCTCTCAAGGCACGCAACTAAACTTTTCAATGCCTTGTTTTCCTGCTCACGCAGCTGCAAGTATTCACGAGTTCTCTGTGTCTAGTTAAAGGCTAAATTAATCGCTTTTCATGCTTTCCCTCTCATTACTCTTCCCGCTCTATTATCTAATTTGGTTATCTCCATGTGTATGAATTATCCGTGGAAGATTAGGGTGGCTCCTCAATAGAGCATTCATAATTGTTTACTCATTGCCGCTCGTTTTCTTTGATTACTTCCACGTGAATGGGCAGTATGAATCAAAGTGTACTATTGTCTCCTCTGTTGTCCCCCGCCAAGTTACACATCAACTGTTTAATAGGCAGTGTCTATCTTTAGGAGCATCGGATCTATCCATAACCGCACCTCTATTTTCTACTTTTACATCTCATACTCATTCACTCACACCAAAAACTACTCCACCCACTCTCTCTTTCTGACGCCATTGAGGAAAAATACCGCCATTAAAGGTGGGGTTGAGAATTATAATATGTTTTACTCTCATAGCTACCACGTAACTATGAGAGAAAAAGGGAAAAAAGAAGCCGGAGGCGGATCGAGGATGAATTGGTGGGAGAAACTTGGAGGACGGAGGTGTTGAGTTCTAAGAATTCTCAAGTTCTAATAAAAAAAAACAATAAAGTAATTTAGTTATATAGTTTAGGTTTTTAATGGAAGCATGCATAAAAACGATGATGTACTTTTCTTCTTCCTCGCCTTGATGAAAAGACTGAAGAGTACGGTGTGTAAATATTCGAGTTTAGATTAACCAATCCTTTTGTGTTATAGTAGGATGGGCATTTATCATTTAAATTCTAGCCATTCATGACATCTCAGAATGAAGATGAAATGTAATCAATTCCCTTGAAAATGCGATGGTGGTTGGCGTAACATGGTGAAACTCCTTCATGATGCACAAAGGTTAAGAAAAGGCTTAGCTGTTTCACAAAATAAAATATATTTGCGACCGGTTTCGATACAGCGTATCATCATCTGGCAATTACAGGTATCAGTACATAGAATTTATACCCTTGAAGGCGTTAGAGGGGTGGTAGAGTGGATGTGGGGAAAGGGGGGAACTTCGGAGTACCCATTATTGGATGCAATTAGTTAATTGTGTTTATCTCCTTCATACTGTTGTAATTCGACAATGGAATCAATCATAATCTGTGAAGCATACAATGTATTGCTGATATTTTGTGAGAGAAGTGGTGTCGTGAATTGCGGTGTATTATTTGGTGGAGGGGGTAAGGGAAGGGAAGGTAGGTTTGGGAAGTACGTCGCTGATGGGTCACTGCACGGGGTAGCCATCATACACCAACCCTCGGCTACCCCGTGCAGTGACCCATCAGCGACGTACTTCCCAAACCTACCTTCCCTTCCCTTACCCCCTCCACCAAATAATACACCGCAATTCACGACACCACTTCTCTCACAAAATATCAGCAATACATTGTATGCTTCACAGATTATGATTGATTCCATTGTCGAATTACAACAGTATGAAGGAGATAAACACAATTAACTAATTGCATCCAATAATGGGTACTCCGAAGTTCCCCCCTTTCCCCACATCCACTCTACCACCCCTCTAACGCCTTCAAGGGTATAAATTCTATGTACTGATACTTGTAATTGCCAGATGATGATACGCTGTATCGAAACCGGTCGCAAATATATTTTATTTTGTGAAACAGCTAAGCCTTTTCTTAACCTTTGTGCATCCCTTGAGAACTTTCAATACTAAACATTACAAGTGGACACAATCAATGAATATGTATTAACAGGCTAAACCTTATTTAAATAGCTGTGTCGGTAAACTAAACTTAATCGCCATCATGAAATAAATGGTGCGGTACACCACATGTGTCCTCAGGATATTTTTGCAGCCTGCTTAGCTAATTACAATTTGAAATTTATGTTAAAAACTTAGAGATTGAGGTAGTAAATAGCTTTACTTTGAGCGTCTTTTGGTAATATATCGAAATACCTATCTTGAGAAAACCAAGCATTTACATGATTTACAGCCAATAAAATAAAATGTAAGCCGCAGTAACGTAAAAGTTGCTGAACCCTTGAGTAAAATATCAAAATAATACGACATAAAATCAGACAAATAGAAAATGAAAATAGCAGGATGATGGAGGACTCATTTTTTGTCTGGTGAGGCTATACTCTCACAGCTCCGGTAAATTGTGCGATTGGGTTAGGAGAACGGCGGGTGAGATGGGGTTCGCCGGATCTCGGCGGATTCTCACAATCTCTCCCACCCACCCACGCAGGCCTTCATCACAGATTCCTCCCTGGTACGACAGAGAGCAGCCGAAGGGCATGATGGGTAAGTGGATTGGGTGATTAGGTCGAGCAAGTGCTGTGCGAAGTGGTGGTAGGAAGGGCGGGGTCCGCACATTGGTGAGGAAGGCTTTTGCTCATGTGGCCCAGTTTTTCTTGTATCGGAGTGAATTTGGAACAGCCTTAAGGTTTCGGCTTTATTTTGTGCTCTCGCCAATCGAAGTGAACAAGCAGGTTGACATGACGCTTCCTCAAAGTTTGCTTAAAATTCCCACGAAACTTCGTAACTTTCCAGTTTGACACCTGAAAATTTTTAAATAAGGGATTATAGAATAAAAGTAATCAATCAACAATGTTCTAACGTGTATTTGATCCCGCTTCATACAAAAACGAAATTTCATATTTATACAGTTTGAAAAGAACAACGTAATTTCGATTTCCACGAGCATTTTACTTAAATAGAAATGACTTCCATCGATTTTTTTAAAATGTCAATGATTCCAGGTCTATTGTAATCTTAAGTGGAGGGGAAATGCTTTAATATCGACTGCAATTATGGTTTTAAATATCAAAGTTTTTCACTGTTAATGATTTGACTTCAACAATTTTAGAGTGATAAAGGATATTCAGCCGATAGGATAATCGTGATGACCTGCGAAATAAATTTCGGCCATCGATTTGTCATTCGATTAATGTGTTTTCTTCATCAACCGCGTGAGACCGAATGCAACGATAACAGTTCCAGTTTCCCCTTGGAATTAAGAAACCCGCATTATTTTTACGCGCTGCATGTTCGCCCAACTTATACTTCATAAGATGTTTCAGGATACGACGAATGGCTGCGGCTTTCCCCCTTCGAAAAGGAAGCCTTTATTAGTCCAGTGAAGATGTTTTCGCTAGGAGGATGTGAAATAGTTTTGAGTTGTCAATGCCTCATACGTCTGGGGCTGCTGAATCCAAATCTGATGTTTGTAAACAAAAATTTCAAGACGCAATATTGCAAAATATATAAAAAATTGTTGCTTTTGTAGATTTTTTTAAGTCGGAACCTATCAACTATTTAGAACAGCTTTCAGTTATAAGCTAAAGTACATACATTTTCTACTAATTTTATCCATGTGAATATTTTTACGACAAAAGTTTTAAACTCCAGCGGCATTACAAAAATATTTTTTTTACCCTTATCTCCACAAAATAACAAATTCTTCGCACTTGCCTAGAAAACCCGACGATGGCTGTGATTTTTAATTTGAAATAATTTTACCCTAATATTAACTTCGGTTTCTTCCAAAATGTTGAATAGTTAACAAATTATAAATCTAAAAAGTTGGAAAAGTCGAAAAGTAAATACACTATGCAAATTCCAAGTGTTCAAAACGTTTTCCATTCAATAACGTATTTTGGTGTTTGATATATTTCAAGTTACAAACAAAATTCTATGCCATCATTCGCAATCTTGCGTTATGAAATTGTTTTAACACACATCGGATTCAGATTCTGCCGCCCAAAATGTATGAGGCGCAGAAAATTTAAAACTATCCTCCGAAGGCCCTTTTCGACATCTTGACTGATCAACATGTGCTCCTTGAATCCTATTTCGAATGATTTGTTTTCGCAATCTAGACGGCTTGATGCATTGCAGCGAGAGAGAGCGTCTGGTGAAGTGGTGAATTAAGGGAGACAAACGCATTCCATGAGTGAGCCGAACGCGGGAGTTATTGTGGGCTCAGGAAAAAATACTTTTTCCCAATTTTTTTTTTTTTTTTAGTCCGACAAAAAGAATCCGCGGTCGCATTAGCGGGTTTAGGAATGTGGTAGAAAGGATGAGATATTTCAGTTGTCTCGGATAGGGAAAAAGAGTTTGATGCTGGAAATTAATGAAGGTCGTGGCATGAGCCGTGTATGGAATGCAGTGATTCACGAGTGATTAAAATCGGGTACTAGTTTGTAGCGGTCGCCAGGAACGTTGAGAGCGTTTGGAAAGGGTATATGGGATTCCGACCAAAGATGAACCCTCTGGCGCGCAGAAGATGGCAGGAACATCAACACTGGGTGTGGGTATGACAATTGTTGGCGAGAACGAGCGGATGTTCTTAGTTAAATTTTAGTCCGCGCAAGGGACAAGTTCCCCTCGTGGTTACGCGTATGTCGTTCTCCTTTTTCAAATCCCGTCAATAGTGCCACTTTTTATGATACGTTTACGATTTACTCAGTTGTGGTATTTTTTACAAAATCACAGCTTCCTTTGAACATAAAATATAAGCATCGAATGCTGTGGAGAAATTATTGATGCTGGAAATTAATGAAGGTCGTGGCCGTGCATGGAATGCAGTGATTCACGAGTGATTAAAATCGGAGACCGGTTCGTAGCATGCGACAGGAACGTCAATCATTCCATTGCTCTGGGTCCTGCATTATATTTTACTAGTTAAATGATAGAAAAGAGATTTAGGTAAAATTAACATCTGGGGGGTATTTACTTGGGGGAACAAGTCCTTTACGAGCAAAATTTATGCATTTATTTCTTTTACAAATTCTCACAAATGATATTTAGGGACACAAATGCGAGATAAATTGTAACCGGAACAATATAATTATACGCATTGTAAAATACTATTCAAAAGAGAGTACTGCATTATGCACATGTCGCTATCGTCTTCCAAGAAAAGTCTACGCTGCCGGAGTAAAAACTAATGTATTGTAAGGAGTGGTTATTTGTTCTGGAGGTCTTGATTTTCCTCTCCTTATAAACATATTTTATTCATGATCCCCGATTTTTCTCTATGGTGAGATATGCATTATCTCTTAAGATAATGCATATCTCACCATATGCAAGTGCAATTATATTAATTGGATGCCTAAGAAAACGTTCAAAACTGATGCAGCATTAATATTTAGGAGTACGTATAACCGAATAATTTCTATCGAATTTTTTGACATTATAATAAGCAACCAAATACGAAAAAGGCCGAAAATAACAAGAAACGCCTATGAACATAAATAATTATAAAAATTCTAACGGATAAAAATAAGGGAATAAATTACACAATATTATATATACTTAAGTAAATATCTTAATTTTTATCTAAGCCTGTAGCCCGTACATATACGTATAGTTAAATACATGTAGTAAAAAATATAGACGTGACCTTTTTGTTTTCTCAACGAAAAATAGTTACTTTAACACAACCAATGATGTAAATAACAGTCGTCATTATTGTTCCCAAAAGTTCCGCTGTGGCATTAGCCCGCTTCAACCAATCGGTACATAGGGTCTTCAATTTCAAATGGGTGTATACACAACGAGCACTTTTGAGGGGTATAACGATTTTAGCACTCATCCAACCGGAAGAGCGTGAGGAAAGACACAGTCACCAAAAACTGCTCTCTTTTCTGCTTCCTAAATGTAGCCTGTTCTAAAGATGGGATAGGAAAACTGACAAAATACTTATGACCTGAATTCGAAAAGCGACAAAGACCGTGCGTATTCTGGGTGACAAAGAGCGAGCGTAAGGAACGTGGGACGGATAAGGATGGAAAACCCAAAATGATGCTAACATAATAAATCCAGATAAAGCGCGGGAAAAGTCGTTTAATATACGAAGAAATACGTGATTCCGCGACGAAAAAAAGTTCTACGTACGACTCCCATGAGTCGTGATCCCATTTGAGTCCGTTGGTACCACCAGGAAACACATTTTCTCCCGATCTCGGCAGAACGAGAAATCCCACGCCGCCATTATACTTCACAATCCTTTCCTGAACCTCTCTACAACTCCTGACATTCAGCGGTGTAAAGCTTTTTCCTTCGACTCCAAGCCTTGCCTTCCGCTGCGTAGTCTCTGGTTGCGTACTTGCCTTCCCTTTATTACACGCTCTGATTGGACCTCGCCGTGAATTATCAATGATTCCAGGGACTACTTAGTGGGGCGGATGGGGTAGACACAACAAACCCCAACCGCCCCGGCGCCACCTTCACCCACCCCCATTCTTCCGCCCAATCCCAATTGTCCCAGACTCCCCACATGAATAGGTAGTATTTCCTACTAATTTCAGGAATATTCGGATTATGAAAAAAATTATCTTCCCTCTGCTGGTTTCGATCCTACGACCTTCCTCATCGCAGGCGGAGATGGTACCACTGGTCTACGAAGACAACTAACTTAGAATTGTGTTTCTTAACGTATTTAACATCTTATATGAACCACAGGCTTCAGAGTTTCCATGCTCGCAGTACCAGAACTGACTGATAAATAAATTTTGGGTCTTCATTGCGATTAATGGGTGGATCATAAAGTTAACTCCTACTGATCCTCATCAGTGTGCCCTCAAATATTTGAAACATGTGATAATTTACCATTTACGCACCGTGTGTCCTATTCTTCCCCTCTTTTTGCAACCATCAACTGTCCCTCACGGAAGAACCTCATTGAGACAAGTAAGAGTGACTGACTGGCCCTAATTACCAATGCCCTCTCCCTAAGATTAAATCTGAATGCTATGTCTCATTACGGTGATGGTGTGAACCATCCAGTCCTCACAGGCGTAAGTATAACCCTCGACTATTATGACACAAGCTTTTGGGAAATAATTATCACAATTTGATTCAATGCATAATAATTAAAGTACACGCAAAACTTAAATCAGTGTAACAAAGAGAGAACTTTGTTGAGAAGAGCAAGTCTGGTTATACGGTGGTGCGATTTGAATCTTTCCCAGTCTATATTCACTCTTGATCACAACCGCGTAGCACACAATCAATAGGACTTAAGGTTATGTCACATCAAAAATAAAAGTCAAACATATGGGGTGATTTTAATTGGTTCATTTTATTTTTGTCAATTTGTACAATTATAGATATTTCACATGGAATATTTATTTCAAAATCAACTCGATTACTTTTTCATTGAAACTTGCACACATTTCAAATACAAATCTTTTGCAGACGTCCAAATCTGTTCCGTATTCAGATAGTTCGTCATCCACATTTTCAAGAAACTTAAATATGTAATCCGAAATATTTTCTATATTTTTGCACACATGAGTGGATGTTTTACCTCTGCACCCATTGCAGTTGTTTTCGATTTTTCTGCTGATAATTTTAACCAAATTATCCATAACATTTGGAAATGCCTCCCCCCAATTCAAGCACTGTTCAATGGCATGGTTGATACATTTCTCTAAACTCAGGAGACCACGCCAAGAGGCCGACCCTAGCCACACGCAATATTTCTCCATTCCGTCCACAATTTTTACTAACTTCATTAGTTTTTCACCATAAAGTTCACAAAATTGCACACTGATATCACCGACTAAAATCTTATCCATTTCACTTCCACTTTCGAAGAAGGAACCAATCTTTCTCTGCTCTTGAAGAATTTCACGCCATTGCGGTGGTCTGAGGGATATGCCTAGATTTCCGTTTTTCCCGATGAATATAGCTGCTAGAAATTCATTTTCGGGGTCCAAACCCACTGTCACCTTCTTTGACCCGGAGAAATTCAGGTCGTACGTCGTATTCATCACTGTGTTAATTTTTTCTCCCCCTGGAATAAGTCTCTCTGAAGAAGTGAATACTGTATCACTAGCAGATGATTGCCGATTATTTCCTCTGTGATTTGGGTGTGTGCCGATATTATTAGCATGATCCATCTCTTCGTTACGGTGTCTTTTGCTCCGTTTAGTGCCGGTTACTTTTCTGCTTTCCTCGTGGGTTCTGGATCTGCAGTGCCTGTTAGAGGCATAAGGATGAACTCTCTTGCCAGTTTCCATTGCGTTAACAAGATTTAACTTGTCAGTGAACAGAGGTATAACCAATGTCTATGACGATGCGACACCGCTTACAGGGCTAGACTGAACGTGTTTCTATGAAGCACGTCGCATTTTATTTATACAGTGCATGAGATAATCACTTAAAACGGTAAATACGCTGAGGGCGTCACAAATGAGAGCATTTTATTCAATCACAATGTGTGGGGAAGGAAAACATTTCGCTGAGGTGCAAAAACAACACACATTCTGAGATATATTTAAGCTACCCGACCCACTTTCAAGATAATTTTGGAAATTTAATAATCCCGATAGCATATGTTGTTTGCTTTAGATAAAGATTTTCCATCTTGGTAAGAGCAATTAGTTTGATAGATTTCAGATTGAAATTCTGAAATATTTTTACAAACACGGCGCAACATTTTTCTAACGAACGTTTTCACCATTCTATCATTTTTTTCTCTATTCTTACCGAAATATTTCAGAATAGCATTCAAAGTAAGCCCCCGACACTTATGATATAGAAAGAAAATACAATAATGGCCGCAAACTTCGGAAGAATAACTTTGAAGTGGGAAATAATTATATCTCCATGAAACTGAATTCCGCGATATAAAGTGGTGATGGCTCTTAACGGTGGGGGTCATTCCGTAGCTATCAAAATATTCTCCATGACGATTTTTATCGATGTAAAATGCCACCCAATGTTCGCCTGGCTTTCGGTGTGGATCCGTGTTCGCGATGTATGCACATGGAAACTGATTTTTCACGGGGAGTTTATCCGCAGCATAAACACCGATGGAAACTTTGCAAAATGCCTTTTCGTGTTTGAGAATTGATTTAAGTTCAAGAGAGTTCATTTTTCCCCGTATGCGCACTAAACCAGCTACTTATACTGAAAACATTTTCCATAGCACACATGTACTTTTCGGCACAACCACCATCCCTAGAGTGATGAAAGCACCTTAAGTTTGTTCTCTGAAACCTCTTCAATGAAGGACATCCGTATTCTCCAACGTCAATAATAGTTTTAGAGAGTAAATCCGTCAAGTACTCAGCTTTCTCAGATCCTTTTACATAAATATTTCTATATTTGGATCCGATGACCCATAAATTTCGTTTTATAATGCTGCTGTGGCAATAGCCATCATCCCAATTCAAACCGTGGTAATGTGCGGTCAGCCACAAATTCTGTTCTCTGGTACGTTTTCCAAGTTTTGATGAATGGTACGGTGGTAAAACAATCCAGTGGTCAAATACTTTCTTACTGTCATCTAATACTGCGACTTCTTTGATTACAAATTTTCCAAAGTCATCAGAGCATGCTTGAAAGTCTATGAAGAGATTCGTCATGTCTGGATGGTTTCTCGCTACAAAATAAGCCTAGCGTTCTTCTTACATCACATTTTAACTTCCATAATCCACAAATATGGTTCTATTTTTATCGATCTCGATGATGTTATCGAATTCAGCGTAAATTATGCACGTTATTGTTTCCTCGAGAGCTTCCTGAAAACGCACGTCCAGTCTTAGACTACCCTGTTTCATAAGATTCCAATGTGATCCCATGTTGGCCGATAGATCTGGGGTTAAGTCGAAAGCCGTTAAACAATAGCCATAAGGGTAGCTACTCCGTGGAATAGAATTTCCTTCATTTAAAAAATGAATTCCTGTACCGCTAAACAATGTGTGGTAAGCCATAACATATAGTCTATGTTCGGTGAAATCTGTTTGGAGTGATTTTGATGGTATTTCCATGCCATCCGCGTATAAGGATAAATGAGTTCTCTTGAAATGCTGAAAGTTAAATGGATTCTTTGTAATGTCTCCGTTGAACGCTTTGTTTGTAACCAATCCTATAATACATCGCTTAGGCAGTTGCCCAATGTATATGTTGTCAAAGACTTTGCTTTGAATTCCACCCGGAATAGTAAGAACCTTTACATCAACTCTCGTCAAAGGATATTTTGCGGTAGTCACTTCAAGAGCTTTGCTATGTGCTATCATAACTGTTGGATTGATGCGTACACGTCTTACCAAAAGAGTAGCATCAAGTATATTCACTTTTGTGTTGGAAACATCTGAAATGAGGCTGAATTGATCTCGAGACCGAACCATTTTGATCCGCATTTCAATTCAGTTGAGCAAAAATTTATCTTGATTGAATATATCGCTATGAATGCGACCCATCATATCTATTGGTTTGCTAAGAGCAGTGAGCCCTTTTCGTGTTGTGAAACCTGCATTTAAATGATCGACATTATCCATGTGTCCGGCTACGTCACCATACCATAGAGACGTGGTCAGGTGGGATTTTTTAGCAGCGGGTCCGTAGCTAAGAAGAGTTTCGAGATATGACCTATAAGGATACGTATTGCTTGGAGGCGATATCAATTTTTGGTTCAGGAAGACGTCAACTTGGGAGAAAAGAGAGTGCAAAAAATTATTTACTGGACCGACTTTGTGATCAGCGGTGATTTCCCCTCCATCCTGTTTTATAATTCGCACAGTTAGATGGATAAGAGTTTGTGTAAGATCAAGATAATCGTCACCACTTCCTGGAACAACGAATTCGATGGGGCTATCATCGCTTAGAGAAGACAGCGGTTTATAGTGTATCCACTGTCCGTTCAGAATGCTAGTTTGGGTTGGAGGGATGGTAAACAAGTCTAGTTCGGATTTTGCGCATTCGCACGAATGCGAATGAAGGAAGGACATGGTTCAGTCAAATATGTCGACTGAACGTTTCTCTGATCTTTTCTTTCGAGAGATGTCTCTCTTTTTTCCTTTCGTCTTCCTCTTCGTCTTCCTCTTCGTTACAGCTTTTTTCTGTTTCTTCTTCTTCTTATCACCTTTACGAGCTCGTGACTTCTTCGCACTCCGTGAATTGAATGAATAATTCATGAGAGTTCCTCGTCTTTTATTATTAGATCCTGATCCTTTCATGAGCTCGTCAACTGTTTCGATAGCTTTTCGTTTCAAGTTGTTTCCGGCTTCGTCGATCCGAGTCCGAAATGACTCACGAATCGGCGTCCTATGTGACACATCACCTAAAATGTTTATTCCTGTACGAATGGCTTCCTTGCCAATAGCCTTTGCCCCTTTGGTCAAAAAGGGCATTACTGTTCGGAATAGACCCCCCAAAAAACTACCAATTCCGTGACCACGTTGATATGTTGCACCCCTATAGACATTCGTTATTCCATATCCCGTCTGACTTTCGTAGTACTTCAAGTACGGTGTTTGTAAAATTATGGGTCTCCTGTTAACCATGTTGCTTTACTCTTCGAAAGTGTAGTTTAACACACGAAGTTCCGAACTCAAATGGTATGTGATGACCTATGTCATCTCTTATGTCTATTTCTATGCAGTCAAATTCGCGTCGTAATACAGGCATGTAATGTGGGGTATCGAATATTATCATTTTTTGTGTTCCGTATTCGTATTTCCTTGTTTCAAGATTCACAATTCTGAGAAGGGGTGCACACGCATCTCCAACGTATTGATTTTCCACGATGTCGCAGTAAATGTACATCTGCATGGGAAACCCCAAAAAAATGTTCGCAGGTCGTGCAGATCTATGGAGTCCATAAACACGAAGTCTGGGATCAAAACCTAATTGCAAAGCCAACCGTGGTGAAAATGTAAGATATGGAGTTTGATTATCAGTGTCTTTTGTATTGTTTTCATTTGAGGGCACGGTATCTGAGGCATATTTTATACTTGATACTATGATACGCTTTGTGGTCTCTTCAACATTGAAGGTAAAATTTGAGGAAATTTCCTTGATATTATTGATTCCCCGAATAACATCACCGATATTCTCATAATTTCCCGGCTCCAATTTAGCTTTATGCTCAAGTTCGTTACGTTTCCACATGCGAATAATATTGTTAGCAGCACTAACTGTGAAAATAGAACACGGATACTGAAATTCGACAATGGCTACGCACCATTCACCATCCAGTTTTATATGACGGTGTAACTGAGTTCTGAATCTTGTCGTTGTATTATCGGGGAATGAATGAAAAGAGCTATTGCTTGGCAAAGTAATATAAAATTCTGAACCTAACATTATATTCTCTTTATATCTTTAAATTTGATCCACGAATCAAAGGACTTAGGATATCCTTTCCAACGAACGTGCGCCTCCTTACTGTGACCTTTTCCTCTATAACCTAATATTTTATCTATCTTGTGCTCCTTTGCATTTGGCAATCGTACTCGCTGCAACTCTTGTGCATAAAACGTACCTAGTATTTCCTCACCACGTAAATCCTCGATCACGTACACTATAGGCTCTCTTTCGAGTACATTTTTTACCTTGAATATTTCAGTCGACCATGCACTTTCATAGCCCTTCTGAAATGTATTTTTTCTTTTACTATTCTTACTAGTTCTCCTTCTTGATATTTTGGTGTAGTGCTATTCTTTTTACCATTAAATCGTATATGATTTCTCTTGTATAAATTTTTCCACACCTGATAAACATTGCTCACGTTAACTTCAGCGGGAGCCATTTTAATGCTGGAATGTGTAGCTCTATTATATCCATCAACCAACTTTGAAATTATATTCACATATCGTCGGGTATTTTTTGCTGTGAAGTACCGCCACATGCGCTCTTTAAGAGTCCGGTTAAATCTTTCTACAATGCATGCTTTAACATCAGGGTTTCGCGTAACGTAGTGATGTATTTGTTTTTCCTTGAAAAAAGATTGCATCGATCTTGAAGTGAACTCTGTGCCTTTATCGGACTGAAGGTATATCGGCTTCCTTTTGGATTTTGTGAATATTATTTTGAATCCTCTTATTACCTCAGATGATGACTTATTCTTAATAGGAATGCACCATGCAAATTTGCTGAATACATCAATGACCGCGAGTAAATAGTTGTTGCCATCGTTATATTTCCGTAAGGATCGCATATCGTTGAGATCACACTGCCAGAGGTCATCCATATTATTAACATAATATCGGTTTCTTACAAACTTTCGTTGTATAGGTTTGTGCATTGTATATGCATCATTGCTTTCTAGCCATGCTTTTATTGTTTCCTTCGAATGCTTATCTTTTAGAGCTTTCATCAAGTTACGAGCCCCCGAATATCCTGCAGGATGGCTCGGATCAAGGTAAACTTTGGCAATATTCATTATAATTTTATCTTTTCCCACCTCCTAATTTGGTAAGGAGAGAAACGAAGAGGACTACCTTTAGATTTATTCTCGCGAGGATTGCCCCAAACTGTTTCTGCTTGGTCATTTGTTTTCTGAATGAAGTTTAATCTTCTAGGGTTACCAATATATTCTTTAGGAACGTTCATCTTTCTTAAAGCAGAACAAAATATTTCCCAGCCCTCAGGATTTGAATGTTTTCGTGGACGTACTACGTCGTTAAGTAAGTCTGTTATATTCGAACGCTGAATGACGTTACCATTTACACTTACAACACCATGATCATCCCACGAAATAGATTTTTCTCGAGAAATCATATTTTGCAAAAGTTCTGCTTTTCTTTTAAATAGCTTTGGTACTGATTTAATTATCTCACCGTCGGTGTAACTGTTTTCAATGTTGTTTTCCTTATCTGATGTTTTTTCTGTAATTAACGCTTTATCAGTTTCTATTATAGGTACATACGTTGGTTTTCTATGATTTTCAACTAAATTTAGATATTTTACCAAAACCTCCCTATATTTCATCCACTTGTCATAATCTGAAACATTATCTTCATCATTAGCTCGTATTATGTTACGCATTTCATCATCCAATCGCGATATTTGCGACTTTTCGGGTTTTTGTTGCAGTCTCTCTATCAATGCTTGAGGCACTAATACCATTTTATTAGCATGCTCCATCATCGACTAAACGCACTGCTCATCAATCCACTCAAAACAGATCCCAAGATGATGGGGAGGAATCCACCACCGGACTGAATAATTTCACGCTTTTTCTTCTTCCAGCAACCTCCTAGCTTAATTAATTTTCTGAGGATCTTTTTATGGTGAATCAAAGATCGCTTCTGATTATTCTTCAGGTAAGTGTTACCTTTTAAAACATTTATAATACATTCAAGAATGGCTTCAATTTCGTATTTGTCACATGATTTCAAAATTGCTACCCTTTGATCAGGTTTTGATTTTATCAGAGCTGATAATAACTCTGCACACATCTGAACTTTCCGAGACATAATAAATGAGTGACTCGTTTTTGTGTATGCTGATAATTTATATTACTGGTTTACGAACAGTTTTTTTTTCCTCTAGTCAGTATCAGAGTCATCCTTGAACGACTTCTTTAAGTCCAAAGGGCTAGTATATCCAACATAACTTTTAATATTTTTTGGAAATAAAATGACTAATTAGTGAGGAAAGCGTAATGCTTAGTGAAATTCGATTTTTTTGCGTTTATTTACTTATATTATTTTTTATAATTAGCTGGTACGTAGACGTATGCGTATTTATCATCGGGAAATATATTTGTTCGAATTCTGTGCTCTTCAGGGGTGTCTTGTTTTAAATCCATTAACAAATAGCCATGCGGTTTAGATGTGGCATCTTTAAAAGCATCTTGAATAAACCGGGGGTTTTCGGGAAAAATTTGTCTGGAGAGGTGATGGATTTGCCCTCTGTCTCTTGGGTTTTTGAAGCAAACTATATAATGGGAATTCAGAGAAATATCACGTCTACCCTTTCTTTGATGAAATAAATTTTGCGTGATAAAAATAACGCTCATGTTCCTATGATGAGAACCTTTGCAGAACATGTCAACAACTCTTCCATCAGCTTCTTTCATTAAATCGTCTAGTAAAATCAGTCTGGTCACCCCCTCACAACAAGAAAGGTCTGAGAGATTTGGCACCCCTTCATGTAACTTAACTTTATAATTTTGTTTGATCGTCGACGGAACAGACGCTACTTCCGAATAGCACCACAATATTTCTGATATATCCGTGTTTATCATTTGATCTAAGTAATTAATGAACTTCTCCACAAAAATTGTTTTACCACAACCTGTCGGCCCAGCGACACATGATGTGAAGGGGTGCTTCCAAGGGAGAATCATGATTTCGACTAATATTTTTTACACAAGTTAAATTTATTTAAAGATTTTAAATACAAGTGAGATTAAATAGATCTTGCGAGCAAAAGTATTCATTTATTGCTGTGTTGCGGTGTCCTTCCTCGCTATCGTCATCTAATGTTATCAGGTCCACCTCTCGGCACGTGGAACTCACCAACATTCTCGCTTCTTGCTTCCCTGTTTGGTACAAAAGAGTCGGTGAACGAGGGGGGTCTATAGGATAATAAAAAAAACTAATAAGATATGGTGGATAAATGTTAATATATTTACATAAGTTTAGCAAAAACATCATCAATACAATACATTGAATTATTACAATAATAGACAAGAGCATCAAATCACATAAAAAGCATTTTCATTGTTTGTATCCAAATGGTAAAGTTTTGAAATTACCACACATCCTTCTCTTAGTATAAACCACACGGTATATTTTATTTTCGTCGCGGGACACGACTCTAAATGGCTTTATTCTAGTAATTTTCCTTGGGATTGGGATCCTTAATTCCTTATACTTTCCAAAAACCATATCTTTCAGAGAATCAAAGCACACCATGCCATTATTTGAAACATTAATTGAAATGCCTTTAGCCTTGCATACTGTTTTTATATTTCCAACATTACCACCACACGCAACTTTGAAGGCGTAATTTTTAGGGCCTCCACTAACAAACTCAGTGATATATGATCCTTCCCCATAGCATTCTAGCTCATCAGTCATATCACCCAATGATGTCCCCAGTTTTGGTGACCACTGGTCCCCTTTATCAATGAACAGTACGGCATCAGTGTCCCAATATAACGCTCTTTCTCCCAATTTATCTAAATAATCAAATAAAACGAGCCTTGCATGCGCAGTGGTATAGCAAGCGATGGGGACGCTGATGTTTCCATTAGGTTTAAGGGAGTCTGTAGTGTCTGTACTATTAATACAGAGCATAGTCTCACTGATCGGCAAAATTCTATTCACGTCAACATTTGGGTCAGTTAACTTATCGTATAAAATATCTATGTCAGTCAAAAATTCCGTTTTCGAAAAAACATCTCGCTGCGCAAATTTTCCCCACAGAGAATTCAAATTTAGCTTGACAATACTTCGCAACCCTTCATTTTTAACAATTTCGCGTTCATTTAACATGATTCCTTCTCTCTCATACACACTTTCTAACCATTTCTTCTTGTCCTCATCAGTTTTCAATTCAGTGGGCCAGCCGCTGGCTTCCATTTTTATTTTGAGGAAAGTATTTATATAATCTGAAAAGAGCCCTCCTGAGTCCGTATTTTTATCATACTGTGTTGTTTCGTACTGCCAAAGTTCAAACTTTTCAATAATTTTGTACCCTTTTTGTACAGCCATTTTCACCTCGTCAGTGACCCATGTACCAATAATCCACCTGTCACTGTCGTTTTCATGCGGACAACTCTCCTGGACACTTTCCTCAACGCATGTTCTACATAACGGGAAGGTTAATTTTTTCCCCCATCTGTAGGGCAGTACAGGAGGGTAAAGATTCCTCGGAGGTAGAACAGTGCACTTTACGATACCCTCCCATAAATTCATCGGAAGTATCTCATCACCTAAGAAGATTTTAGGATGACCGACTGGGTATTTTTTCCATTTATTCACAAATGGATATAATGAACAAACATCGACATACTTCATTTTTTCGCCTTCCTCAACTTTGTAAAATAGTCGTCCTGCATTTGTCCTCCCGCCAAAGAAAGCATCTCTTGGATCTAACGGCTTTTTAATCGCTACAGGGTTTTTCATCACATAGGAACTCAGTTGAGGGTCCCCGTTCAATATTCTCTGGAATTCACACTCCCACATTTCCACCAGATCGCAGTTCCCACGGAGGAGTATTTCACGTCTTCTCATTGTGCTTTCGTATCTGGTATTCATGTTTTCCCCAGTACTATTAGCAATAGGAATATCTCTGTTTTCAAAACATTTCGGACAACCATGATAATAGCACCCGTAAAACTCAAACACGGTTATTTTCTCACCCTCCTTGAGGTACCCATCAACTTTCCGTCCCAAGAATCGCACTTCATGTCCGTTTCCCGCGTGATTGATTTTCACCCCTCTTTTCTTTTCCTCGGTCAAAAGCCAAAGTATAGCCGTATGAGACTGTTGGTCTTTCCATCTGTAGCCTCCTGGAGGCACAATTGCTACAGTGTTTTTCTTTAAAAAATTTCTTTTGAAAGCGACCATGCACGCTCCAGCTATGGTCAAGGATTCCCTGAAGGGGTTCACGTTAGTTAATTCAAAAAATGTTCGGCAAAACTTCATTGAGGCCAACCGTAAAATGGTAACATCATTAATACAATACTCGCGGAGTTCCTTTTCATAATCAAAGTGGACTTGGTTTTCGTACCATGAATCAAACTCTCTTCTTTCATTTTCTTTCATTGTATCTGCACCGTATGCCTCTATTGGTGGTGGATTCCCTGCGTATTTCCTCTCATTAAAGAAATGGGGAAAATAACCTTTCCTTACATCTACGGGCAAGTCGAAAGCTTTTGGCAATTTAGCCAAGGACATGGGCATAAAGTTTAATGAATCTATGAATTTTAAATTACCCCACTGCATCGAAATAATTTTCGTACCCGTCATCAAAACATTCGGTTTCCAATTCATTTTTACTGTCATGTATGAAAGTAAAAACTGACCATCATAACCTTTCATGTGGTGTGCCACAGCAATTATTTCTTTGAAATGTTTTCTTGGCAGCATTAAATAATCAAAAAATTGAGAAATGGGGTCCTCGCTATCAAAAACATACTGTCTACATCCGCATGTGTGGCATGTGTGAACTGACTCGTGAATGAGACAACAAGATGAACAAACCTGTTGTACAACGCAGAGAATAGGGTGGTGCTCAAATGTACCGTTTTGGAGGATAGTGTCTTGACGACATTCTAAGTCATAAAAGACATACATCACTTTGTCATCTCTTTTGTAGATCGATTTCTGGACGTCTGGTTGCATGTAGCAAAAGTGTGGCGGTACCTGAAAACATTTACATGCCGCACAGTATACCTCGCCGCAAACATGTGGAGATGAACGCCCCTCCGTAGAATAAACTCTCGAGCATTCTTTGCAAAATCGCCACCTGGCGCATACTGAGGATGTAATGTCACCATTTTTCCCTAACATTTTATGCTTCTCGAAGCAGTCTTGGTTAACGAATATTCTATTGCAGAAATCGCATGAGATTTTGGTCGCCCCTACCGAATCATCACTGCAAGATTCGTTTGAGTGGCAATATCTGCATCGTTTTTCACATCTATGAGCATCCTTTTGATTGTAAGGAACACGGCATTTGCGGCAGTAGTACGAGCAAGAAAATGCACCAGTTACGGATGTGATGACATTAAAATGGCCATTGAGATAAATCAGATCAATGTGCTTTCGTTGGTGATCAGGAGTGGAATCAGGACCGCTGAATAAAACGTCGCGTCCCTTTCTATCAGAAAAAACCGTTATTTGAAAACCTGAAAGCTGCTCTTGAAATTTTTTAATTTCCTCAATTCCTCCACCATTTTCTAAATTTACATTATACCTTTTGCATAACTCCTTGGCCTTTAGTGACTGCAGGTTACCTGTATTTTTTCTTACCCTAATTTGATCAGGCAAGCTATCTAAATATCTAGACATAGAGACAACTAGTGCTCTCGCTAGACACAACGAATCATCATTATTGATAACAATGATACTTTTCTTGGATTTACAAAAATCATGAAATGTTAGCGCGGTTGGGTGCGTGAATCTCTTTCCTCTTCCCTGAGGCATTACAACATGGTGCACAGTTAGGTTTAAGTTATGAGAAATCAAATAATTATTATTACTCTGGGCAAACTTAGAGAAAGTATCAAAGACCAAATCACTATGTAGTTGGTCTGATCGCCTGAAAGATATGTCAATAGCATTTTCTGGGGAAATATCTGAAAATATTGACAGTCCCAGCTGGTCATGGTCTTTGACATTTTTTGATTTAATGTACTTCAAAATATCATTAATCGTCTCCCCAATCCATTCCAGTGGCGAAACATTTTCGGGTGTTTCTTTTAACTTAATTTTCAACAATCTACCAAAAATATTAAATTTTTTGTAAAACTTTTCGCTCTCTCCTTGCAGTTGAAATTTACCTTTACTATCGATGTCATCATCAGCTGTGTCAGTCTCTTCACTGTGGTCATCTCGCTGTGACGAATCATGGACTTCCTCATTAGAAGACTCATGCTCTTTCTCCAACTCATCCCTCTCCTCCTTTTCTCCTTCCTCCTCCTCCTCTTCTTCCTGTTCCTCTTCTTCTTCCTCCTCCTCCTCTTCCTGTTCCTCTTCTTCTTCTTCCTCCTCTTCTTCCATCCCCTCCTCTTCCCTCTCCGCTTCTCGCTTTTCCCCTTCCTGCATTTTTTCTTCATCTCTAGGTACGTTTTCCTCCGAGATCTTACCCTCAAACGTCACGGACTTCTTGGGCTTCCCTCTACCCATCTGAATTGCATTCGTTTTATTTTCATGCATAATTCCTAGCAATAAGAGAGAGTAGTTTAAATTAAAATTACAGTATTAATTAAACTCGCAATGTAATAACAATTCTTCTTTATTGAAATTTAAAACATTTTAAAATAAAAAAGTAATTAAATTCGTTCAAATAGACTTACCATTCGTCATTGCATCCGCCCTTGCGTCTTCTTTTAAGATCTCCTGATCTTCCTCGTCAGACGAATCAGACACTGCAACAGTCAATTTTTTTTTCGTTATTCATTGCTCATATAAATCATATTCTTTCAATCAGTTTTAATAGATAAAACAATATTCAATAAATTTAATAGTAGCTCACCAATTATTCGTCGTCTTCTCTTTTGCATCTTCTCCCTCTTTTCACCTCCGGTGTTCTTACGTTTCCCTCTCCTTTCCGGAACAATAAAATCTGAAATTCACAGAAAAAAGTAATAAACGCCGCCTTAATCTTTTGGGAACCATTATTATTTGAATGAATGAGAGAATATAAAATAACTCACTAGGGCCACGAAATTTCTTCTCTGCTTCATCAGCAGCCTTCATTAGTAACTCGTCATCACCTTTGTCATCATCCCAATTGAGCTCTGCAAAAGAAAATCGGAAATCTATCGTTATTGCTTTAAAAGCAAACAATTTGTGTAACCATGGGCATCATTCAATGTCGAAACACGAATAATTATAATTAAAGATCATGCCTTTATATTAAAATATCACACCTTTAGTTTTCTGCGTCTCCTGCGTGACCTCCTGAAGACTCTTATCAGGGTTGGCATTGTCTGTCATTACAGACCGACGGGTCTGATGTGCTCTCTGCCTTCCGGTCTGTGGAAGATCCTTAGTTTTCTGCGTCTCCTGTGTGACCTCCTGACTCTTATCAGGGATGGTATTGTCCGTATTTACAGACCGACGGATCTGATGTGCTCTCTGCCTTCCGGTCTGTGGAAGATCCTTAGTTTTCTGCGTCTCCTGTGTGACCTCCTGACTCTTATCAGGGATGGCATTGTCCGTCATTACAGACCGACGGGTCTGATGTGTTCTTTGCCTTCCGGTCTGTGGAAGGTCCGTGTCAAGATGAAGAAGAAGGGAGGATTTCACCCCCATCTTGACCAATTCATTCTCAAACATTTTAATATATTCAAAAGCAGCGCACCGTATTTCATATGACATGAAACGTGTCCTTGCCATTATATACAGCTCCCTAGAGATGGATTGTACTAGATTTGCCATTTGAATAAATTAAAGAAGACTTAAAGCAATTTACTGAAGAATCCAAGAGCTAAGATCACGAGCACTAGTCAAGGGACGGGATAAAACTCGCTATTTTTCTGGAACGTGTGCTTTTATACATTAATATTTTGAGGTAGCGGCAAGTGGAGGATGGGGAAGAAAGTGATTTGTTTTGGTATAGTTATGGTGTTGGGGGTAGCGGAGGTGCACTCAAAGGACTGATAATCTCTTACTCTCATTAAACGTTAATTGAATCACATCATCTCCGTTATTGTGTGTAGTTTGTGTTTCAGCCATTTGTCATAATGGGGTTGTCACCTCGGGAGAGAGAAAAGGAGAGTGTATAGGAGACCGATAATGATAACGGTGCATGACCAGCATGGATGAGTTTTGGTATACCAACGATTTGAGAGGGATTTTAACGATAAACGTGGATGACTGCATGTAAGATCCGTTATAATGAGTTGGGTCGTCACAACGAGACATCGCTCCGAGGACATAACTCGCTGACCAGGGAGAAGGAGTGATAGTTAGTCATTATTTAACTGGAAGCATGTGATAATTAGTTCTTAAAAGCTTTTGTCATAATAGTCGAGGGTTATACTTACGCTGTGAGGACTGACTGGTTCACACCACCACCGTAATGAGACAAAGCATTCAGATTTAATCTTAGGGAGAGGGCATTGGTAATTAGGGCCAGTCAGTCACTCTTACTTGAAACTTTATGATCCACCCATTAATCGCAATGAAGACCCAAAATTTATTTATCAGTCAGTTCTGGTACTGCGAGCATGGAAACTCTGAAGCCTGTGGTTCATATAAGATGTTAAATACGTTAAGAAACACAATTCTAACTCAGTTGTCTTCGTAGACCAGTGGTACCATCTCCGCCTGCGATGAGGAAGGTCGTAGGATCGAAACCAGCAGAGGGAAGATAATTTTTTTCATAATCCGAATATTCCTGAAATTAGTAGGAAATACTACCTATTCATGTGGGGAGTCTGGGACAATTGGGATTGGGCGGAAGAATGGGGGTGGGAGAAGGTGGCGCCGGGGCGGTTGGGGTTTGTTGTGTCTACCCCATCCGCCCCACTAAGTAGTCCAGGGTGTGGGGGAGATAGAACCCGCCTACAATCTTCTCTCTTCTCTCTGCCACAACTACCCCTCCTCACCCTATTCAGACACCGTCACTCTCATACCCTATCCTCACTCAAATGTTTCTTGCCTAAGGCCCACTCAAAGAACCATATGGTTCCATGTTCGCTTCTTTCTAAAACCGGATTCTGAGACGAATTGATGCACGACACTTGACATGTATATTCATGTTATAAATAAAAACCTACTATCTGACAGGAAGACTTCTCTAAAGAAGCGTCGACAGTCCAGACGATCAGTCCAACATAGAGCCAATTTTATGAAGTTGCAGCAACGTCTTTCCGGAAGGCAAACCAATGAATGTTTGAAAGTTTCTGACCTTCATTCTAATGACATAGATGAGCTCCGAGGCACCCAAATGCTCTCAAATGAAAATTCCGTTTCTTTCATATCTCCATGCATCTTTGTTCGAGCTTAATAAATGTAGACCCACGCCTAGTTTTAGTATTTTTACTCCTTGAAAGTATATTACTTTTATGCATGTGCGTATTTCCTATTATACTATAAAACATATCATTACGCAATATTTTACATGAATTTATTTTTAAAAATCCTTTGTCCCTTTGAGTCAATTCCAAGTAAATAATACCTCAAATACCTCAAACTACACCTGCTCATTTTAATCGAGTTCGCCGAGAAATTCTGTCTCACCTCGAAAGATAAAGGTAAAATGAACTTCCAGTTGATTCGATCTGTTAAATACGATATAAGCTAACTTTTCTTATGAAAGCAACGAAAAAATGAGAATTTTACTGAATGGTAATTTCAAACAACGCTTGAGGTACAGCACCAAAAAGTTTGAATGCTCGTGCAAAGAATTTCGACGAACGGGAACATGGCTCGGGATATAAGAGGCGAGATTTTGTATATAGAGGGACACGAGGCAAGGCAAGATCAGGGTCGTGACGTGACGGAAGAGGATGGCAAAATACATTGGATCACAAATCGGGAAAAATCCGCGCTTTCTTGAAATATGGGATGTTTTCTCCCGGAGGAGAGGAAAAGGAGTGGAGTCGGAGAGGAGTGGTTTTGTTCCGAGGGTCTACGGAAGAAATGATGGGAGTTGTAAAATTCAAGACGTCGCGGAAGAAATTGGAAACGATAAAAAGGTTCATGGAGGGGAAGATGGCAATGTCGTCGAGATAACCAAAAGGGAAGCTGGGGAATCAGAAAATATGAGGCGAGCAAGGTGAAGGGGGAGAAGCGCTCTGTAAGTTCCTTGCCTCCGTTACCAAAAGAAGATAAGCCAATACTAATGCGCCGCAATTTCTTGTATTCAAGTCATACTGTTCAAAATCGCCACATTCCTGCAGCAAAAACACCAGTTGAGATTTTATACGGCAAGAATATAAATTTAGACACTAATAAAGTATTAGTTTGCCTTATTATATCGTGACTGAGAAATGTAAAAAATCAACAACTGAATACTGTCTATTGAAAAAATACACAGAACGCCATTTTTTATTTAATTTCCAATGACATTAAGAAAAAAATTACTTGATTATTTTCATAACGACTAAAATCTGATAGAGATGTAGGACCTATTCCTGAGTATTTCTCTCATTAGGGAAAGTATGGTAACCCTTCCTTCCCACGCTGATGAAAAACGATTTCCCGCACACAAATCTATCCTTCAAAGTGCCACAAAGGAAAAACTTGACTGAGCTGAAGTCGATCGAGAGCACCCTTGATCTCTACTCCTCACCTTTCCACTCTTCCCTACCTTCAGCTTTCCTTTTGGCTCGCGTCCGTCAATGAAACTTTCTTCCTTCAGCGCCAAATGCTCGGCGAAGACTGACATACCTCCCCCTCTCTGCCTCCATCTTAGTCCCTCTTTAAGCCCTTAAAGCTCCATGAATTCATTTCTAATCCTTCTTCCATAAGAGACTTCCAGTTTCTCACTCATTCTTGAAATTTTTTTTAGATTTGTCTTCGGTATTTTTCCACCTTGCACCTAGATGAGACATTTTTTCCCATTGATCCGCATCACTTTCACCGGTAAGGAATGATTCATTTATCGCTTTCAAATAAAAATATGGATTCATCATCCCTTATTTAATCATTCTCAGAAGTTGATTCGTGTGCTTGGTCAAAAGGTCAAGCGCACTACGTTCTTTTTTTCATTTTCGAAATTGAATTAAAAAATATATTTTACCTAATTATAAATCTGCAAATACATCCATTCAGTCAACTATTACTGCCAAAAATATTTATCCATAAAATGAATGGAATATGATTTTGCAATAGTTTAACCAAAGAGAATTATCGATAGTTTCATTTTAAGTGTGATTAGGAAGAGCTACTGTTTGGTGTAGGTTGCACGAACGAAAGAATAAAATATGCTACAAATATCACACTACCGAGCTTGGAATGAAAAAAATAAGTTCTTCTGTTATGTTCAATTGTTTTCACTGAAAAAATACCGAAACTGGGGGTGAGTGGTAAGTTCAATGAGCATCGACGTCCTTATTATGAATTGATTAGGCATCTTAAATGAATTATGACAAGATCAATTCTAGTTCAGGTGGGACAAATGTCTAACCTTGCTGACAGCAGATATTTGAAAGTCGTCCCTTTTATCGTCCATAAACACCAAATTGGTCAATAATAATCTTTTTAAGCTTTAATTTCGTCTCTTAATTAATTCATTTCATTAACTATTCTTTCTTCCGAAGCCATCGAGGATTTCTTATGACAAGTGGCACGATGGGGTGGAAATTATTATAATTAATTTAATAAGGCATGCAATATTTCCTTTTTATTTATTTTCGCACGACAAGTTTAGCAGTTACAAAAACATTTTCAAGTGCATAATATTTTCTTCTATTTTGTATTTTAGTCTACAGTTCCGTTAACCTAACAATCTTTCCTATAATTATTTTACCAAATAAAGCAGGAATCAAAGGCTTTCCCTAAGAATAATTCGTATAAATAAAAATCGAACGAGAGGAAACAGAAGGGGTCGCCTGGGACACGATTGAATCCTCCGAGCGAGCTCGGCAATGAGTAACGTAGATGTTCCTGTGTACATTCCCGTAATCCCTTAGCCCAGAAAATCAGGTGACTCCGCGCTTTTTTCAGTTCACTATTCAATCCCAAAGGATAACTCAGGGGAATCCCTCGGACGTCGCCACTGTCGCATAAGATGCTAAATCAAAGATTCCGGTCGCGCATTCCTTCCCTCCGCCCCAATTCAACCCTTACCACCACACACCCTTCCCCGAATAAAGTACCCTTTGTCGCTTTTTTTCCTCGTCTCATCGAATCTTAACTCACACCCCTCAAGCCCTTCTTACGTAGAATTTTTTTCCAATCCATGCCTCTTTCTTTCGCTTATGGCCAAGAATCAGACCTCAGTTTTTCTATCCTTCATTTTTTTCCCTCAACTAGAGGTGTCGTTAACCCTTCAACCGCCAGCGAGAACTAAGAGAGTGGCACTTTTCCTTCGTGGCATACTTTGTCAGCCCTCGAAAATGTTGAAGTTTTTCGCTATGCCCTCTAACATAAGACTTCTATCATTTTATTTTTTCATCTTTTGAAGGCTTATTCTCTATCTTTACGTCTGCTTGAAATCACAACACCGAAGTTGTCTCATCTGCAATTATTCATGTCTTTTTCATGCATATTCATTTCATTGGCGTCGTAAAAGGTTTGAATTACTGGTGCTTATTACAACTCATACTGAGAATGCCAAATAACAAGGTTTTTCGCATACTGCCGACAGTCATTGAGAAAAATATTATACATTGGAATAAGAGGGTAGACATAAGAATACCAGTGAAATCAATGAAATATTTGCGTAAGTAGTTCTAAAAGTTTCAACTAGTCCATGAGCTTTTTCATCGTCTTTTCAATTTTATTTTTCCCGCAAAAGGCTGAAAGATTTATTATAAGCGATGAACATATGTATATTTATGCTCATTCACTGAATTTGGAATTGTTTTCAATTACATATTTAACCTTGAATGTGATACGTTAAATATCATTTCATCGCCAATTTAGCGACTTCCTCATTTTTCTTACAAAAAATTATTTCCTAACAGTTTTCTAAATTTTCCACCATTTCATTCTTTTGTGATCTTTTTCCCGTTTCGATACGATAGCATATGATGAAAAAATATGGGCAGTTAGAACAATTAAAAATGGAGGGCATAGCATTTGGCGAGTGGTTTTCCTACATCCCCGTCTTGTAGCAATTCCTTTTCCGCGTGTGGACACAGTGGATTAAGGCATCTAATTAATCGGAAATCCACCGGAAATCCGATGCCGAAAATAGATGCGTGGATGTAATTATGGATGCGGCGTCGATACGGGGAGGCAATGAGCGCGAGTGAAGCGGTGGATTGTGGGTATGGAATGAAGGGGTGGGTGTGTAGCAAAACGGTCGTGCGATGTGTGGGGTGTGAGTGGACATCGTAAAACATGCCGTCCGAGCATTTTCCTTTGGGATGCGAAAACCGCGAAATGGAAATATTTTACGCGATTAAATCTTTCTAATTTACACCCGAAACTCCGGTATAAATACCAATTCCATTTTCGCTTCCCGCCTCCGGACGTATTTCCGGCAAAACGTGAGCCTCTCACAGTTTTGATATCGATAACATGCAGCATGAATCCAATCGCGTCCATTCTTACAAATATGGTGGCTATAACGAAACTAAATTATCGATTTGGAGCTTATATAAATGATTCTTCTGAATGATTACTTCCTCGATTTATCGAATACATAGAAGTACAGTTAGCAGGCAATAGGGTACATTGGACCAATCGCATTTCGAGAAAGCATTGAATAAAGGACCTCAAATGCTTCGACAAGAAAGAAGAAGTATCATACTACTTTAAATAAAAATATTAATGTGGTTTAATTGCGCGCTGTGCGTCATTCCGAAGAAATTCCGAACATACCGAAAAAATTTATATGAAATTACCTTATTTTTACCTTTATGCACGGTAATCCTTTTTTATAGTTTCTAAACCCACATATGTAGTTATATTGTTTGCTGTCTTAGAAAAACATCACGGAAAACCATTTTATGCAACGTTGCTCCTTCATAAGTCAGCCGTTTATTGGATTTATTTTACTAACCGAGAGGCTTTCATATTTCCAGAAAAAAATTTGTATGTCGGAGAAAATAATAGATAGTGAATAGGATATAAAGGACTAATCGCGAATAGACATCGCTTTAAATAAAAGGCCTTAGCGGCTTAAATAAACTAACGCTTGCCTTCATTATTGTTTGGCAACTGAAGTTATTTTGGAAATATATATTTATTTCAGTATATAGAGGAGTTATGAGAGCCAATGGCCATATAGTCGTTCAAAAGTGTTATAAAACGCTCTTTCCAGAATACATATTATACGAAAATATTTTTACAAGTAAAACGAAAGGTAGGCAAATATGTGAAAATTTTTGGGGGAGCCAGGGCTTCAGGCAACCAATATTGAGTAAAAAGCAAATATTCATGATTTTAATGGCAAGCAATAATCATTCCAACTTTCTAATACGACTTATAATCAAAAGTTTTACTGTGCCTCACGCTTAAAACTGTAATCAAAATTTCAAAACCATGCTGATTTCGAATCGAAACATTTCATTTGAACGTAATAACCAACTAAAAAAGAAGTGTCACACGAGCTAGTGAATTCATGTGATGATGAATGATGACGCCTTTTCCCCCTGTGCTTCATCGAATACAGAATCTAGAACATAACATGAGGGCTATCTATAGATTTCCATGGATCCCGATCAAGCTATAGAATTATGAGCCTGTCGTACTCTAATGTTGTTTACCAATTAACTCCCATGATTATGCGACTGACCAATAGCCCCAAATACAATGCCGAGGGCCAGTAGTCCGACCCAATGTGTCCACGGTTAAGGCGATTGTTTACCTAAGTTAATGTTCACAGCGTTCGCAATGAAGGGGAGAATCGCTTTTGTCTAGACGTACCTTTTTGGAAGAACTCCTTGCAATGTCGCTATGAGGCCACCACCATCACCATTGACGTGGCGCTCATTTGCAAATTTATGGCCGAAAAAAGCAGTCAGCCAGGTCCATTATCCTTGCGAATCCGTCGTCACTGTTTTGCCGCTCGTCTGAGCCGGCCGAAGTTAAGCCATCGCTGTCCCGGCCAGGAAATGGATTGAACATCATTTTTTCCTATTTCTCCCTTTCTTTCCCACACACTTCCCTCCCTTCAAAACAAAACTGTCTCCCTCCTTCCCCTCTCTGCTCCACTCACTCTTTGTCCCACCCTCCGAGTATAAGTTCATGGACCACCCCTATAGTCTCTTGAGTCCCCATTTCTCCAGTCTTCATTCCTCCCAATTCATTCCCCTACCGCCTGCTTTCCCGACAAATTCTCTGCCACAATATTTCATAATCAAAGCACGCTTTTGTTTTTACGTGCAGAGAATTTTAACTCGTCCCAAATTTTACTCCCTCGACTGAGACCTTTGCCTAAAACCTAAAAATGCAAAAGTTTGGTGGGTCCGTCCCAGGTGGGGTTTTCTGCTTCGTTGGGAAAAGAAGGGGAACATTTTTGGAGGGTGAGCAAGAAGTCAAAGGGCCGATCAATCTCCACGGGGAGTTGGGATGGAGGAGGAATTTTAAGAATAGTTGCATCGATGGCTTCGGGAATCAGGGACGTTCGTACTCCAGGAACATTATTATTATTTCTTTCGTTTAAGAAGGGGTGGGGGGAAGAGGCTGGAGGGAAGTATTGTGGAGGAGGGGAGGAAATTTGGAGGGTGGGGGAATGGGAGGAGAGAGAGAGGGGTGGAAGTGATTGAAAATGCCTCGTAGGGTGGTTGAGTGTTCGTAAAATGAGAAGGGGAATGAGAGGAACTTAGGGGCGTGGAAAGAGGGAGGAATGGGTGAGGGAAAGTATGGAAGGAAAAGGGGGGGCATTCTGGATGTCCTAATGGGGACTAAGATCACGGGGAACACAGGAAATGGGAGGGACGCAAACAAGAGATCAATGGTAAGTTGTTGAGTGGTGTGTTGTGTTGACCGATGTTAGGAAAAATGGAGAAAAGCAGGAATTCAGATGAAATTTTACAAACCAGGCCCAATTGGTTTTACTCACACACACGACGCATTTGGCTACTTTATCAATCAACAAAGAAAACTTATAAAATATTTAGCCAAGTATATGTTTATTAGTGTACTTGAATGAGCAAAATTATTAATATTAAGTACTTATAATACCCATATTAATATTAAGTTTGCGTATTCAAGCGCACGAACCAATTAAAAAACATCATATTGGCAAAATGATTTAAAAATTTTCCTTATCGATTGAAAAATTATCCTAATGGGTAATATGTGTGAATATAACTAATGGGGGCTGGTCAGTAATATTTCACCTAAAATTTATCAGGATATAAATAACAAACTTTATTGGTTCTCTCATTAACAGGGACTTAATAAAGGCTTAACAGACTGACCTTCGGAAACCTTGTGGCTGGCAAGAGGGCACATTCGGATTTGGATAAATAACCTCGTCAGAATGCCATTATCATCACGTTATATCAAAGAAAATGCATTATTTGTTGAGAAAAAGAAATCTTTACGTTATATACGTTATTAACGCATTTGATATCAAGTATATGGGGGATAGCTAGATTTTATCATTTCCTCAGCCATCTCTGTATTTTTCATTAAAATAGATTAGTGGATTTTTGGTTGATTTCACATATCAGAAATATGCCATTTTGAAACGCCTATTGAAACGTTAATACTGGCTTAACCGATATTTTAAGCTAGGAGCGGCGTTATTAATTTTTGGCGCCAACTTTTTGCCGGTATTTTTACTCCTTTGCCGCCTTAATCGCTTAAGCGTCAAGAGTTAGAATTTCTTAGTAAAATTTTACCTGTTCCCTGATATTAATTTTATTTTTTCAATCAATAATTTTAACATTATTTAAAAAGTAAAAAAAAAGGTGATTACTATATTTTATTGGTAAAATACTAATTTAAAGAGAACCAATAATGAAATTTTCATGGGAAGATTTACCCTCTCATTGAGCTACTAATTGCTGAATAAGGGAACACGCAATACAAAGCATGAATTTTTGAAACGAAACGGCCAATATCATCAAAGAAACCATCTGGAGCAATGTATAAGGAAAAAATATTCTCGCAATTCCCTCTTTGACCAGTCAAAATCGTCTCCGAGCGAATATTGGTTCTGATATCCAACATCAACAACCTTAAATGTCTGTATCATGTATGTGCCTAACATGAGAGTCTCCCCTCAGCCCGATATCCGGGGTCTCGACTCACCTCTTCCAGTTGAGGGCCGCACATTGACAGTGAGAAGCATCATCAGAAGCAACAGGTCCAACAAGTCTAAGCGAGCCATTGCGAGGGCCTGTGTTGCAGCAGGGACGGTCAGCGGCCAGAAGCCGTCCACCATTCACACTCGCCGCACCGGAAGAGCAGTGGGGTAGGCGCCCACTGCGCCGACAGCCTCTTTCCACCGCCTGCCTAGAATATCCCTCACCGAGGATCGAGGGGACTTCCGCTCAGAAGACCCCGATCAATCGCAATCAGCACAGCGGGAGGACACAGTGTATATTTCCCTCTATCCTCAGCTTGGTTCTTCAATCACTGTCACTACACCAGTCCCAGACTGCTTGCCTCTCCATTCTGATCACAAAGTTTCAGTCCATTCCCTCCATCCTCCGCCATCTCTTCCTCCTTCTCATCCTCCTTTTCAATTCTATAGATCATGTGGCGAAGCACGAAGCACTGTTGAGATCGCAAGAGCGCCAGCGACTGTCGAAAGTGGCGGGTAAACAGCAGCCTGCGTGCGAAAGAGTGCCCCAGAATACAGTCGTGTTTCCTCTGTTTAGTTTTTCCCCTGAGAATTGTTTTTATTTTTCCTGCCAAATCTCGTTAAAACAAAAAACCTCGATCGAGTTCGTCGAATGGTTTCCATGATATGACCAAAACACTTTCCAGTCCTCCACTCATCGTCAGAAATCGCTTAGGTTCTTTTGCACGCCCTCGTATTTTGTTCACCGTTTGCACAAACCACGAGAAGTCCTCCGAATCCCTTCCGTTGGGGCATTGGTCTCCATGTGCGTCGGCCAACAAAAGCCTTTTCCCGTCATCACCACCACTGTGTTTTCAGCGAACGGATGTGGGGAAATGGCGAAGGAGAGGGGGGGGATGCTGTGGTGCCCACTGTCGGGCGACCACGCGGGGAATCGCCGGCGCCAAGAACGAGCCCCGGAAGGATGTTTACCTCCCACTCCTTAGTGCGATGAATATTTAATCCACTCCACTTATACTCGCCTGTATATTTCCAGACACTCTTGTGTGAACCAGTCACGATTAACTATACTTATTGTTGCTACAAAAGATATTTTCTTTCCAATGAAAATGTTCGCGGTTTATATTTATCGCTTCCTCTTCGCTTTTGCTGTTAGAGGTAGCTGAAAAATAGTTCTTTATTCTAGATGGGGAATTTTGTTTGCCTCGCGAAATATGAAGGACGTGTGATTTCAGACGGCGCCGGAGGGTCCAAAGAGGAAAATCAAAACGGCTTAAGTTTAATAATAGCGCCGGCGCATTGTCCCCCGGGATTATCTTCCTCCCTTTTAACTTGCGGAGAGCGGTTCCGCTCAGTTGCCGGCTGGGCGCGGCGAAACTTTGCCAGGTGATCGGCGGAGCGTATCGCCACAGCAAAGAAGAGACGGTTATCTCTGGTCCGTAAAAGGGGAGTCCCCGTGCGGGTGAGGTGCACCACAAGTTCACTCTCGTATCCAATTTCTCGTTTGATATCCACAGAACGTAGTGCATTCTTCACTTTCTTCGCCCTGGAGAAATCGCATCCGTGGATAGGAGGATAGGAACCGTGGAGAGGTTTACTAAAGGGCGAATACATATACTTTGGAGTAATTTCTCGCGCAAAATAATAAGAGGGAGTTAAGAAGAAGGACGCTACGATTTCACTCAGCCTTAATAGAGTTTAGCTTTCACTTTTTTTAAGGACAACACACCGGTCGCGCGAACGATTCCACCTCGATTTCAGTTTTACACGCACCCGCATTAATTTGGTCCAAAGTGATGATGCTACGTTGTTTCTTTGGGCTCGCACCGGTTGTCACCCCGAGGGAACTAGCCCAATTACCGCCGCGAAGTTGTTTAACTGCTCGTCGTCTCCTCCTATGTTGTTACGCTGGAGTACCGCGCCGCAGCGAAAGGACTTCGATGATAACAGGTCGAGGTTCATCACGCCACCGCTCGCCTCGGCCGACACAGGGCGAGTGAGTGAGCAGCCAAATGGACGAAGGCATCCCCGTTCCCGACATTCCCCTTCCTTCCCCTTTATCCCGGCGCACGCGCCGAAAACGCACAACAGCGGCGGCGGGCGATACATACGCACAGTGTCAATGTTGGGCGCGTGCTTTTGAACCGGAAAGGAAAAGAAGACAGGGTACAGACAGAGCACTCGAAACCGTCCACCATCATTGATAAAACTTTACTAGGGTCCAGCGGCGTAACATTTTCGAACCGGAGGTTACTAAAGTTTGCCCAGTCGAGAACAAGAACTCTTCTCTCATATATGTCCTTAACATAAATTCCTCTCGCTGAAGTCCGGAGGGTAACTTTTTCCGCGGATGGTAAATCGTCCAAGGGGGTAAATTTCCGGGGAACAATTTCTGAAGGGGGGTTCTTAAAAAATGGCACCATCCTTAGGATGTGCTTATTGCAGGGAGTATGAAGGCAGGTAGGAGAAGGGAGGTTTTTGGAGAGGGTGTCAGGGTAGGAGGTAGACGGCTGCCTCGGCAAGCTGGTATCCCTGAAAAAGCAATATGCATGCCGAAACATGGGGTGCGAGAGTAAGGGAAAGGTGTCATTGGGGTGGCTGCACCGGAAAATGAGCCAGGGATGTGATGCGCGGTGAATGAGGAGGGAGCGTCGAGAAAAATGCGTGGGAGTAAATTACCCGGAAGGATTGCGATGTCAGGCACGAGATTTAATAAGAAAGGATCAAAGACACTGCGGGGAGCGAAAGACGGAGACATTGCTGCCAAGGCGAACAAGATCCATTTTCAAAAGAATATACTTATATTGAGGACGGAAACAAGGAACTCGCCTGAATTGATTATCATCAAGGAATTTCTTTTGATTTCTTTCTACTTTGTTATTCCTCATGAAAGAGTTTGAGCTTGTGCCTTTTACACATAATATTACTAAGGTTTGGAACCATTGTTCCTGAATTTCCCAAGCTCCTAATCACACAAGTTTTAACTTTCATATTCAAAATAAATTACAGCTTAAGAAATAGCATCTTATTCATAACAATTTAATAACATTCACCCATGTATAAACACTATATCAATTTCTTACTGTTTTCATTTTTTATCGTCAATTCCCGTTTAAAATAATTCGTGAATACTTTCAACATGATATTTTTATTTATTCGATATATGAGTTATCTTTTAAGTCCCTTACACACGATGTCTCTTTTAAAGAACGTTTAACTTTTTTCTTACTTCGTGGATTTTATTTTTAATGTTTTTACCTACTAATGTAACGTTTCTTTGGTTTAGCTATGGATTTAACGAGTTTTAAAACTTTCTAGAAGTTTGGAATAAAAAAATTTGTGGAGTCAATGTACCTCGAGCGAGTAATTGACATGGAAAAATCGAAGCTTTTAAGTCAAATGAATGGATAATTGGTGAAAGAGATAGAGATTGTAATTTTCATCAGAAGCCGGTAATTCAACGTTTAACAAGATACCTCATTTATTACTGATGATGCAGTTGTAACGGAGCATTTACGAAATGACAGAGAAAGACCTTTCTGGAATAATACAAATAGTGATTCACCAAAGATTCAGAAATCGATCTCAATTGGGGTTATATTTGAAGCGGCAGAATAGCGCGTACGTCGGTCTTTGCATTTCCATAATGTGAAAATGAGACTGTCTTGCCTTAACCCTAAATCGGTCAATAATTCAAATTTTGAGATGAAAATATTCTTTAACACTGATGAAAATATTTTTTCGCGAGAACTCCAAGAGATGGCGGTAGTGTTCTTTGTCTTTATAATATGAATATTTCTTCCAATATAAATCGCACTAAGTTCAAATAAATACGTGGAGATATGTCATTCTAGCCAGGTTGAGTCGCGCGAGAAACATTGGCGATAAAAGGGTTAAACATCTGCGTTAGGTAATGCTGGTTGGTCGGAAAGGAAAAGGAAATATGACCAAGTCAAAATTGCGATAAAAAGAATGGACACGCAAGAGGGTCAATAACGAAACTAACTCAATTGAAGTGCGTATTCAGCGTAAACTTTGCACGGATCACAAGGCTTGAAGTGAATATTAGATTCAGGGCTCAGATAGCAGAGGCATCTAATGAGACGGAAATGGAAAGAAGGGAGAGTGCAGACAGAGTGGTGAGAGATAGGAGTCGTATGCGTGGACTTGAAAGGAAGGTTAAACTGAACCAAAATTATGACCTATCAAAAGTAGGGAAATTCTGTAGAGGGTCTAGACAAAATCAGAAGAGCGCGCAATGCATTTAACGATCATTGATGCCATCAAAATCATAATATTTCACTAAAATTTAGTCCAGGCCAATTTGACATATATTCCTACTGTCACCTTCACAATATTCTGAGTACACTCATTTCCCTAATGTATCCATTTTTCCAATTTTATACCTCCCCTACTTTTTATATGGTTTTCAGTATCATATAGCCAAATATCTAAATATTCCTGAATGTGAGAACTCAATGGATACGAAATTCGCCAAAATACCATGGGAAAAATTGAATTGTTTATTGTAATTAACTCATTACTAAAGTATTCTCACTTATTAGCAAGGGAAAAAATGTAGGTTTTTTTTAATGATTTACGTTATCTCAAGTTTTTACCACCTTGAATCTATCCAATAGTTGTAATTTAAAATGTTAGAACTCTGCGGCCTGGATGTAAATGATGTAGTCTTCACTAGTTGTAATTATAATTGATAATGATCGTAAATATAACAATTTTAAAGAAAGTATTTTATGATACAAGTATAAATAAAGTATTTTAAAACCCAATGACACCATCTCCTCCATTTGTCTCAGCCAGCCGGTAGCCCAGCCCGGTGTGCTATGCACCCAGGTGGACCTTGCTAGGCTACCGGTTGTTACCTTTTCTTCGATTCTCAATTGTGATACACAGGTTCCCAGCTTTGCAGCTGTCCACTGAGTGACTCTGGATTGCTTGGATTCAAGATTGTTTGAAATTCACAGTGAAATCATGTCATAGTGTCGATAATTAATTAATTAGATGGGGTGGGAATATGGGAATGGTGAAGGGCGATTTTCGGGACTTGGTGCTTGGATGAGGGTGATGGGGTATAATCCCATAGGGGAGATAGCAGTTTGTTTTCGGTGACTTTGAAAGATCTCTGGAACCGCAGGAGGAAGGATTTGAGAATGCTGAGATGTGGGTTTAGTTGGAGGTGTTTTTAACCGGTTGTAGCCGTGTTGCTTGTAGTGACACAATAGCGAGAATCATGGCCAAATCGCGAGATTTTCCGTGTCCGTGTGATGCTCTTGGAGTAAAAACATTGAACAAAACATAATTTAGCCTTAGTAAACAAAAGCATGAAATAAAAAAGAATATTTTTTCCACATTTGGAGACTATGCTAGGTCATTTTATATGGATCTAGTATAGCTATTGTGAACTTCTATACTGTTCTAGTTTTCATGTGGCAGTTACAATAACACAGGGTTTTTTTCAAGGGTAAACACGTAAATCAACAATTGCTGAATAAGAATATTTTTAAAATTTTTCGAAACATCGATGCATGATGAAGGAAACTGAATACATTTGGAATCAATATAATTGGCGCGCTAGTGAAAGCCTTCTCATTCGACTCTGCTCCACTAAACCTGCGCGTACCAAAAAAAATCCCTAAATAATGAGGCAAACGACATTTAAAACAGAAATATGTAGAAATATTTGACGAAAAGCGAGGTAGTACAATGCTTTTTCTATTCCGCGAAAATCATGTCACTCATCAAAACATCGACAATGTGTAGGGTTTTTTTATTATATGCTCAAGGAATCAAGTAAATCTTTCTAATTTTTTTTTAATTTGTGACGGTGGAACAATCAAATATCAGCTATGGCATAGTGAAGGAATTCGTTTTATGAAACTGGTAGTGATAAAAATTGAATCGGTGATATTATTTTAGAAATACACCCATACCGTTGGACTACAATAGCTGGTTGCTTCAGGGATGCGAGGAATAAGGAGCATAAAGCAAGGTGACGGGCAGGGGTTGACAGTTCGTAGAGTAGGCGACGAGTTTCTGTAGAGTTTTCCATATATCCCTGTCAGGGTGACATCTCACGTCCGCTTTCCCTTGTTTTCTCTTTTCTCTTCGTGATGTGCGCATGAAAATGGCTTACGACTGAACCTACTCGCTGTCATCTGACGCATTTATTTTTTTTATCTCGATCGGGGACTACCGTTACTCCTCACCCTCCCAGCCGTCACCCTGAGAAATTTCGACGACCCCTTCAGAGCATTTCATCAGTTTACTTTCACGCGTTTGTTTTGAAGAGGAAAACTTTTTGGCCTCTTTTACATTCATGACATTCCTTGAATGCTCAACGAAAGAGGCATCCAGTGTCAGAAACTAACTGCCAGCTTTTTACCTTCTCTATCGGATACGGTTAAAGAAACTCAGCCTCCCGAGAGGATTTTGTTTTATTTTTAGATTCCGTGAAGCTTTCTTTCGCATAGCGAAGTTTGCGTCACGTAAAAATCTTTCCATTCAAAAACAAGACTTATTCTCATCAAATACAATAAATAAAAAAGTACTCAAAATAGAGAAGAGAAAAATGGGTTTTTGGAAAAGGTAGACCCTCACTTCAAGAGGATATTGATGAGTGACCGAAATGTGATCGTGACTGAAATGGGATAATGAAATGGAAAACATGTTTTTCCCTTCTCATCAAAATTTCTTTTGTTTGTTCAATTTCATTGTTTACGAATTGCATTCACATTCAATGAAGTATTTCTCGAATTAAATCTCATTTATTTTTTAGCAACTCATAGGATTCAAATAATTCCCCAATAAATTCCCACCATTCATTAGATCAAAATATCACGGAAAATCATGCTGCTGACTATTATTTTTGCAATGACGTCGTGAAATTCTAGTCATCCTTGATTAATTTTCGAGTTAATTATATATCAACAGCCACTCTGTTTTTGACAGGGCTAGGATGAATTTTCTTCTAATATTTCTTTCTTCTTAAAAAAAAATGATGCATACATTTTGAATCTCGGTTCAAAGGAATATCCATTTTATATGACTATTTTGCGACGTAATTTAACTTTGGCAAAATTGATGGTTTGAAGCGTATCTTTGTGAAAGCGATTCATCCTGAAGAATAAAAAAGATGAAACTTTGCTTTCACATGGAATATTAATTCACAAATTTACACGACTATTGTTTCAGCGTAATTTTTAACGTAAAACCATTTTCGTGTAAATGTGTGAATAAATATTTCACGTGAAATCACACTTTTTTCTACTTCATTCTTCTTAACTTGGGCATGTATTTCAATTAAAGAAAAAGATTTTTTCAAAAGGATTATGGTCCACTCAGTCAAAGAATATGCACGAAGAGTGATTTTATTAAATTATTGCTTTTAATTAAGCCATCAGTAAAACAATCACCATTTTAAGTTTATTTTCAGCTGGTTTCTTTGTTTGACGCCTATTACAGTATTTCTGGTTGATATCTTCTTCATCCAATCGCAAAAGGCCTGGAAATAAAAAAAACTGTCCCCGCTGGTTGCTTTTCATCTTATTGTCTTGTTAGGAGAATCATTACTTGACTGCTCTTGGCGGGAATTAATCTAATTTTGCTACGTGACACATTGTGGGAGGGTGGGCCGCCATCTATCGGAGTTCCTGCGGAAGCTTCCACTGTCGTTGCTCGTATTTCAAATACTCTTTCGTCGATTCTAACTTTTCACGTGAGGTACGAAAGCTATTTTATCCAAAGCCATTAAATATAATAACACGTTTTTGTACCACTGAGCGTACTTTTCACCTTGGATCCAACACGTCTCAAAACGTTCTTCACATTCTCCGGGCAATATCCTGTATTTTAGGAAAAGCTCTGACAGCAAATTTGCAAAATCGGAGGGACATAGTGTTGATTTCATGCATTCCTCAGAATAGCTTTAACTTTATTCCTTGGGATGATGGTGTATGCATAAACAGTTATCAGCTCACTAAACCAAACATGGAAATATGAAAGGGAATAGGATAAAAACAATTAATACGCTGAAATTCTAAAGGAAATGCTTGAACTATAAAAATTTCCAAGTCTCTAATTTGAAACAAATTGCTTGATGGATCCTACACAGTTTTCACACTCAGCATATTAATATTTTATAGATATAGGTATGCACGAAGAATAAATTATAAGGAATAATTTGCGAAAAGGAAATATAAAAATCAGTTTTATTCTCCTATCAAATTAAATATTTTCGCTCGATTTTCTAATTGTTTTAAGTTATAACTACCTTCACTAATCGTTTTTTTATCTCATATGAAATACTATATTGAGTTTCAGGTGAAAAAAAATGTAAATGAGTCTTGAAAAGATATATATAGATTTTCATATGTACAGGGCTATTCTGTATCAGATAGCGGCTCCGCTATCACGACGAAGATGCTATTTCTGGCGCAATATTACGCCTCCCCGATTCACTATCTCATAATAGCGGCCCCCAAGCGGAATTTGGGGTCGCTTTATAGCATCGACAATAACGCCAGCATTTGGCTCGCGTTATTCCGATAGCGGCCCCTACCGGGGGCGGAGTTTTGTACACGTCCAATCATATTTCTCGATTCTTTTCAATAAACAAATGAGACACTCCGAAAACGCAGCAGGATACTCGGCAGCCCGGGAAGAAGTTAAAAATACAATTTGGCTTGTGTTTGGAGATTTTGCTCTTTTTCTATCGGATATTTTCTAGCCTGAGTAAATAAGCGTCTATATTCAAGAGTTAAACAGTCGTCGACGGAAGAATATCGCCAATTTTTGAGCTTAATATATCGGAATTTACAAGTATAATTGTCTTGAAGAGGACTTCGTCCGCTACGCACTATTCGTTCACCTACGCCTGTAATGATATTATACTCTTATGATTAGTGGTGACGAAATTATTTTTACTAGTACGTTCATCTTCAGCCACGGCTTGTTTACATCGTTTGCCTCATTGCTTGCCGTAATTCTGCGATGTCCACAGTTAATCCACAGTTGTCCACAAGGGTAATTATTTAATTATTAAACATTTTTGTCACTTGAAATCACATTTTAGGCCATTTTAAATACATTCGATTAGGAAAACAGCTGTTTTCTAGATTACGCGGATGTCATGGAATTAGGAATCATCGCGAGTGTTGTGATTGTGAACTCGTGTGACATACTTTACGGTTTCTAATACCAATTTCTCGAGCAATGATTATGGAAGTGTTATAATGTTTGCATTTTGATACCATTTCCATGTTACTTCAAACAACTTAGCGTACGTTGATATGACTCGGACTAAATATACTGCGGAATAGTGTAAATTTGTGATATGCCGCCGGAGGAATGATGTTGAAATGAAATGTATGCAGTTTTATGATGAATGATTCATTAAATATTTCTTTGTTTCGAGCAATAATTCTGTTTATTTGCCCCTTTCTTCCGTTGGAAATCACGGTAAGTACTTAATAGTATATATTTGTATGCATTGTCAATTGCAGCGGTGCTGTGTGATAGAATGCTCGCAAGGGCATTTATGAAGGTAGGAGAGATATTTTCATGTTAAATCCCATTCTCTGCTGATGAGCTTGATCATAAGTTCTGTAAGAAATTTTCGTCGTCTGCAATGCGCGGAACTGTTTTCGACCGTCATTTGTATCTTGCTCTCGGAGCTCGGAGATCTTGGATTTGTAGGTAATATCATAAAACCTAAAATTGGCTTTCGCTGACTGCTAGATAACGATGGAATAATTTAAAAAAGATATTTTAATCATTATTATGTCTAATAATAAGATATTTATAAATAACTCAATGAGTTTCTCGACTTATATTACTTGCCCTACACTAATTTTCATACCGACTACAGATTTCACGGGGGCGATATATTACGCCCCCAAAATCGGCGTAATATAACGCGATGCTATTTGCTGGATCAAAATCGATGCCATTTGAAAGAGGGAAATAGCGGCGGCGCAATAAAGCGCCCCCAATATACAGAATAGCCCTGATATAGGGAATGTCCTCAGAGACAACTCCTTTCCTTTCAGCTGTGGTTTAAAACCAGCGCAATATAACCGTAAAACATTTGTTTCACCCATGATAACCACGTTTTTGTGTAAAAATTGCAATTTTTGGCAAAATGTGTGCAAAAATCACCTGAATAATCCCGAAATGAAAGAATGAAAAGCAGAGTATTATCCAAGCTGATGATATTCAGTGAAAATTTTCATGATTTATGAGTCCAATTGCTCATGATTTTATGCAGCTGTCATTTAAACTAAAAATGTTGAAATTATACATTTACTCATTATCATTCCTAATTTTATTTAAATGTTAACAATATTGCGACAGCAATCGGAAATTTAACTTTCGGAGTTATTGATTTCATTACGCTTAAAAACATCCACATTTTTTTTTCAATTTATTCGCAATCAGCATATTTTCCGTTAATAAAAGTTCTGTTTTTCATTTTTTTAAAGCAGATTTCTACAACGTCTTCTGAAAATATTTTAGCTTGAAATTCAATACTTCTGCTTCATTCTTTTTAATTTTATTTAGTTAACCCATTAATGCCCAGAAGATTTTTTTCTAAAAATTTCACTTTTTTTGCTTAAATTATGATTAGGCATCATACCTGATGCGGGAAAAAATATTTTTAAAATCTCTAACATTTGCATAGTACTTAATCCTACACGTATCTTAAGATACATCTGGGCACTTAAGGGGTCAAAAATGCACATTATCATTTAATTGTGTTTATGCACGTTTTTTCTATATAATGCCTTCATGCCAACTACCCATGCCTTCATCAGTAGTTTTTAATACTTGAATTTGAATTATTATGCATCACATAATATAATTTTGAGTATTATTATAGTATTATAACGTGAACAATTTACATTTGCATTTTGAAATTTTACAGCAGTGTGATACTGTATCCGAGTTTTTTATACCGTATCCATCCCTGTACAACTGATACATCCAAGTCTCATCTGAAATATTTGAATCACCATTTTTATTCCTAATTGTTGTCCGGTAATTTGCCAGGAATTGATCACACAGGTCCACTCCACCCATGTGAGAATTTAACAAACAGAAGATTTCACTTTTTATGTATGCTAATAGTAATGCTAATTCTGATATAAATAAGTTGTCAGCAAATATTTTTGTACCTGGTGGTAATTTTCACTCATCCACTAGTCCTAAAAGTACATCTCCTTGACCAAGACCTGTTCTCTGAAGTTTGGCTACAGCATGATAAAGGTTGACTTGATTCGAAAATACACCATAATTTTAACCATAATATTACTCGTTTCCCTCTAATACATTGCTTGCAGCCATATCTACCATAGTAGAGGTTGATTGATTCATCCACCAAACAGTATTCTCCAGCGCTTACAATTTCGAAAGTCTAGTTCAAAACCTCAAACTAAGGTTGAACTTTATATAGCCTATCCTCTGCCATCATTCTTCCCATTATAATAATTATCTGCCAGATGCAGAAACCTTAAAATTTCTTCAAACCTGTTCCTTCACATTGACTGAGAAAGTATTTCGATGGTGCAGTCTGGAGATGACCTCCGATAAAGCCATCAACTAAGTAGACGGTGACCTGAGAGAAGCAATATTGCAAACACTTCATAAATCACTTCGATTTGTGCGTACTAAGAATGTACTAACATTTTTAACAATTGTTCATAATATTTGTCTTGAATTTTATATGCTGACAGCACTGATATTAGAGCTATTTCAGATTTGTTTCACCTCTGCTCCATCACTAAGGTACGTCTTCTCTTCTCAGCGGTAAATGGGAGCCCCTATGCTGTTTTCTTGACTTATATAGCAAGCAGTGTGCAACAAAAGTAACAAAAACGTATTTACAGAAGAGACGGTTGAAAAGTCTTTAAAGCGCAGATTCCTCCTTATGTCAGGTATATCTTTCGGAGAGTCGAATTTGAATACAAAGTACAGAGTTTTTGGTGATGGAGCGTAGTACAAAGTTTCTTTATCTATATTCACCAAAGTTGCTTATTTCATACACTGATTTCCGGCTTGCAAATTGGATATTATTGCCATGGGAAAGTTGAACGAGAAACAAAGTAATCAATCCATTCCACCGTCGGCGATACAGAATACAAGTAATGCCATGACAGTGGCAGATACATATGGGGGGCGAATGGGGAGCGCGCCCCCCTCTTACGTGGCCGCCCACATTGCCTAACAGGGCAGAACTACAATTGTAACTCTTTCATATCATAAGATGGCATTGCCTTGTATATATAATAATTATATAATATATATAATAATAATAATGCCTCGTTTATAATCATTATAAATAAAACTTTCCTAAACTTTGCACGTGACTTGATTATTTTTCATTACGATACAAGTAAAGATAGCTCAAGATATCTTTTGTGCCCCCCTTGAATTCTTTTCTGTATCCGCTACTGTGCCAGGATAGGCAACTTGATATTGCGAGTTTTTGCATTTCCAGAAATCCAATACTGACTCATTTTCTGCTTCCAATAAAGGTACTTTATCACAATTCAAATGAGGATGCACAACAATTGAGAAAATTCCTGTTTTGCTGTATTTACCTAATTGTTCAATATTATACTTCATGAAATAGTAGGAATATAAAACTGTCTTCGATCTATCACATAATTAGGTTAATAAAATTATTACTTATTCATTTAATCAATAAATAGAATGAAACATGCCTATAAGTCAAAACTTGAATTTTTAGTACCACAAGTGCCCAGACGTATCTTTAGATACGTCAAAACTTTACTGATTAGTTTTGTGATGAGCTTGAAAGAAAAATGAATATCTTTAAAAAGATAATATTCCTTATACATTTAAAATAAAACAGGTAAAAACTGGATTCAGATAACTCAATGGCTTATGTGAAAATTTAATTTTCACATGACCATAGCGTAGCGATTTCTGAGTAGTTCATGACCAGCCATGTGTAAGTAAGCATAAATATTGCAAATATTGGCTTAAATAATCTAAATCACTTATATACCATTTGAAGACTTTATTCTGTCATATTACGTAAAGAAATCGCATTAGCAACAAACCACAGAGTATTTAGTAATTTTTAAAGTGTGACGTATCTAAAGATACGTCTGGGCATTAATGGGTTAATATTATATAACAGCACGGTATGATTTCATTAAATGTCATATTAAGAAATATGAATTGCCGCATTAATGCTGGAATTGGAGATTTTGGCAACCATCAGAAAATGATTTGCTTAAAAGAATGAACGGGGAAATTCCATTGGTAAGGGCTGATGAAGGGAAGAAGGCGAAAGGGGGAAGGTTATGTATATATATTAATCAAATATATATTAATACTTATTTCCCATTTTACTGAAAATAGTACCTAATTATTTTGTATTCAAATAGCGGTAAAAATACTCTGACCTAACGGGAAATGATACTACCGTCTGCGAAAGCTTGGAAACACATTCAAACGTATTTATTATAATAATTCGTGCCACATAAGATATTTTTTACACTTACTTTTCATAAGATATACCGCATTTGATATTTGCTTACACTTACAATTCCGTGTATTTTCAATTATTTAACACTGTTCCAAACTTTGGGGAATATAATTTTGCGAGGGGCTCTAAACCATTTTAGTTCGATGTTAATTAATTCCACTTTCTAAGTTTTATCTGGCTAGTATTTTATCCAAGCCTGTTATGTTCTCACTCATTTCGATTTCGAGGGGGCTGAAATGCCGCATAATTGTTTGGATTAGAGATTTTCATGACGCATGAGAACGATTGTGAGCGATTCTTCAGAGGTTGTATTTGCGTAAAAGAATTCACGGGGGAATTTCTTTGTTGTGGGTTGGTGGAGGGTGAGATAAGAAAGGTGAGAGAAATATTTGTACCAGGGATAAAGGCATCGGTTGAGGGATACGAGCAGAGGTTATGGAATGGAAGATAAATGGAGGAATGAGAAAAACGCGAAACACATGGCAAGGAGGAGGGCGGCGAACGGATGAAGAGAAAAAGGGAACGAGAGGCGGAATTCTTGGGAAGATACGAGGGTTCGGATGGGAGGTTGAGCCCAATGAGATGATACATGGCTCATCTGCTGAAAAGTTTTCTCGAACGAGCGACATTAGGGAATCCGTGGAAATCATTGGAGTGAAGCAAAAGCATACGCGTAGGTATGACGAATGTCGTTACTGCTATCGGCAGATCTGTAGTTGGTAAAGCCATTGATGCCTTGATGTTATACATATTGCTATATTTGATGCATTAATGTACCGAAAAAGTTTTCTTAACAGTTATAAGTTGGCCGATCGACTGTTAGAGACTCATACGTGACTGTACGAAACGTTTAAAAAATAAGAATAATTTCCAATATATTTTAATTATTTTTCTAGGCAATTAATTCTTCTACAGCGTCGAGTTGATGTGAAATCAGGATTTTGCAGCGTCCGAAAAGCACAGTCATCTTCTTAAGAGGCCAGACGTCAATTAATCCTCCTACTTGATTGAAAAATTAAAGAATATTATTGACTCACTTTTTTGGATGCTATGATGTTATGATTTTTAGTCGTGTACCCCTTCTTTCAAGTATACTGATCAATACCGATTGTGTCTCTTTCAAGGTTTTTAATCCGCTTTTTCTTCATTAATTAGCTTTGACTAATTGTTTGTTGACGAATTGACGAAGTGTTTCATTCTCCAATGAGTACACCGTTGTCATTAAAGAGGGTAAAAGCAAAACTCTGAAACATAATCACCAACTCAAGGGGAGAGTTTAAAATATCTGAACTTATAACACAAACAATTTCGAAGTGAGAGATCTCAAATTTTATGCTACTACCTCTTTCTTGCTTCATTAAATCGGATGATTTTCAGCGCCGTTATTGATGGTCCTCTATTGGTATGGACGGTAAATATTCTTCTCTCATTCCTCGAGATGTTTAAAGAAATCAAATGAAAAGGATGCCCATCCTGTTTTGGCTCTCGAGGAAAATTTTTCCGCAGGCATAAAACTCCAACCTTTGTAAGGACGAGAATTCTGGTGATGCCCTTCCGAGCCTTAAGCGACCTGTTCTCAATCGATGCAGTTAATTAAAACATCTTTTATTTCCACGTCCCTTCCAATTCCGAATATTATGTACCCTGTATTCCCTTGCATTGTACGAGTTCGGCTGTTCAGGCTGCCCTTACCTACGCATACATTTCCTCTGCATGCAATGTTCATCAGTCAGTGAAACCACCTTCCTATTGGCAAATATGTCTTGGACTGACTATCCCTTACATCAAATGAAAATGCTTTCGATATACCGCATAATATTAACTTAGAATAATAAATAACACCTTTTTGGGGGAACGGAAAGTGTCAGCATTTTTAGACAAATTTAAGTGTTTAGAAGAGCAAAAATAGGAATATAGCAGTTTATGGTTTTTAACGAAACTTTTTCGTAAACGAAATCTTTTTTGTATAACACATAAAATGCTATAACTAGGCTGGACAAGTAAATGATACCAAATAACTTCCACAGTCTTCTTAGAATATCTTCAGTTTTAATTCTGAGACTTGAGCAGGATCTCTGACAGCAGAGAAAAACTTAAATAGGAAGTGAGGCGATTAGAAAATGGAAATGGCCGACTCTGTAATGAATTAACTTTTTGAAATGCTAACTATGATGGTGAAAACCTATTCATCAGTTTATCACATCACTGAATATCAGTTTCCAGAGTTAAATTTGTAGCTTAGTTTTGTTTCCATGATAAATTGTCTTAACAAATTTTGATTAGTATTCAAGTTGATCGAGTTAAACCATTTATAGCTAAAATTTGGCATTCAAAGTAACATATATGTTGAAATAATCTTTACATGATGCATTAAAGAGTCCTAGTTAGATTTGACCCTGGAAATAAAAGTTAATAGTCTTTCCTCTATATCCGCGAAAAATATCTCTTTTTGTAGCATCGAGCATGTTCAACGTAGGTGCACCAAGACGGAAGCGAATTCCTGGGAATATCCGCCTACCTAATGCGGAGGGTTTTCCTGGCCTGCCTCGCAATAATCCGAGCGGCGAGCATTTAGGAGATCCGGTAAAGATCACAGTCGCTGAATTTATATCAATGCCGCTGCGCGTGTTTCCCTAGCAACAACTGCTCTGCCCTTTGTTCCGTATGCCTCTTTCTCATTCCTAATTGGAAACGGCAATGGCGCATTCCAGACAAGAGAAAACATCGAAAGATACAGCCCACTGTTCCCTCTCTCTCCCTCAATTTCTCATCTCCCCTTCACTCTCTCCCTCTCTCACCAACCATAACCTCCATATTCCCCCTGGAGAGATCATTGGCCGACTAAAGACAGATCTCAAATCCACAAGTATTTCTTAAAGATTATAAAGAACCCTTTGACATGAATAAAATCCAGAATCATTCGATAGGTAATAATTAACAGAAGTGCTCGAAACCGGTCGTATGCCTTGATTAAACGTGGAATGCAACTCATTTCTCATTTCTATGCCTCTCTCTCCCACAAAAAATAAGCTTCTCGGCCATTGATTTCATACATATAATCATTTTAATTCGTCTTTGTGTCGTGCAAAATCATTAATTTTACATTTTTTCGTAAAATATACTACTACTAAACCTTTGATAGCTGAGGTTTCATCGAATCCTTACAAGAACGGTAAGGAATTAATATATAAATACCATCTATATAAGCTCATACAGGCAAACCACCGCATATGATAAGAACCTAATCAACTTTAAAGGATTCCCTTAGGCTTTAATTTACGAATGGTTAGCCCTACATGTGCCATATCCTCTCTCAAATATCTCATTCGGATTCGCTAAAACAGGACCAGCACACACAAGGAAGGAAAACATTCAAGAGCCCATGCTTTGCATCCTCCTTTTATACATGCGTGATTAATTCTCCCTCCGCCTCCCTTTGTTCTCGGCGGTTCCTTTCTCTCGAGAGATTAACGACCACCAGTTGGCGCATGAGTATGTCTCCTGAGAGTCATAATATTCGTCCTTTTCAATGGCAAAGCTTTGCATCAGGCTGAAAGTTTATTCCAAAATACCTCAATGAATGGGTGTGTTTCGTTGGCAGTTTTTGAGAGATACTTTTCATTTCCATTTCGAACGGCCTTCCCACAAAAGATCTAAGTTTAGAAAAGACAAAGAAATTAATAAATCAGCCTCCGAAATTCGCTTTGTCCTCAGCACGTATCTTTTTTAAAATATACATGCACCCATCTATAACCGGACGACCTTTTACTCATTATGGCACAACCAGTCACCGTCACACTTAGGTTATCTCTTCATCTGTGTCCATCTCCATGTGTATAAATACGGTTATTATCAAATAATTTAAGGCATTTCATGTCAATTACAATCCCATTTATGCTTCAATTCATTTTTAATCTATTTCTTTTGTTTGCGAGAATTAAAATTCCACAACAACTCGTCTATGTCTGAAGAATAATATAAGACATTTTGATATCCCTCGTTTTAAAACAATATTTCAAATTTTCAAAATTTCAATTTCAATTGTATTTAAAACAATATTTCAATATACATTCTTAAGATCTGAGAAATAACAAGTCAGATCGGATACCTTTCGCAATACAGCGATCACGTTGAAAACATTGTGGTGAGAAACATTACAATAGAAGTTCTCCGACGAATATCAGTCGATCAATAATTTCGACATGACATGAAAACCTGAGAAAAACAACCTCATAAAATCACTGTGAATGGCATGGAATGGAAATATTCATAGTGGGGAGTGACGAACGATGAATAACATAGCTCCAAACATAATAAAGACTATCTCACGTGTAGCAGTGTTTGATGCAGGTATAAAAATACCACTAAGCATGTCGTATAATTCTTACTTACTTTGGTATTCCAAGCTTCTAACTTCGCCAGAAAGCTCTTTTTGTGTAAAATTACGAGTTACTCCGAAAAGTTAAACTAGTAGCTAACATAACCTTAAAAAAAAACATTTTATTTTCAAATAAATAGCCCTGGATTTCATACACATCAATAACATTCTGGTTCAGTGCAAATACTTTACCCTTCAGCTCAATGCCAAAGTGCACGCATACTTGCTGAAATCGTCGTGTATTTTCGTACTTTGGTACCAAGGGTATGCTACTATATTTACTGCGTCTAACATGCATACCCGTTACAATAATTACTGCGGGAAGGGCAATTGGGAATTTCAACTCAGGGGTACCATCGAAACCAGGGACACTTCAAAATGAAGGATGCCATCAGCGTAATTGCAATGGAGCAAAACTGCTTTCTGTAGTCATGGGGTGCGAGAGGAGGAATTTCCAAGGTGATGGCCCGGACTATCTCACACGAGAGTCTCTCTCTGATTTAGACCCCCTCCTACTCCCTAAACTGTTAGTAAAGGAAGCGGAAGCCATCTGGCGACCTTACCTTTAAAATTATTCCTCCCCCGTCTGTGTCCCTCCTACCTTAATCGTATTCATTCCCGCCCTATCGCCCGCTACATTCCCTCGCTATACACATCCAAAGGGAAAAAGCCTTCTTTTCCCCCAACTATACATCTCGTCGCCATGACTCCCTCCCTGCCTTCGGCAAGTATAACGTAAGAGAACATCACATAGTGAAATTTGCAAGTGCTATACCACCGTTTAAAAACGATCCCACCGCGTTTTCCACTATGATTACCATCTCATCTTTGACATTAATCGAATGATTCTAGTCATGCTATCTCGTTGCGACCCGTATACTATCTGGGAACGTGTTGTAATGTGAGGATTCTCTCTTGATAATATTTTTGATATAATATGGAGCACGACAAAGTTAATTTGATTTCCTACTCTCATTATGCGCCATACGGTTTTCTTCGGGTGCACATTGGGAGCTCTCATTCTGATTATCCCTAAGTCTTCTCTGTTGCATCCGTCTCATTACGGATATCCTCCAGCATCATTTTGAAGCCCTACGCAAGGATGAAAGATCGTCTAGATTCTTGCATTGCCCTTAGACTCTTTGCAATGATCATTTTAATAATTTTATTATATTAGCTTCGCTATAACCATTAGCTTCCAAGTCCATGAGTATAAATATAGGTAATAGAATACATGGTCATCGTGTAACCATAGTTCGAGATTCTACTGACGGTATAAAACAAATTATCAGTAACTTAAGTATACATCGCAGGAAAATATTCTTTCAATATTTTAATAAATGTCATATACACTTGATTTTTATACTGACAGTATTTAAAAAAATATCAGTAACTTGAGTGTATATCTCAGAATAATATTCTTTCAGTAATTTTAATTAAGGGTTATATACTTGATTTTTCTCCCACAAACCATTTTTACAGAATTAGCTAACACGATCAGTAGGCAAAATTCTTGCGTGCAAAGCTGTATGCGAATTTACAACAAATCCTGTTCTAGATACTGCCAGTAATGAATTTATAATAATACTAGTTGAAAGAATATAACTTATGCGTATGACTCATTGATTTCTCACGGATTCTGTAGTCATATTTCCAAATTTTATAACTTATTTTCTCTTTAGATTTGCCAGTTTTGAAATTTGTATCTCGTAATGAAATAAAAATTAAAATATATTTTGCTAGTTTCTCTAAAAACATAGATACGGATACTGTTACTAATTAATTTATAATACTAATAGTTGGAAGAATATAAATTATGCCATGCACTTGTGTAATTAAATCACTTCAACTTTTTTTATCGACTCACTTCTGCACAATAAAATCCATATTGGTGTGAATCATTTAGGAATTTTAAAGTCAAGCCAGATTTGACTAGCACCATACAAATATGACCGTACGACTCATCGACTTTCTCACGAATTCTGAGGTCCTCTTTGTTGTTATCATTAACTTTGCCTCCATATGAGGCTCCTATGTTCATTTACCTTCGATTATGGTTGATTCCTCATAATGCACATATTTTCTAAATGAAGAGTTAATTACTTAAGCTTAAACAGGTGGTGATTGCAAAGAGGTACTAACTTTGTTCAGCAATATTCCGTCAAAATATCAGAGTTAGAATATTTCATTAAGGATTGCTACTCGATAAATTCAAAAAAAGTTTTTCTCGCCCAATCCAATATTTTGAAACTTGTTAAAGATCAACTACCCACGGAAATATGCATTGCGTCGAATATTTTATTTGCTCATTCTGCTTCAAATTGCATTCATCTAGAATTAAATCGTTGAAAATTGTTCCAAAAAATCATACACTCGTTGAGTTTCAATTCCGATGAAGTAATAATTCACAGTTGGGACCAAACTATGAATATACCGCTAGAGCTGGCAGGCAGTTGACTGAACTGCACCAACCCTAGCCTCATTACTTGGATTAACGAACGCCATAAATACTTTTATCTATGATGAGAAACCAGTGGTGAGAGAGGCGGAACTCGTTTTTAAACAATGTCACAGCTTGTTGATGGATGGCCCTATTTTTGGCATACAGCAACGCTCGAAACGATAGTACACACGCATTTCGATGATTGAATTTGCTCAATTCCCATTCATGCGTAGATCATTGTCCGTGACAGGATATGCGTAAAGATAAGGTAAGGCATTGAAATAGACTTTTGACGGAGATCAAATCCCCTTCAGCGCATTGAAGTGAGGCGAGATGTGAGTTAAGTATTGAAATCTTCAGCGAACAGCTCCTTCAGAGGTTAGGCATGCTTTGCGACGGTGCTATCATAACTTAATCCAGGAATCCTTATTGCTCCTCCCCACGAGAATGGAATGAGATAATTCAGCGAAATTTAAAATTTATTGTTGAGAGACAATGTTATAGGATTGTGATTAACAACAGCGTTCATGAACTTATTCCGTTTAGAACAAATATTTCTACTATTTATTAATAACTAAGCTAAGATCCTTTCATTTGGCTCTTTTATGGCTTATTCACATCAACGCGGGTGTGTGAGTTTTAAGAAATAATTCTTTTAATACTCAAGCAGATGTTATGGCGGAGTTGTATCAGGACAAAACTGAATATTATTTACTGAATATTGTGAACAAATATTAATGCAGCTGCAGCGTATAAGATGCTAACCATGATATTGAACGCTGAGGAAACCTAAACCAAGACACATATAGAGCTATTCATTAGCTGATTCTACCATCCATCTTCACAACTATCACACCACAACAGATTGTATTTCAGGCTGCATCCAGCAACTGGTTCAAAATCGATAAATTTCATGGAAAATTAACTGTTCCATTTACAGTTACATAAAACTGTAAACAATGGATCGCAGTAATCACGCATGAATCCTAAATACCAAGTGCGCATGTCATCGTTCTAAAGAATTTCTTCTATAGCGTCCGCTAGAATGATTTATTTGATTACCCCCAGGTTTTCGGGTAAAACTCAAAGTTAAACTGATGGTTAACATTAATTAGCTATCAAAGGAAAAAGGTATAAACGAATCATCGAAAAAAGGTTACCAGCAAATGATAAAAATGAGTGTATCTTACGAGTACTGCTAGGAAGAGTATAGAGGACCCCGAGTCAGGCAAATGGACCCTTAAAATTTGAAAGAAGGAGGCCCCAGCAGAAACCCTTGAGGGGAGTCCTTTCTCCTTAATGTGCTGAGTTGCCTCCATTCGACAATCGATTAATTGCCATCAAAGTGAACGACGTTCGAGATGTGATGAGTGCCCGACTTTTGTTGGAGACTTTTCTTTGCAAGTCACGTCACACGAGGGCCCTGTGGAAGGAAAGGGCTTCTGCAACCCTGGCGCGCTTTTGCTCGCCATTTGCATCAATGTAAGCCCTCGTCTGAGGTAAGTGCGCATGTATGGGAAAAGGAAAAAAGAAATATATGCATATCAGCTTCTGAGATTCGCCAACAATTCAACCAACGACCGTCATTGGTGGGCACTCATGACTAGACCCGTAAAAGTTTACATGCTAGCTTATGTTCCATTGAAAATTTATTACATTTCCATATAAATAGGCATGGATTTCAGCTCCTTAAACAATATTTACGTTGTTTGTGCGAAAATTTCGTTCTTCAACTCATCGTCAAAATAATTACGTATTCCTGGAAATCATTTGGATTTTTGTACTTCGCCGCCAAGTAAATGCAGATGATAAAATTTCTTTACTGAAACAACATATCTTTTGTGCCTCACATTCCTATATATTACACTCCTTAGTGTGGTAATCTCTCGTGGGATAGGAATGTCAACCCGAGGGCGAAAAACGACGGATAACATTAGCGTATATGTAATGGGGCAAAATTCCTTTCTGCAGGAATTGGGTGCGAGAGGAGCAGTTTCCAAGGATGTGACCCGGACACTTTCACGCGGAAGTCTTCCGTCTGATTTAGAACCGTTCCTCTTCTTACCTACTCTTGTTGCAATTTCTATGCTAAAAATTACGAATTGAGAAATCGAGAAAAAATAACCGAAGATAATCAGAGTCAGTACTTAGGTCAAGTGATGAGGAAAATTAAATTGAAATAGTATAGGACTGGCACATAATAATTCTAAGCATATAGCTATATTAATGATTGCAAAGAGAGAGAGTTTGCCTCATAATGGGCATCATGGCACTGTCCTATATAACTTACAGAGAAATATCCAAAAATGAATGAACACAGGATTTGATAAGTGGATTATATATGTAAGGTAACCTTGATATGAATAGTAGTATAATTTAAAAAGAAATTATCATTTACCAGACTTGAAACTATAAGTATAATCACGTTTATCTGGGGCTATTTCTTCAAGTAACTGTGTTTTTTTTTGTTAATAAGAGAGCCTTTTTGATTTTTATTTCCCCTAAAAAAATAAGATGCTATATGCGCATGCATAAACTTCATCCTCCAACTTATAGTCAAAATACACTTCTCTTAATCAATATTACAGAGTATATATGTATTTTCTGTTCGTGGGCACCATGAGAATGCAGCTAAAAATGTCTTCATTAAACTCAGCCCCGCCATCTCCAATTTGTCTCAAATACTTACAGGACATGAAAACCTGGAGAAACATGGGAACGCTTCGTAGGATAGGAGTGTCAAGTCAGGAGTGAAAGGATTCCATCGTCGTAATTGTAATGGGGCAGAACTGCTTTCCAAAGGAACGGGGTGCGAGAGGAGCAGTTTCTAAGGTGGTGGCCGGGACTATTTCACGTGGGAGTCCCTCTCTGATATAGCCCAACATCTCCTCCCCAAAGAGTTAGTGAAGGGAACGGAAGCAACCCGACGCCCTCCCCTTTATAGTTAGTTTCCCTCCCACTGGGATACACGATCCCACTCTCTTAGTCGTATTCATTCCCATCATACCGCCCGCTGAATTTCCTCGCTGCAAAGGAAAATGCTACCTTCCCCCCCTCTGTCATTAAGTCGCCATCGGTAAGTAAAACGTAAGAGAACACTAAAATTTGCATGAACAATACCACCCCGTTTTCCATTACGATTACTATTTGATTTTCAACATCAACACTAGTTTGGCCATCTCGTTGCAATCCGTATGTATTCTGGGAACATTTAGTAATTCGGATAATGCCTTTACGCGGGATACGACAAAGCTAATTGGATTCCCTCCTCCATATTACTCCAATTATGCGTCATATGGTTTTCTTCGGGCACACACAGGGAGCTCTAATTATCTCTTCCTCTTCTCTAGTGCTTCCGTCCCCATAGGGGCTTCCTCCTGCAACATCTTTAAGCCCTAAGGAAGGATGACAGATCGTATAGAGTTACAAATGGCATTCATAATTAACACACTCAGTTGGCAACATTCTTACATGAAGAGCTGTATGCGAATGCATAACAAATCCTGTCCTAGATACGACCAAAATAATTTATAATACAAATAGTCGGACGAATATGAATTATGCTACACAATATATGTCATTTGATACATTCAAACTTTTTATGAACTCACCCCTGTACAATAAAATCCATGCGGGTATGAAACATAGGAAGTTCTAATGTAATTCAGATTTGACTAGCACCGCGAGCGTACGACTTATTCATTTCTAACGCATTCTGAGATCATACTTCCAAAATTTGTAACTGATTTTCTCTTTATATAAGCCAGTTTTGAAATTTGTATCTCGTAATAAAATAATAATTTCAATATAATTTTATTATTTTCCCTAAAAATATATTCCACTATGGACATAATTTATCGGAATTTTTTAAAACAATTTCGATAAAAATTCACTTCACTGTAATATACCAGCTATTAATCTGATGGATCTGAATCTTAACAGCAATTGCAGAAGACCTTTGCCATAATATGTGTCCCCCATGCTTGCTTACCTTCGATTATGATTCATTCCTCATAATTCACTCATTTAATGAATGGAGAGGTAAATTATTCCAGCTAATATAGAAGGTTATTTTGAAAATGGGACTATCTTTGATCAGCAATATTTCATGAAAACATTAGATTTTTAATGCGTTTTAAAACAATTGCAGCCTCTTGCTTGAGATTGATTTAGGAACGTTGTTTTCACAAAATGCCATTTTTTGGTAAATATCTACTATCCATTGAAAGATACACCAAGTTACCTTTTATATTTATTCTTACTAATTTAGATGGCTTTCATCAATTCATAAAGTAAATAAATCGTTGAAACCTATTCCAGAAGTTGATTAACTTTCTTTTGAGTCGCAATTCCAATGAAACGATTCACAGCTGGGACCGAATAATGAATTTACCGCTAGAATAGTCAGCCATTTGGCTGCATTGCATCAAGTCTGGCCTCTTTATCTTGGATTAAGCTTTTCCACGAATCCCATTATCTATGATTGGGAGTCGCCAGCGTACGAAAAGGAACTCGTCATTAATGAACACACCAGCTTAGTTTCCCATACCTTTGGTAAGCAGCATCTCTTGAACTGATTGTACGCGCGCAATTCGAGGAGTGAAATTACTCAAATCCCATTCTTCCGTCAATCATTGTCCGTAGCAGGTTGTGGGTAAAGATAAGTGAAGGCATTAAAATAAACTATTGATGGAGGTAAAATTCACTAAAGCGCGTTGAAGTGAGGCGAGGTGTGACTGTGTTATCCAAATCTTTAGGGAACAGCACTTTTTCAGACCTCTGCGATGTGGATCCGTATCGTCTTGTTCCTGGATGGTCACATTGGTTTTTCCTCCCCTTGAAACGGGAATGAGAAATTTCTACGAAAATTAAAATTAACTAGTGAGAGTCAATGATATATGAAAGATAACCTTCGTGAATTCGTGAATTTTATTCGTTTCTCAGCAAGCTTTACTTACTATATATGAATGAATAAGAGAAGAACATTTTCAACTTTTCATTGGGCTCTTCGATTGCTTATTCATGCCCGTAACGGGTGCCTTATTTTTAAAAAATCATTGTTTTAATACTCAACCGGAATAGCGGCGATTTGTAGCAGGACAAAACTGAATGAACGTAAAAAATTTAATGCGACTGCAGCTTCCAAGATGCCAACCATGATACTTAAACTGCTGTGGAAACCCAAATCTCGACCATAATAGAGCTATTCATTAACTAATTTTACTATTCATCTTCACCACAATCATAATCCTACAACAAGAACATCCAGACACTTTTTACTAATCATAAAACTGGAAAAATGACGATTAAATCAACTTGACACTGGAAAAGCTGTGGCTCGAGAATCACCCATGAAGCCTCACTCCTATGAATGTCATTCTTCTCTAATGGTACCGCTAGAGGATCTAATTTCAGCCCTTCCCCACATCTCTGAAATAAAACTAGGTAATTATCAATTTGTGAAGGAAATTTTTAATAAACAGGTACGAGATATTAAAATAATTTCACCGAAAAATATTTAAGTACGAGAACTATAATTATTGTTATTTATTGTACTCTCATTTTTTTCATTTATAGCCCTGATAAAGGTTTTAAAATAAACCGAAAGGTTGGCAAACAACTTTACATATGACTTATGCTCCATGAATTATTTAATCATTAATTAAATGAAGACATGATAAGAGAAAATGGTAAGAGAAAGTTAAGAATGCTCAGCTAAGTACCCGGTGCTTACTGGGTACAGTACAGATGGTGCCGAGTCAAGTGTATGATCCTACACAGTTGGAAGAGTGAGGTCCCAGCAGATAGCGAGGTATATGAGCTCTCTCTCCATAGTAGGTATTCAGAGGTTCCTTCTTTCCACAATCGATGACTTGCCATCGAAGGGACGGACGTTCAAGTGTCGTGGGCAATAGACCTTTGTGAGAGCCCTGCTCACGAGTCAAGTGACATAGGAGGGCGCCATGAAAAGAGTGGGCCTCGGTGACCCTTCCGCGCTATCGCCCTCCAGGATAGTCCGCATGAATGCGTGCCCTCGTCTGAGGAACGTGAGAAAGCATGCATAGAAAAGGGACACATATGCAGGAGTCCTCCATTGGTATATCCTTCTCAATACCGGAAAATGCGAGACGGAGCTTTCTTATACATCCCCAAACAGATAAAAGTGAATGATCACACGTTTATGTGGGTTTCCCGTAACTCAAGGATGTTAGTAATTGTAAACGCATTCGCAAAATATTTTCATTCCGATCATAGCATAGAAATGTATTCGACTTTGTTTCAGTTTCAACGGATCTGAGGGCTCAAACTACCCTTCTTTGGGTACACGATGATTAGAAACTATTTACTAACATAACTAGATTAGCAAACTCTTCAATCATCAACGATTATCGTATTATATACCATATTCAATTTATTATCTTTGTTACTTAAGGTCTTGAAATAATTAAGTTATATATTTTGCATTTTTAATATTTATATGCCATATTTTTTAAGACTCCATGCTGGACTTCAGGTGGAAAAAAATTGTGAAACATGTTTCATTTCTCAAACACCCAAATTTCAATCTTCCAATCAATAGGAAGGAAGAGATAGATACGGTTCATTAACAGCTCGAGGATAAAATCAGGGAAAGCACGGGGAAGAAAAATCTAGTTTTAACGAGGAACTCCTCAGTCGGGGATGGAAGAACTGGAAAAGAAATTGGAGAATTTTGATAAGGAATGCGAAACAGCCGGGGAATGAAAGTGGTAGAATTTAGCAGGAAAAACAAGTTATTCATCACAAACACATGATTCAATCATCATAAAGCGGAGGTATGTATGGAATAGTCCAGGGAGTACGCGAAGATTCCAAATAGACCACATCATGGTAATGCAGAGATTTAGGAATAGTGTAAAAACTATTTCCCTGCGGTGTATGCGGAGTCAGATCAAGTTTTAGTTATAATGAAATACAATGTAAAATTCCAAAGACTGAGGAAAATCAGAAAGGAGAGTAAATGTAACCAAAGAAAGGGGTCTTGAGAAGAGAATACCATAAACTAGTGAACAATGGTATCTGCGAGATTGGAGATGGTCAGACTATAGAGGAAGGGTAGGATAACATTACACTATGAAAAGTCAATGCAACCTAAAAGTAAATTGGTGAAGTTGGCAGTACATAATATAAAGAAACATTGGACAAAGGAGGAAATAGTACTGGGAATGGAGGAGAAGAAAGAAAGAAAGGGGTCTTGAGAAGAGAATACCATAAACTAGTGAACAATGGTATCTGCGAGATTGGAGATGGTCAGACTATAGAGGAAGGGTAGGATAACATTACACTATGAAAAGTCAATGCAACCTAAAAGTAAATTGGTGAAGTTGGCAGTACATAATATAAAGAAACATTGGACAAAGGAGGAAATAGTACTGGGAATGGAGGAGTGAAGGAACTTGGACACAGAGCAAGGCAAAAAGATGCATACGAAAATAAATAGTCGATTATGACAAGAACAGAAAATAAAAAAGAGGTGATAATAAACATAAACATTTCTGTTCCTGTGCTTTTATCAATAAAGGAAATGATTCCACTGTTTTCAAGTAAATTCTTATTTGCTATCACGTTCGTGTTTTTTTTGCGAATTAAGACTCAAGGTCTCCGAGCAGATTTATGTTATTTTCTTTTCTAAAAGTGAAAAAAGATTCTTGAATATTGTTTAAATCTTTTTTGTGTGTGGTAATATTAATGATAATAATAATAATAATAGATGGTAAACATGAAAAAAAGAAAAAATTTATTTTTTGGGCGTGGGTTGCTTGGTTGCCTTGCGAGTAGAGTAGTAGCGTAGTAGCAAGTTTCTGATCGAAGGGTCTGAAATTTCCCGATCGCAATCCATCGCTTTGTAGCACTGTGTGAGAACCGTGGGTATTAATATTAAACATATGGGAATAATTAACGCTTCTAATCACTCATCCGATGGTATTAATTTTGGAATATAACTTCTGGCCAGTGATTATTATCTGAACTAATACTAGACCTCAGGACCATTGAGTACCCTAAAACATTATTAGTGATTGAGAACTTGTGGTATGCTTATAACAAAGCTGTTTATTATTAATATCTAAAGTGTTCTATTTTGTCAATTTTTAAGATATTTAAGCCACATGTGGTGTCATCAATCATACTATTTTCGTGGCATGGGTGGTATTATTATTCGTGGTGGTATTATGGGTAGAGTATTTAAAATTAGCTTCCGATTGAAGCGTGCGGAGTCAGTAACCTTCACGTCTGGCTGAAGCACTTATTGAGCAACGAATTTGGTTATTCAAAAGTTATTTGTAATGCAAATATGAAATCTTCAACTTTTATAATTAATTGCGCATTAAAACTAAAAATGGTCGTTTTTTAAATTGCATTATTTTTACGAGCAACAAATTCAATATAACATTTTAGCCATTACGATGCTATTTGAACATGTTGACTCGTTAGATGCTAAATATATATCCTAAAGTTCGAAATGAAAAACGTGATTTTTCTGGATCAACTATGGTCCTTGCACCCTAGTAGCTAAAAATGACCATTATCTTACCATATTAAGAAAATATTTGTGAATATAATGGTAAAATATCCCAGTAGTTAGAAACGAATGGCCTTGATGAGGAAGTACTTTTAGCCTGCAGTAGGTAACGCGTAACAGTTATAATCTACTGGTCTCACATATGCTAGCCGATTGAAGCCAATCAAAGGCCTGCTCCGGAGGCTTAGTTTCATTTCGGCGGGATATCCTCGCATTCCTTCAATACTACCGCTCGCCACGAATGAAAACTGTTCAAAGCGCCCTCGCAGGAGCATCGCAACATTATGGGGGTAATGCGAGTCTATTGCGCCCTCCCGCCGATGCGTATGTGGAGAGTGGTGGAGAGGAGACGCGAGAGAACCGCCATTAGAGGCGGGAGGGCCCTTCCGGAAGGCCACCCTGTTCCTTCCATATTTTCCCTAACCAAGCCCAAATACGCTGGTAGGCACTACTCTATATCACTCGCTTAAAGGGAAGCAGAGTTCCGGGTTTGCAGCAGCACTATTTGCGTCAGAGATGAATGGCACTGAATGGGGGACGGGTCCCAGCAGCTTAACCGTGTTATCCCAGAATCCTCTGTAACGTGTTTTTACCTCAACAGGTCGAAATGACGATTGAAACGGCGATGGCGGCTGTGGAATTGAAAACGGTCCGCAAAAATGGAGATTTCAGAACGATTATGGGTTTCATCCCCTCCTCTCCCTATCTATACATGGCCCATTCCTCCCTCAGTCCCAGTTATTGTTCCTCTTTATCGTCCCCAACGGGAGAAAGATACCCACACCTACCACCAGAGGTCAAGACGAACCCATGCTACCTCCCTTCGCGATCGGAGATAATTGCTGCGCTTTAATGAAAACGCAACCCCTCGGTATCTTGATGGTGGTCGCAGTATCTCTTTCCCCCTTCGGGGATGCCTCGCGAGGCGAGACCGCGTCCCCAGAAGTGATTCATGGACCGGCGGCCATAGACGAGAGTAAATCACCTTCGCGACGGTGTAGTAAGCGGAGAGAATGGGTCTTCAGCGTTTCCGGTGGAAGCACCTTCCCTTCCCCAAAGTACGAAGCCATCAAGGCGGGAGATATTATGCGCAAAACGATAAGACCAGTTTTGCTCCGCGTTGTCTACGCGAATGCGAAGAAAATCGAGAGTAATTATTCCCAGCACTCCTTTTCAGATTAAATCCACGGTCATGGAGCACGATAGGGTTTGCATATTCACGTGTCTCGAGGGTTGGTTGGAGAAATCTTTGTTCGCGAAGCAGTCTAGTTGGGTGGGGGGGGGGTCGGGAGACCTATGGCACTAAATGTTCCCAACAATAAAATTCCACAATACATGGACGCAAAAAACTTGCTTGTTATCCATAAGGGCGGCACAAAGGAGGAAGGATTAAATATTAAGGAACAAATATGGGAGATAAGAAACAGAATTTAGAACGGTGAAGTTCACCCTCGTTAATACCTATTCAATGCCTCACCAAAATCCAGAAAATACAACGCCAGGATCCATATTTTCTCTTTAATTGATAGCAGATTAAGGAGAAAGAAGACGGGATAAAAATAAAAGTGAAACTTTCTTACATTTGAGGACTTGAATATACTGTAATTGGCTGCTAAATCCCTCAAAGCAATAGGCGACTTGCCGGTGAGCTTATATTAAAATATTCTGCGTGTTATTTCCTTTAACAAGCTCACTTTTTTCCTCTCAATTGATTTAAAAAGTTATGTGCGTTAATCATTTAAGAAGTTAAATCACCTGTTTTATTTTATAATGTGGGAGATATAGTTTTTTCCTCAAAATTGTAGTGTTAGAATCAATTCAGGCAATGCTACTTATTCTCACACAATTAATTCCATCAACAATAGCTCGAAATATTTCTTCTGAAAAGTTTAGCTATTACAACTGATTTACAAAGCTCACAAAACGAAAATGAATCTTAGATATTTGGCACGGTGGAAGGGCAATTCTACTAACAAATAAGCTATTGACTAATGTAAGTGGCCAACGTTTATAAGTGACTTCGATCGTGCAAATTCTCTACCCGAGTTTCTCCAAAATACTTATGCTTTCACTTATCAAGAGGATAAATGTGTGGAAATAAATGGGATTTATATTTTGTAGTTTTGATTCCAAGGATTGACAATTTGTTTCAACATAAATAAATTACAAAAAGTGGGAGCTGCACACAGTTCCTGCATAGATGCACTCTCAGTATTTTGATTTACTCATCAGGAAATTTTGGTGCCATAAAAGTATTTAATTTTTTTATTCTCTCAAAAATTAGTTATTCAAAATTTATTTCACCGAGTGAGTAGGAAGGTCTTCTCTCCGATGTCAAATCTTAATTCAATAATAAAAAATGAGACTTGACAAGAAATACGTGGAAAACTATAGCCATTTTTTCAAACCGACGCCCATTAGAACGCGAACAGCTAAATGAACACGAACGCCCATAGTAAACGAATGCCCAAAAAACAACAAACGGGGAGAGGAAACGAACGCCTAGAGGTAACAAAGGCCCATATGAACCGTGCGGCAGATAGACTGTTCATTTTTGTCAGGGAATTAGCCGTTCATGCTGACTTGAAGCAAGGGTTGTGGGAGAGAATGTAAGAGAGGGGCTCGGTGGTTCCATGACACGCCTTCGGCGGCCTTTGATGGCTTGCATCGTACCCACCATCTGTTGTAACCACAAAGTACTTGCTATAGTAAGCCACTGATTGAGCTGCAGTTCATAATACATCTTGGTAAGTACACTTAAAATCCCCATTACTAGTATAGTGCAGACATTGACAGTGAGCAGATAGTTTTAGAGAACTGTTCTTTTTCGAACCGGGTCATTTCAGTGAACAGTTCCTTGAGGCAGCTAGGCTCTTTTTCGCCCATTTAAGGCGAGAACGAGTGAGTGGGGAAAGGGAATCTAGAGAGGGGGCGAGTGACTAATTTTTAGGGAGAACAAACGGTGGGAAGGATAAGGGAGATAAGCCTCGTGAGGAATCGAGGCACACGTATGGGGGGATGACGATGGGAGGGGTGGAAAAGGTGGGTGGCGGGAGTCGCAAGGGAGGGGGTAGTAGTAGGAGACATGGATTGGAAAGGGGAGGAAGGGAGTGCGTGGACTAATGGGGAAGATGATTCGGTCAGGGGTAGGAAGGGAAGGGGCTAGGAAAAATAAATTCAAAGATAAGAAGAGAGTGAAATACAGCCGAGGAGAAATTTGGGGGGGGAGGTGAGTAGAAAATGGTACTGCAATTGGCTACGGGGATACGCAGGTATGAAGGGTGGGCATTGTATCGGAGTGTGCTGGCTGTGTGAGGGAGGATGGTGGCGGAAAATAATACGGATGGCAGAGATGTGCAGAGCGCGTGACGTGCGAAATTGCGTCCGATGTACGTGGGGTTGGCTCAGTTTAGGGCAATAAATTTTCTCTGGAGAAAGATTTTGAACACAGCGTGTTCCACGGCAGAACAACGACCATACGTTACTGAACTCAGGTCGGATGTAAAAAAATGAGGACCTGATCCGTCAGAGGTTCACGAGGGATACCGCGTCCGCATTTTTTATAATTTGCTTATTTTCCCCACTTTCTACTTTGCTCATTCGCACCACTACCTTCCTTACTATTAAGCATTTTGAGAATATTTGGAAATGAATCTCATGGAAAGTATTCATTTCTAGCATAAAAAAGCAGTTTCTATCTAAATACGCAGGGGAAAGTGCAAAACTCCAAAACACGGATATTGATCCATAAGAGGCTGGGAACCATAGAAAACCACTTTCAGTAATACTAGAAGGACTTAAGAGCAGAGTTCACGACTTGAAGGGTAAAAATGAGTCATTTAATGAGGATTTGGCTTAATAGGCACGGTTCGACCGATGCTAAGTCTGTAATTTTATGTCATTGATGAAAAATAAATGGAAAAATAAGTGTACAAATGTTTGTGGATCTTGGTAAATGGGTATAGCGATTTACAAATATTTATCTAAAAGCTGGCACCAGAGTAATAATATTTTCTCTAATACTATCTCATTTCCCTGATAATAAAGATTTATTTTGAACAAGGCTACAAAAAATGCAAAAGGGGTTTATGATACCACAGAGACCTTTATGTGCACGAGAAATATCATTTCTAGCCAGCACCTATCAATTATTACTTTTAAATTCCCGATTAATACATTGGGTACATTCATTGTATGTGAGTTTTTTTAAATACAATACATATTATCTCTATATATACCTTTTCGTGTATCCCAGTTGAAAGGTCTTACAGCATTTTTGCAATTCTCATTTCAATTCCACTAAATAAACGGTACCACGGGAAAAAACATTCGTTGTAGCTATTCTTATTAAAACAGGGTAAAATACGGTGTCTTCTTTACGGCTTAAAATTTTAAAATAAATTAAAATATAGCCAAACAGCAGACTACGGTACAAATATATACAGTACGATAGTTGGTTTGAAAATAGTTAAAAGGCAAAACATACCGCATCAATGGTGAACAGAGATAATGAAGAGAGTGGTATAATAGAGCTATTTTGTTGATGAATGCATTGGCAATAACGTGAATTAAAAAAAAATAAGTCGGAAACTTAAACCTCTTTGCCAAAAAAATTTAAAATATCAGGCTTGGTAAAACTTTAAAAGGCATGCTCGTTCAGAACAAGAAATACGTTAAAAATCACGCGCGAGTTAAGCACTGTCGTGGGAATTCACTGCTATTCAGAATATGAACGAGCACGTGTTGGAGTGGGGGGAAATTGATTGGAAAGAGGGTGGTGGGCAGGGAAGAAGCGACGGAGAATTGGAAGAGGCGGAAATAATGGTGACATGAAGTCTCCTCGTCCATCTCCCTCGTTCCCCTTTCCGCCTCCCCATTTAATAATTTTTACTTGGTTAATGAGGGACCCACTTTCCATTTTGTAAGTCATCGACAAAGAAATTCGACGGACTCCTCATCACTAAATCGTTAGCGTTCGGGAACACTTAAATTTGCACCAAACGAGGATTTCTCCAGTGTCTCACTTGAGAAACTACTTCGAACAGATGATTTGTTTTATTAGTTTATTTTTCATCGAGCATAAGAGTCTCCTACGAAACATTTCTCTTGTGTTTCTAATCAAGGCAGAAGAAAAAGCTAACAAAACATAGCTATTCGCATGAAAACTGCCAATAATTAACCAAACTATATAGGGATTTTTAATCCCTTCAATTCAATGAATCGTTGAGTGCAACCTCGATTACCGTTTAATTTTTTAAATTTTCAGTTCAATTTTTTTTCGTTAAAATGTAGTAATCGTTGCTCTTGACAACACAAGTTAACTTGGAGCTACTCTTTGATCTTAAGCAACCAGTCCTTCATTATGCTGCGCATCATTATAATTTAAAATATTCATGCGTAAATTATGTTTAGGCTTGGAGTTCTGATCTTCATTGGTCTACACCATGTTTATTTTAATGTGAATATCAAATTCTTTTTGGCGAACGAAACATTTTCACTTGATTTGCACTTGACAGAATCTTTTAGAATTGCATCTGGAATTATTTTGATTCGTTATTTAAATGTATTTTTGTGTAAAATCAAATAATAGTTGTATGCACGGCGATTTTTGTACTCTGCAAACTTTTAATTTTTAAAAGTCACTAATCAAGATGGATATCTAATCACTTTTACTTGCACCTTAGTAGTTCAACACACCTTGGGAATCGTGTCTTACAAAGAATTCCCCTTTGAATCTTGCTGGTATTCCATTAAAAAATAAGTTAAATTTTGAGGAAGTAAATTCTTGGCTATTTCTTGTTATTCGCCATCTTCTCCATTCATGCATATGCATTTGTCATATTTGCCATATTTGTCAAAGCTGTGAGGAATTTCAACACAATTCACAACCTTTTTGCCCTTGGAGCATTGGGTAAGCTCACTCTAATGTGACACAGAATTTTTAACTTCCGGCAATTCATCTCCATTCCTTCAAATTAATCGCAAAATGATTAAACAAATAATTGTACATATCCTAAAATCTCTTTAACATCAAATATCGAGCAAATGTATTATTTGCAATGGCACATTTTTCAAAGCGCGACTTTTTTCTTTGTCACGCGACTGTTGTTTCCGCTTGAAATCACAAGTAATGTTTCCAAGAATTTCCATCCGAATAAATTGGTGATTCAGGTCGTAAGACGAAGAGGATTGTGAGTTTCCAAACTTCTCCAAATTTTGAAATGCTTTATTGCCTTGGGGCAATGAACACAGCGTTGGAACATAAATTACTGCGGTTGATAAGGGGAGGAAGGTGTCACAGAGACAACTTTTCCTCAGGGAATGAAGATAAGGGTAAGAACGGAGACGTCAGAGTAGAAGAGATAAGTGCCGAAAAAAATCTGAATATGAGGTGGAGGGGGTGGGTTTCGAGAGACTTCTGAGGTCCTCAGATTTGAAAGCAGAGGGCAAAGACAAACGGAGCAGTAAGGAGAGGGAACGGTGGCGCCCTCAAGGGAGAGAAAGGAGGAAGTTGACGTCGAGCTGGCCACCAATAAGGTTACACGGGGGATAATCCGTTCAGGGAAAGAATAACATCCCCCATTTTGATTACAGCCGTCCTCCATCTAGGATTAGCTTTCAAACTGTTGATAAGTTGAACGAATTATTCGAGCAGATTTTTATTTTTTCGGGAGGGATGATTAATATTCTCTCTGAAAAAATCCATTATATATTTGAGAATAGTGAAGCATAACTGTAGCTTTTTGGTTAAACTTTAAGAGGCCTTTGACATTTATCATTTTAAAAAATCTTTCAATTGTGACCCCAATTATATTAATATAACCGTTACAGCTTGCCAAAAAAATTATTCCTCCAATTAAATTGTCTACGAATATCTCTTGAAAATTCTCTAATTCGTATGAATGGTACACATTTCCTGGAATTTGGGCGGAAAATCAAGACTTGATGTTTTCCTGATAATTTAGCACATTTTCCGAGTTTCGCTTGAAAAAAGACGGTAAAATTTAGATTTCATTTTCCAAACTTGGATTATTAAACTTACTCACATTTCAACGTTTTTCAATTGGTATTCGTTGAAAATACTGGTAACACATGTATGATCTTAGGCTTTCCCGGCGTATCAGGTGCATAAAAGTTTCTCGGGTTTTCTACCGGTTGACGTTTTTCATGTCTCCCGACGTTTTGAGCAGCGACTTGCTGTTCTAATCCTCAGGGGATCATCTGAACAGAGGACCTTCAGAAGATCCCCTAAGGATAAACAGAAAGTCGTTACTCGAAACGCCGACAGACATGAAAAACCTTAACCGGTGGAAAACCCGAGAAACTTTTCTGCAAATGGTAACACATGGCATCATGGCTCCATTTACTTGACTTTTATTTACCATGACAGTTTACTCCGCGTTTTGTTTTATATGGCTTTTAAAATCGTAACACTAATTGGGCAAGACTGTGATAGTTTTTTTTAAAATTCACAATTGTTACATTAGAATTAGAGTAGAATTAATTAGAATTCTTTAAGGATGCAATAAGCCGTAGAATAATTAAAAGTGATTTGATGATGACGCAGGAGCAACAATTTCGTCATCTATTTCCGCCTATTACAATTTTGATTGCATAAAGGTTCAAACATATCAACTCCCCGGTTCTATCCCCCTCTTCCCTCTCCTATCTTTTACGCCTGAGTAAACAAGTAACTTGGACAATGTGTTAGAGCCTTCCTTGGACCAAAAAGAAGCCTTCTAAATTCATTCGAAGCGAAGAAGTCCATACATTCTCTGCCAAGGTATTCAGTTGGGGAGCAAACTTTGTGGCAGCAAAGATAAGGGCCCTTCCAAGATGGTTGGAATGTATCCAAGTTATTCCCTCATTATTCAAAGATTCACTCGGCAGACGAAACGAGGAATACGACCAGCTACTTCAGGAATAACAGGCTCCGCGAGGGCAAAGCGGGATATTCTCAATCTCCAGATAAAGTCTAAATGCTTCCAAATAATAAAATGTCAAAAAAGTATGAAAGCACAATGTGTTCGTCAATGATAAAAGCTTAGGAATTGTTATTTTGTTTTTGTTCACAATAGTTGTTTAATGTAGGTACATTTTGAATGCGTAGGTAGAAATTTTTCCTCTTTCGGAAATGTTAGAGACTGAGAGGGACACAAAATAATGCTTAGATTCGTTTCTAGGCTTCAGCTCCTTCATCCATCTTCCATTAAGAAATAATTGCGAAACAGGGTACAAATTTAATGCGTTCCTGCTGAATTTTTAAAAGGGAAAATGGAGAGAGTATTTCAAATTTCCCTGGTTTTGTAATTAGGAACTTTCATTAAGCCTGTGAAGCCAGTAATTGGAACGTAAGGTCACAAGTAACAACCGGCTTTTAGTGGGCAAAGCTCGTTTTATCAATTAAAAATGCAACAATATTAACTATTTTACTTGGTTCAATAATTATAATCATCCCATTTAAATGACATAATGGAAAAAAATTACCAATTCATCCATTGTTAACTCAAAAACGCAGTAAATTTTGAGTAAAAAATTGCGTCTATACGCCCACATTTAATTATGATACAGAAGTGCAATATGTATGATGCAGTAATTAAAATTAAAATCTGGAAAGCAGTGAAACACGACTGATTCGGCATTTATACACCTAGTAGATTATACCCAACGTGAACGTGTGCAATACGCGCTTATTCTCTTAATTTTTATCTCAATTAGGATATTATTGACGTGACCTAATGAATGGCTTCAAGGCGACTTTCTCATCCAAATTTTACTTTTATGTGTTACAATACCATAGTCATGAGTAGTGGCCAATTTTTAACTTGGAAACAAAGGTTTTTAAGAGCAAATCTCCTCTCCAAAGCTATTTTTTATTGTGGAAAATGGCATTTCATTAAATATACCATAAGGATTAGTGGCGGCTTGTGATGTTTGAATGTTTTATAGAACTGACTGTTCGCGGTACAGCTCTCGCCTCATCCGCCTATAATTAATCCATATTGATCACTGAAATCACAGTAGAGCAGAGATTATTACCAATACTTGAGTATGAATTATTTATTAATTTCCCTGGGGCTATACACCTTAATAACAAAGAAAAATATACATATCTTCGAAAAATTAATAGAAAAATCGACAATTTGGAACCAGCATAGTGTAAACTTTACTACAAATTAATACAATTTTCACTTTAATAATGCAAAGTGTTTTTATTAATCACTTAATAAAATTCATCTGAATACGTTTTTTAACTTAACAATAGAAGAATTGCACTTAAATACTATTTTTTCGAATTCAAACGTAACAAATTACCACAATATGCAAAATTATAACATATAGTGGTCATAAAGTAATATATTATAATAATTCATCTATAAACTAGGAACAGAAGAAATATTTTTTTGGCTTTCGGGCAGGGTGTTCCACTAATAACACGCAGAGATCAAGAAATAATTTTGGAACTTCGTAATACTTATCTTATGACAATACACTGAGGGAGCGTGGTAGTTCAATGAATGGGATCTTATGATCTAAGTATGGATGGTTTCAATGACTGAGTGAATTCCTTCGGACGCCCAAAATCAAAATCCTCAAAGTTCAAGGGAAAAGAACTGTTCCCCCAAACCCTGAAAGTGTGAAATTGGCTTATTCCGGGGGGAGTTCTGCCCTCAACTATCCTAAAATCCAACCTGTGGGTTGAATCAATGAGTGTTGATTTCTCTTATGAAGATGATTCACTACGTTTGGGCGGCATAATTATAACTAGATGACACAGCATACCGTAACCGGTGGTAATTGGAGATCATATAATTACTAACGCTTTCTGCCTAATCCTCCTGATATCGCTGCATGAACGGACAAATATATCTCACCCTGGTAATAATGAAGCAATTTTCAAAGGCTGGTTTAGTCTTTAGTCCTTTACTGAATCAATTCCTACACTACCTACTAATGTCATGAAAACGAAGATGGGTGAAGTAATCGTCGAAGGACATTTTGGCAAGAGGACAGATAAGAAAGGCTTTCAATTACTTACATTAGACAATAAATGAAGGTTGTATGACCTTAGGTTTTCCCAGCGTATCAGGTGCAGAAAATTTTATCGGGTTTTCCACCGGTTGATGCTGTCCATATCTCCTGACGTTTCGAGCAGCGACTTGCTGATCATCCTCAGGGGATCTTCCCTATTCGGAAGATGCTGCTCGAAACGTCGGGAAACAATGACAACATCAACCGGTGGAAAACCCGAGAAATTTTTCTGCACAATAAATGAAGGATTTCCGAGATAAAAATATGAACATAAGATATAGGTATATTAGTTGACATGAGAGTTGAATGGAGAGCTGCGTCTAACATATCTTAGAATTTCCAGCTGTTGCTGATGATGGAAAAAATAATGACTTTAGAGATAGCTATTTATAAGATTTTGGGACTTCAAAATCCAATTTTATGGTAGTTTAGTTGAGCAGATTGAACGGAAACGGTTAGATGTGAAATGTAAAGAGGCGGTGAGAAGAGATGCATCCACGTCGTGTCGAGAGAGCGGATTTTGGTGCGAAAGAAAATTAGAGACGGCGGCGAAAGGATTAAACGTACCAATGCACGTCCATTGAGAGCGTTCTTTGGTCAGCAAAGTGCCGCTCGAATATCCCGCAGCTGTTTTTCCGAAAGAGGAAATCCGATACAGCCGTGATATTTACGTAAGGGACAGCCTTCCCAATGCGTGGCTGGGGCCTCGCCCGTTACGGCCCCTGATCACACGCGGTGCAGGGCTGTGGCGATGGGTTCGGGCGGATTAAAACTTAGGCGACCCCACTTTCCACGCACTCGGCTATCGCAACCCCAGTGCACCGGTCCGTCGGGTGTTGAGATTAGCCGTTGGGAGGTTCGGCGGAGCAAATTCGATATCCGCTCCACACCCATTCCACTCCAACCCAATCCATTTGATTTTTTGGATGACTGGTTATTAGGGCGGGGAGTGCTGACAGCCAAAGTCGTTTGTATTGTCAGTGTGCAGGTCGATAGCGTGGGTAGATGGAGGGAGTAATTGTAGAGAGCGTACTTGGAGAAATAGAGTATTTAAGGTGAGAGAGTAGTTAGATACGACGTTGGTGCGTTAAAAATATTTCAGAAATAGCGCATCCTCAATTTAACACCTCTGCCATCTATTTGATTTTTTGGCTGGCTGTTTATTGGGGAGGGTTGCGCTTAAGGTTTACGCTGAAAGCCATCTATAGATGGGTAGAGAAAGGCAGAGGAAAACCATTCGTCGCTATAGCACAAGAGAACTAGAGCAAAGTCATTTTGAACCACTTGCCATTTATCATTAAATTTATCAAAAAATACAAGCCAAATTTAATTACAAAATTGTATCTTGGATTAAGAAATTACTCGGTGTGTGTAGATGGCAAACATGAAAAATACAAGATAAATTATGCACAAAAATATTGAGAGTGTAAGAAATTAACCATTGCCATTGGGCATCTTTCATTGAAAGGCAGCTGAGTGAAGACAGTTTTACCCCCAATGTGGCAAATTATGGTTCACTTTTAACTGTAGAGGACCTTTCTATTTATCGTCCATCTGAGAATCTAGTACTTCTCATCTAAACTGGAGAGATAAAAACTTCGCTCCTCATACAAATTTATTTTTCCATATATCACTTGACTTTATTCTCACAATTTTTAAGCCATTTAAAATAACACGAAAATATTAATTATAACTTAAAATTGAGAAGAATAATTACGTCATTGAGCTTCGCCTTCTTCACCAGCAGCCCTAATATTGGTGAATCTATCTTCAGAGGGAAAGGAACATAGTTGAAAAAATTTTAAATTCCAAAAAGAATTTTATCTTCACACAATCAATGCGATACAACCCTTACCACTCCAACAACTCCGCACACAGATGGCTTCTTTAATGCATAAATTAGTATAAGATAATAAGGTGAGGTATTAATTAGAAGTTAAATCTATACAGCCATACAATCAACCTTCATACATCATGGAGAAAGGCATGACATGGAACTGTCATCTACATCCACGAAATATCGCAAAAATTAGAAGTCATAAAATGAAAATAGCTTTAAGAGGTCAGGCTATTTTTTAAAACCTAATATGGCTGCAGCTAAAACCTTGTGGATCAAATGATAACGCAGCGAGATAACTCCGTTGATCTAAAGCTTAATACTCTGCATTGTCGTCAGAAGATAAAAGAATGAAATTTAATGCAGTGAAAGAGTCCTTTTTTTCTCAATGATTCAAGTCGTTCATACCTTACTACTTCCATAGCTCTACAAACTTGTTTTCGTTCGAAATGTTGAACCTGTTGTCAAAAATGATATCGGTTGACATTAAATATTCTAACAGTAGCTTTTACCTAGGTAAAAACTTCAGCAGTGAATACTTTCTTTTTCCTTTTTACACGTTACGATATAGGAACATTTAAAAAATGATGAAGTTAACGATTGACGAGAAGCAGTTAGGATAACATTTAAATTGGTTATATGAAATTGGTTTGAGAAAAGAGGTTTTACCGATTATTTGATCCTGAATAAATAAATGAACGCCTATTCAGGATGTAAGCAAGGGAAATTTATGCCTTCATAAATTACTACGAAATGTCGTTACTTTAACAATAAACTTATCTAAGTCGAATAACAGTCAGCGGAAAAGAGCTACCGTGAACAAATACCAAAAAAATTGTAGATAACACAAATTTTACAGGGGGGTATTAGAGGAAAGATATTCTTTGTAAGCCGATGCTAGATTAATATTTAGTTCTTCTCATCAGTATTTGTGAGCGTAATTCCAGTAATGTCTCCCCCCATTCGGTCCTGTTTTCCCCTTCCCTAATCCCACCCTTCCCTCCAAATATCGAACCACTAATCGCTATGGCAACGGAGGCTGATCCTCATTCCGCGTCGGAAAAAATTGGCGGTTTCGGGCTAACGATCGGGGGTGCGTCATTTGCACCCGCTGCGTTTCCTTTTCCAAAACAAATGTTTCTGTTCACGGCTAATTACGGGTGCACGCTCTAATGACCCTGGGTGTGCGCACTCATAAGTAAATATGACCGTCAGCTCTTAATATATGTGCTCATGTTCGGCCGTTCGGGCTACCTATGTTTCTGAACAGTATTTGAAGCGTTTTAAATATAGTATTTGGTTGCGGGCAAACAAAAGAGATGAATTCTTCTCGGTTTTCCAACCGGGTCAGGTTTTCTACTGCCGGCCCATCAATTGCGAACTCCGCCATCGTCCTCAAGGCGTTGATTCCTGGTCGGATTTTCTCGCCCTTATACAGGGTGGAGAAAAATTGCGTCACGACACTTTAACCCTGGTGAGCTGATGCTAGTACGAAGCAAAATTACAAATGAAAGGGTGAGAAACCATGGGGCAAAAGGATTTTTTTTCTTAACAGAGCTAGAAACAGAAAATTGGCGAAGAAAACAAACGAGATCAACTGGATACGGAGTATCGCATTTGATTTTCCTTTTCGATGTCAGCAAAGAACAGAAAATCACTCGTTTCCCTTGGCCACCAAGTTTTTGTATATTTCTTTAATCAATTTATGCACCTAACTCTGTTTATAGAGGAATATTACTTGTACACCTTGGCTTCTAACCCCTTCAAATAATGTTTAGGTTGAAAAGGCGCCATTTTTAAACTGCAGAAACTTTTAGCCAAACGCTCCTATTGGCCCCGTGTTTGCTCTGTTGCCCGATTGCTCAAGGCAACCTCTAACTTCGAATGCTTTGCCTGCATTTGCCTTTCCCTTTGCCCATAGTATCCGACAACAGAGCAAACCTGCGGTCAATTGGAGCGCTTGGCTCAGTTTCCGTAGTTTAAAAACGGTGCGTTTTGGATCTAAACACCGTTAGTAATTTTTGTTCCAACTGGCATCAGCTATCCTGGGTTAAAAAATTGTGACACATTTTTTCCACCCTGTGTGTGATTCTGAACTGTCAGTTACGAGTCAGGTTGCTGCTGATTGGCTGATGTCCTCCCCCTCCTTATCTCCTTGCTTGCTAATTTTCCTTTGGATGGGTTTCCAAGATAGAATGAATGCATATCCAGCGTCTCCATTTATTTTATCTTCTCCATTTGAATCTCAATGGCTTCTATTGTCAGTCTATTCAATATCCATCTACTCAACAGATCATTTCCGTTTTGTCAAAACAGATACGGTGGTCTTTCTTTAATCTGAGCTTGGCGATGGCTGATTGTTACCGTAAATACACTCTTGTTTCTACAGTTCGGCCAGTCTCTCCGCGGTCGCCAATTCCTTACTTCCAATGAGTGAAATAAGCAATGATACCATGAATATCCATAGAATGAGGAAAAGTGAAATGAGTTCTGGATGAAATGCTATTGCTCAAATAATAACCCGGTTCCATACAATAAAACACCAAACTTTACCTCTAATTAAGCATGTTTTTTCAGTAAATTAATGTTACCCCATTAAGTATATAACTAAATAAGAAATTATAAAATTGAGTATTTCATTTATCAGACATGACAATTTAACGTAGTCATCTAATTTGTTTTTCAATAAAAAAATAGTCATAAGTGTGCAATGCCTTTGATTTGAAACTTTTTTAAATAATAAAACGTTATTGTACTTTTCCACACGATTTAATTAATACGACCGGTTTCGTCGCAGAGGCGACATCATCAGGTACAGAAACCGTTGTAATAACAGTTATTTTGTTCTTGTTTATCTGGTTGCTATTACGTTGGTAGGGCAGGGTTGCGTTGGGGTTGGAGCGTCACTCAGCTTCAGGGGAATAGTTTACAAAAATATTTTCATTTGCTAAAATTCCATTTTTTATATGCTTCCTTATCTCCAACTCCTCCAAGCAGTCCATCCTTCTTCCCTTTCCCTCAAGGTGGAGAATTTCCGGAACAAAATTGCTCCTGTGGTCACTCTCCCATAGATGTTTCGCGAAATGCGATTTTTCTAACTCCCCGTTTCACAAATGCCTTCCTTCTTATTATTATGCAATACAAGAGATAAAATTGACTTAAATGATAGAAGTGGCATTTACAGACTCAAGTGCAGTGGCTGTGAGACCTGTTACATAGGCCAGACTGGACGTTCGTTCCGAGTAAGAGCAGAGGAACACGGAAGGCATTTGAGAAACGGGGATTTAGAAAAATCGCATTTCGCGAAACATCTATGGAAGAGTGACCACAGGAGCAATTTTGTTCCGGAAATTCTCCACATTGAGGGAAAGGGAAGAATAATGGACTGCTTGGAGGAGTTGGAGATAAGGAAGCATATAAAAAATGGAATTTTAGCAAATGAAAATATTTTTGTAAACTATTCCCCGCTCTTGGAGATTCCCCTGAATCTGAGTGACGCTCCAACCCCAACGCAACCCTGCCCTACCAACGTAATAGCAACCAGATAAACAAGAACAAAATAACTGTTATTACAACGGTTTCTGTACCTGATGATGTCGCCTCTGCGACGAAACCGGTCGTATTAATTAAATCGTGTGGAAAAGTACAATAACGTTTTATTATTAAGAATGGATTTTCACAAAGTAAAGCCAGAATCAATCAAGTTTATTGAAACTTTTTACTTACCTTTGCGAAGCTTAGTATTATATGTTTAAAACAGTAGACAGAATGCCTATAAAATGAGGGATACTTCCTATATTTTATTTTACTTCATTCTGTTATTAAGGACTCTTTCTACAAATATTTCCTCGTGCAGTGGGCGGCCGCTTGGTGACTGGATACTCCGCCTAGGTGGCTGGATTTCATCGATAAGAGCATTGGGCAAAACATTTTGATTAAAAGCTCATCAGTTGTTTGTTTCCGTGTTCCTTGCTCAAATTTCTCAGCCCCGAAGAAGGCTACATAATAAAGAACTGCCAAGAAAAAATGCTCAGTGAATTACTTTACGGATACCCTAAGTTAATTCGGACATACGCAAAAGAAATCCCGATGGTTGAGCGTTGTATATCCAGTCGGTAATATTAATATAATGGAGCACATTAAGAGAGCGTGAGGAAGTGTCGCTCACATAAGTTCAAGAGTTTTGTGGCCCCCTTGACAGACGCGTCTCCGATGTTGTGGGTGCGAAGAGAAGGGTGTTGGAAAAAAGATAATGGCTTTCCCTGGCCAGGGTATTTCCTCTCCAGCCCAAGTATATACAATTTCATTCTCGCGGGACGGAGATCAGCCGCTGTTACAATAGCGATTAGTGGTTAGATGCTTGGAGGAAAGGGTGTGTGGAGAAGGGGTGGGATGAGGGGAGGGGAAAATAGAACTGAATGGGGAAGGGAAATCACTGGAATTTCTCCCGCAAATAATTTCACGAGGCGAATGAAACATTAATCCAAATAACTGATAATTAGTAAATACAAATTCACCGATAGGATATCTTAACGCTAATACATATACTTTAAACTTACATTTCTCAGTACATTATTGTAGTATTCAATATTGTTTCCACGCCTAGTTGACACCATCCTCGTATGCTACACACCCGCAAATTCCGATGGTTGAGTTTTGTACACATTAATCGTAATAAAATGTGAATGAATTATATTATGAGAGCGTGAGGTCGGGTCTATGTCGTTCGGATTTTTTAAGATGGCTGTCGCCCCCCGTTACAGACGCGTCTAGAATGCTGTCGGTGCAAAGTGGAAGAGGAGGGCGTTGGATAAAAGATTAAGGCAGTCAGGACGTTTCCTCTTCAGCCCTAATATATATTCAACTTCCCTCTCAGGATCCCCCCACGTCGTATTCATCCCCCTTGCAGCCCCCTCCGCCCCACCCGTGTTCCTCGCACTCATGCGACGCCCATGTTCCGATGGAAAAGCGATCTTTTGCCATATTGGAAGAAAAGAAAACCAATCTCAAAAGTGAGAAACTTACGCTGCCAAGGCCCTTCTAACATGCGGACGTGTGGCGGCTTCCAATTGGCAAACCAAAGGAGCAAGAAAGAGGGTGGGGCAGCTTAGGTGGGTATGAAAGAGGGGATAAAGGTGTTGGGATGGGAATGGGGAGGGAGCCTAGGAATGAGAGGGGAAATGTTGGAGGGGAATGGAGCAGCTTGGCTTTAAAATTAAGGATTAGACGTCAACAGCGAGAGGAGTAGGTGCTATACTGGTGTACACGGAATAACGGCCATACATAGATCAAGTGATGATGTGATTACCACAGTGACCACCCTCCGCCTAGGTGGCCGGATTTTATTGACATGAGCTTGAGCAAAAATAATTTATTTTTTTTCTTGCAATAAATTATGTTCTGCTGAAAAATCTCACGTTAAATTTTTCCTAGTTCCTTGGTTAAATTTCTCAGCCCCGAATAATGCTGCGTCAGTAAGAAATTTAAAGAAAAATTACTAGGCTTATTCCTTTTACGAAATCCTTAGCTATTTTGGTCATAATCAAGAGAGCTTGAGGGAGAATCTTCATTAGTAGATTCTTCATTGCATACCAATCATTAAAGCTATTACACATGAGGAGGTGATCTGCTGGCCCTCTCCATCTTCTTATCACTTCTCCTTCCAATTGAGGACAATTCCACCGAACGTTTGAACTCCAAATAACAATGAAAATGTAGTAAAACCAAGCATGAGAGAAAAATATTGCTGGTGCATTGATAGTATTACGTGTAATATAATACATAACTCAATTAATACTTAAATACATGACAAAATCTGCAGCTAAAATAACTATAGTAGCAGCTGGGCCGCTTATTCCACCCAAATATAAAAGCTTGGATAAAAACACGCCTGATTCTTTAACAGTTCAAATTAATAATCTGATGATATATCTACAGAATGACAATAAGAAACCAATTCTTTTTCTCTTTCAGAAAGATACAGAATAAGGTTTCATCAAGAATTTATTGCCCAGACTACAAATAAGGTCACAAAACAATCAATGAACTTTGCTACATGTACACATTAGACGACACCAATCACAACGTCACTTTCGCCTCCATTATTTTATTTAAACCAAGGCCAAAACGTTAGACGCTGGGACCAAAGGCCATAGTTTTATGGTTGTGCCAGTCTTTCTTACGATACCGTACTGAGAAAGAATCTATGCTAAAAGCAGATAACCACCTTGCTGCACCTCTGTTCGTACAGCTTAGCATATACAGCGATAAAACTTACCTTCTCATTTTTATGCTTGATATAATGCTATATACTAATCTGTATCTCAGTCATTCAATCCGAAGACTGGTTTAGATAGTAGAAGGTAGAGCTTCTCTGGACTAAAACGTGGGTATTTCCCATATTCGGGAAGGAGGGACCAATTCCTTTCCCTATGCCATCTTACACTTCGAGGGTATCAGTAATATATCCTCTAAAAAAACTTCCATAAAAGTTATAAAAGTTAAAAGCATTTGTTTTATTATTACTTGGCTTAGCCATCAAACGGTGGGTAGGGATCGGATCCGACACGACCGTGACGCGAAGTTGGGCAGCAACCCAATCAGCCACTCGGTCTTAAGGTCATTCGACATAATGAAAGCACTTGTCTATTTCCACACTTATTCATTTCAACCGACCCAGGTTCAGCAAATAATGCCATTTTCAAGGTCTTGTGCCGAAACTTGGGTCGGTTGAAATAAATGAGTTTGGAAAAAGACAAGTGCTTGCATAAATTTGAAGATCAAAGATTTCCACCGAATCACACCGGAAAGTGTACCATTTATTTAAAGGTATTTTCATTCATAACATCAATTTTACCTCGAGCTCCCTGGATGTATCCAATCCTACCGTACCGTTCATGTGACAAATTACGATTACTAATAATAATGATAATTTCTCTCTAAGATCTTGTGCACTAAATCTTTTTCAAAAGATATATTGATCCCAAAAAATTCTAGCACCGATAAAATTACTAAGTAGATAAGCAGTTTTTCTGCGAAACACTACGAAAAAGGCTTCGGATCCCACCCGATTGCACCTATTATTTGGTCAATTGTCTCGTCTCGTCACCGCACGAGGATTGAATGCGAATATTTTTATGGACGGCAGAATGATATCGCATTCATGATTTAATGAGACGAGTGGCAGAGTGACTGTGAGTGGGTGTGTGGGAGGAAGTGGTGGCTATTGAGTGGTTGTCCATGGAGTGATTGGGAGGAAGCGGCTTTTCCTGCCGCATTCAATGGATTGCAACTGCGAGAGAGGGAGGCTTTTTTTGGGACTCCACCGGATGAGCACGCCATTTTAAGGGGTCTGCAGAGGGTGCGCTGCGTCATAAACTCCAGTGTGCGCATCAAACGATTGTGTCCCAGAACGGCTAACCAAGGCCAATGCAGTCATCGCGCTGGTGGTGGTGGTGTACCTTCATTCATAAATTCTATCACATTGCCTTAACCAGTGGCGTAGCCAGGGGAGGCCTGGGGGTCCGTACCTCCCTCCCCGAAACATAATAACACAATTATTTTCCTTCATTTAAAAAAAATAATGAAAAATCATGAATTTATAAAATATTTCTCTAACAATTGAATTTTTTTCGATTGTGAAAAGTGTGAAAATTGGTTTAAAACCCTCTACTTAGTACCTTTTTCACGAATTTCCTCACCCCCTGGTTTTGAACCCCCCCCCCCAAACGAAATTCCTGGCTATGCCACTGGCCTTAACTAAAAAGTTTGTAAGGGTATTTGATACATGACGCCTTTAATGCGTCCATAAGCCATTCATGGAATTTTAAACACGCACGTAAATAACTTATAATCTTAGCATTAAATTTACAGCTTGATGGAAACTTAAATCTCAAAGGTAATTTTTTAATAGACATTTTCGTTTTTTAGCGCCACGTATATAGAGCAATGAGAATCAAAGAAAAGTTTTTCGTAATGTTAATTGGAAACAATGGCGAAAATTCTCAGGCATTTCTATATCATGATAAGTGAATATGAATATCTGGATGAAATTCAACATGAAATTAAAAATAATTGCCTTCACAAGAAAACTCTACGCCAGCTCTACGTCTTGAATCCAAAACCCTATTCCTTGGAGAAAAAATCTCAAACTTCATCTCATAACGTAGGATATATGTGATAGGTATTTAAAAATTTTATTCAATGTCTTTAAATATATCGCAGATTTTACGCTCTGTACAATTTCGATCCAACAACAGAAAGAATAGATTCTTTCGTATATGTTGTCGCAGAAAACTGTTTGAATACACCGCACAAGTACAACTCTATAAAAGGAGCACGTGGTTTCAAATATTGCTTATCTGGGTTTGGATCATAATATTCAGGGGCCTATGTCGTATTGATTTAATTCATCGCTTGATGCAAGCTTTGATTTTAAGGCCATTTTTTTCAGTATACATTTTTTTATGGTGCCTTGGAAAAGTTACACTGAAAAAAATCCAAGAAAAATTTTCGCGACGTTACAACAAGAATAATTGGGAAAATGCCATGCATTTCTAATTATAAGTCAATATAAATTCATGAATTGAAATCAACATAAAATAATAAATGCCTTCAGAAGAACTCTATAATAAGTCTTAGAGCCAAAACCTTATTCCTTGGAGAAAAAATCTCAAAACTCCAAAACGGAAAAATGTATTCAATTGACCCAAAATTTCTGCAACTTTTACGATCAATTCGATCCAGTGACGTAGAGCCTCGATTTATGCGTACACATAGCCGCAGAAAATGGTTATTTGGGTTGACAATACAAGTAAAGCGCCATAAAAGGGGCATATACTTTCAAAACTTGATTTACTGGGTTTGGAATAGAATATAATAACAAATAATAAAGGGCTGTAGTCAAGCGTTCAACCAACGCATGTGAAGCTGGCAAATAATAACCTTCCAGGCTGCAAAAGATTGTGTGGGACTTAGGGAACCGATGGCATTCTGACAAAATAAAAGTTTGATACCTTAGTATGGAGGCATCCCCAGAGGGTACGTACGTTGGAATAAATACCGAAGATGTCCCGTAACGGTTTCAATTTCAGTCAAATAAAGCCATTTATGTGTCTGTTTTCCTCAATGCCACACCCCCTCTCCGAATACTCCCTTTTTTCCTCACATTTCCCTCGGGTAGGCACATGCTCCCCTCCAATTCCGGAACTCGTCCGCGTTATTGCTTTCAAAATTGAGTGCGTATAGTGGTGCAGAGAGCGGTGCGGTGGGTTTTTTTTTTTACTTTTTTTCAACATTTTGGGTCAATTTCGTACATTTTCGCAACAATCTGCGTGGTCCTGAGGTAAGGGATAGATTTTTGCCAAACTTCCATCACAATATTTTAAGCAGGCATTAAAGAAAGAGCTACTTTTAACGTATATGAAGACTCGTCCTCCTTCATTTTTAGGATATCAGCTGGCTAATTTGCCATTCATATGCATGTTCTATTACTCGATGTCCCTACAGAGCTTCGCTATTCTATTATCCATCTTGTCAATGTCTTGTCTATCTTTCAATCTTTCCTTTTGCAGCATACCCATCAATCAGTCTTCCATCGTTTCTGTTTTTCGGTCACGTTCTCTCGCTTACTCGAAATTCTCCATATTACTTTTATGTAAAGAACCGTAACCGCGGTTTCTACCTGTTGTTTTGTTATTTACATTTTATTTTTGTTTTCATTGAATTTTTTACTATTTGCATTTATTTTCTTTTTATGCGATCATATTAATCAATATTAGGTCCTAATTTTTTATATGCTATGCTTTGAACTGTGACTTTGAACTTTGAATTGTGACGGCTAAATCAATTTGCTAATTTTACCACATCGATGGGAACTTTTAAAATGTTTGCGGTATCCTTTTTTTATTTTACCTCCAGCACTTCTAAATCCATTTTTAAGTCCCTGCTGCTTTTACGAATTAAAATATTTCTGGGAATAATCCTGTTATTACTATCCTCATTCCTTCTTTGTCTCCATCTAGAGATGCATTATTTCCCGTTTTTTTTACTTTATGTTATTTGATTGACATTTACATAATTTTACTTTTACATCGTAATTTTCTTCACGGAAAGAAATTATACAATATTTATACAATGAACGGCAGCAACAATTGAAAATCATTTTAATTATTTAGAGACTAGGATCAATTGATGTGAAAATAAATAAGAAGAGATGCTATTGATTATCATAGGGTTGAAAAATAACCATGTTTGTGAAGGCGTTCGGCGATAGAGAATAGAAATTGTTGGTCTGTGGAAGGGAATTAAGAACAGAGTAAAGACGGAAAAAATTGTGCTTTGAATGAGCGATTAGTGATAATGAGGAATATGAGGTGGGTGCGCGTTGGGCGAGGAGGAAACTTAGAAAAAGAAAGAAGTGGAGAACAGTTTTTGATACAGTTGTGGATGTTTAAGATTAATTTGGGGTCACTTTTAAGGCTTGAAAAGGGAGATTATGAATGGAGGGAGAAGTGAGAATGGAATTAGTCGGAACATCACGCATATGACGGGCTTAATATTTCACTACACTCGTTAAGAAGTTGGTGATAGATTTAGAGGGAGCGAGATTTGACAGATTTCTATTTATTCTCATGCATCAGGGGGATGTGGGAATTGAGTAGGTGAGGAATTCTCTAATCCGGGAACTTCCCTCCGGAGGCAAGATAGACGTTCGCTCATAGACGCGCTCTCCACTGTTTACTTCCGATGAAACAAAAATAGGGAGTCCGCAATCGACCCTCGGAGTGCAGTCTCCCGTAAAGAGTAGTGATCGCCCACGCAGCTGCCCGCCAAATCTTTCACTGGGCACTTCCGCGAAAGGTCGCATCACAGCGCAACGTGAATCCGTCTCATCCATTAATCCGCAAGGCTTATCCTCTCCTATGCACCCTTCACCTCTGCGTCATACTCTACCTTTCCCACCCGTGTTGCCGTTTCAGAAGATTTTCCCTAGCATTCAACTATTTTGTTTTGGGTAAATATTAGCCAAATACGCTAATTAATCACAAATCTTTTTCGATCAATAGTTCATACTTTCCATCTAGCGTTTCTGATGGTAATGCGTTTCTATGCATGATATCAACTGAAAAGATATAATTTAAAATGCCCCACAGTTTATTGCATATATTTAGCATTTATATTTTATTGCATTGACCATTTTGTCTTTTATTTCAATTTCTTAGGAAGTACGTTTCTTTTCGTTTCTACGTCTATTGAATAAATAACCACAATAGCTTTTGCTGAAAGCTTAGAGTTAAAAAATGCCTTATTAAAACCAAATTTGTAAAATAAATAAATAAGTATATAGTTTTATAAAAATAGGCAATGAATTATTATAATTGCAATGATTTTAAACGCCCGTAATAGTTTTTTTTGGGACAAGGAAAGCCATTTGTAGCCGTTAAAAACGTGTCCATTTTTGTTTAGCAATGGACTCTGTGCAGAAAAAAGGGGCGAAGGAGAATTGCATCATCTGGCATGCGCAATAATGCCACGGCAGAAGATGAGCATACATTATGAGAGTAATGGCGAAATATTTTATGGCAATTGAGACGGTTAGGTAATAGCGGGATCGGTTTATTTATTCGGCAGAAATAATCTTATTTTTTCCCAATATTTGTAGCGAATGACAGTTGGCAATGCTGATTCTCACCTGTTCTTTGAATTCTTCGTCCCACGCTCCCTTTTCTCTTTGCCTGTTCCGCCAGGTGCAATAGAAATACGTGCATTTGGAGGGAGGGAAGGAGAGCCGTCGAAGAAAGGGGAGATGCGGATCCGAGAGAGTATTGGCCGCTGCTGCTGCTGATTACATGGTTAATTAAGTTGCAGCGGGGATATTGGGGAAGGGGAGATTGCGAAGGCAACGCGAAGGAAAATAGGAACAGCGTTCCTCCATCTAGCTGGGTAATAGAGTGAGCAAAGGATGGAGAGAGGAGATGGAGCCGTTGAAAATAAAGGAAGGCTGGAACGCGCTCGCCACTGACTTCGATCGAATCAGAACCCGATGGTCGAGAAGAGAAAGACTTCCGATCCCACGGGTTTATTTGTAAATTAGTACCTTGGGCCTCTCGGTTCGATAGAAATAAGAGTGAAAAATTGTCCAACGGGAGAAAAAGCTACAGAAAGAGAACAGATTGTGGTAAAACTAACTTTTTGAGTGATTATTCTTGGAACTTTTTCGGTACTTCTATCTGAATGATATATGAATGGTTATAAGAAGCATCTGAATAGAGAATTTATGATATATACCATCTTATCTAATCTTCAGATCCAACCATTTTTTCAGTAGAAAAAGACTAAATCACATTTAAAATTTTCCCAGGCTATATAAGCGCCAATTTAAGAAAATTCTAAAATTCTGTTTGTCAAAGTTTTAAATGCAGATACCATGTTCTCCTATAACGTATAGATAATATGAAATTGTAGCTCATTTGTTGAGGCTTGAATACTCATACTATCTTTCAATGATGGAAAATATTTTTCGCCATCTTATCCTTATAAATTTTGGAATTCTAAGAAATACATATGTAAAGCGTTAAGAAAAATTTTACCTCATTGAGCAAACATGTTTCTTTCATAATGCAGATTATGTACATTTCCCACAGGTATTTTGAGTCATTATCCGTGGCCGTGATCACAATTCTACCTTCATTTAATGTTTGCGGACAATTTTCGTCACTTCCTTGTGTAACCAATGTTCTGATTCTTAAATAAGATTTTTTTGCAAAAATTAAATTGCTGAGACAGTCAAAATTTTTATCCTACAATGATGGTGAATCTGTGATCGATTCATTTTACTAAATCATTAAGATTACAGGACTGATACAGGGCCGCGCTTCCGTGTAACACTGGTGCTGTCGTATCTCCGGCGTCAACTTTTTCTCTCGTTCATTGGGGAACTAATAAATATTTAATTATTTAGTGCGGAAAGATGATGCCACGTTTTTCTGCCAGTTCAACTGTTTCTATCCTCAATTGAAAATAGATTGGCCACGAAATCTGTCATCGTAAGTTTGGTTAGTCTTTGAGCAATTCATGAAAAATAATGCTTAGAACAATCAAGAAAAGAGACCGTACGACACCCGTTATAAGAGCCAGCCCTTCATAACGAGAATTGATCAGGAGGTACTCCACCCTTAACCAGAGTGACCAAATAGAGCTCAGTGAGTATTCTCGTCAGCCCTGAAGAAGGTAGCTTAGTCTGTCGTCGAAACATTGGCTAAATTTCCAGTTCCTGCACGTTGACTATCCCGACAACGATTTATGCAGTCTACTCGCCGGGAAATACCCAATCCTCCTACCACATTAATAATAATTTCAAGATCTTTTAATATCCAAGGATCACACTTATTTTTGCATATCATAATGATTTAAAAGGGCTTATACTTGCAAGAATAAAAACAGATTTAGGTTATATTTTTACAAGTTCTGCATAAAATTCACTAATATGGCCTTTTGTGGCAGTAAAGAATGAAACTGCCCTTTTGTAGCAGTGGTATCTCTGTTTGTTTCTGTTACCATTAATTTTTCGAAAAGCGTGGAATCAATGAACCAAAAATTAATGCACAGCTAATGGTAAATCATCAACTGCAGAGCAGAGATTGAACAATTTCAAAATGCACGTTTTCTGCCTTTCCTATGCTAGTCTTTTACTTCACTTTTTAAGCAAGAATAGAAATGTTAGAGAAAAATGAAAGAAGCCTACCGTTCTAAAGGATTTTGGAAATAAAAGATCCGAAATCTTAGCGCCTTATTTAGCGTTTTGGACAAATAGAGCGCAGAATTCACGTTATAACATAAGAAAATTTTCCAAACTTTCATTACCTGCTACAAGTAAAGGCTAGCTGAAGCAGTCAGACTTCTCAAATCACTCAGCACCGTACAACGAAAATATTTGACGCACCCTTCAATAAAAATACTGTATTCTCGTTACTAAAAATTGAATGTACATGGAATTATTTTGAAAATAAATAAAATTATCACAACTCATTCATTCCATTCATACTATGTATGTCATAATTTTTGTAAATTTGATCAATATTTGATGATATATGCGTGGGTACAAGCAACTAAGGGAAATCTATAGCCGTTCCGCTTGCTTGTATTTAAATTGCATTGCCGAATAATAAATGCAAAAAAATATGCCAACGGTTCTTGTACGTTACAGAAGAGCTTTGATAATTTATTTTCCCAGAAAAGAGGTGTAATTTATGAGTGTACGCTTCCAATTAGACCCTTTTTTGATCACGTTAAGAGATAATCTCTCATTTTCCCCGCCCTCACTTGCGCAATGCCCATTCAGTAAAATTAATGCCCAGCCCTCCTTCGGCGTCTTCCTTCACTAATTCGATTCAATTTAAAAATTTTGTTCCATAGATGTTTTAGCACGCTCTAAAATGCTACTCAATTTAATTATTAAATCAGATTAAAATTTATACTTGACGAATTTCAATTACCATCGCACCATGATTATCATCAAAAGCATTTCCAATGTTAAAATTGATGTAAGTAATAGTTTTCCGAACTTTACAACGTTTCTTGAATTATAGTTATGTTAGACGGCGTGATTCGCATCTAATTCAATAAGGCATCTCTCTCTTCAAGACTAATCAAATTTAGATAATTTTCTAGCGTATTACTTGTTTAAAAGTTACATTAAAATTTTGAACTTTTCAGAGAATCAAAAAAGTCGTACTCCCAGAAAATACCAAGGTAACATTTTCGCAAAAAATAGGCAGGCAAACGTAGCAGAGAGTCAGCTTGCAGTAACGAATTGTTGCAACTGCGTGAATTTGAAACAAGTAACACGTTAAGATAAAATAATAATAAAAGTTTGATATAATGATCTTGGACTTGTTCATTAAGAACATAATGGGGTAATACATTACAATAGAGCTTCCAACAAATAACAAAAATTTGTAGTGAAAATTATATGAGAATGCGAAAAAGAAGAAGTTACAACAAAAGTTATACACTTTCGATGGTTTTTATATAGCAAAAATATCTGCTTAAAAGCAGACCAAGAGACAGAATCCTACACACTCGTGATTCGACGTCAGAGAAAGATTATTCTTAAGTGATCGTTCTGTATTGGGGGTGATGAGTGGCGTAATAATGGGGGGATGAGGGGATAAATCCATCCCAAAGGCTCAGAGAAATGAAAAAATATTTAAAACTATTGACTAGTTTTAACACATATTAACTGCATCTGCTTAAAGTTCAATTTTTATTGCCAAAATGGTGTAAAATGCATTTCCTGGCAAGTCACTTTTCAAAATTTTTACCAAATTTCGCCTGGAGGGGAGGGGTCGTCACACAAAGCAATCCCATCCCCCCCCATCATCATCGTAAACCAAACAAACGCGGAGATATTACGAGAGTGAAATATTAATTTTGGGTCAAATTTATTCATTCACTAGCTGACCCGGCGAACTTCGTACCGCCTAACAATCAATGAACTTACAGTTTACTTACACCATTTATAAATCAAGAGCGGCTGCATCGTTTTTAATCATGTTTAATTTATTATAATAAAATAAGGATACAAATTCAATAAAACTACGTAAATGAGAACCAAAATTGCTTGTCAGAAAGACATTTTCTTTATCGAATCTACATAGGGTGAATCGGAGCACGTTTACGCGGATTTTTTTCAACAAATTTTCTTACGTTTTAGCTTAAGAAATTTTGGGCATTGTGGTTTAATAAAGCAGTTCATGAAATAAAAATTATACGCATTCAGTTGTTGGCTATTTGCGTTATTAGCTGTAAAAAAATGTTTTTAGGTCCAAGTCTGTTGCATACACTTGGCCCATTCAGGGGGCAGGTTGACACGACCCCAGACCGACGCTTGACTGATGCTCAAAATCGTGCAAGAAAAGCCCCTATGAAGCAGCATTCGCATTAAATGACTTAAGACGCGCCAGTTTTAGTATCTCTGTTTGGAAAAAATGCACTGCGTAAACGTACTGCATGCGTAAACGTACTGCATGCGTAAACGCACCACGGTGAGCCCTATACATTCGGGTTTAATGTCTTGCGTCAAGCATCTTCTGAGAAACAACAGTTTTTGTTTTGTTATCAGGCGCAAGATGAAGCGGATGAAGCTAAATAAATATAGCGAAGCAAAGCAGTGACGCAGCGAGGGGAGGTTTTGGGGGATAAACCCCCCCCCCCCCCAAGAGCTTAGAGAATTTTTTTATGAAAGATTATGTTATTAATATTAGGGGGACGGATGACTAACAAACAAAACATATTTAACTATTCACACAGCCACAAAACCCACTATTTTGAACCATTTATCTTAAAAAATGTCTGGGGGAAGTGCCCCCACACTTCCCGCTTACCTTAGCGAGTTTTGTATACCCTACAGACCCGTGGTATTAGCTGCACCAAAAACCCCCTATCCTAGCTACGCACTTGAAGCGAAGGAAGAAATACAGAGGATGGTTTATCGACTCGTGAACATAGCACGCTAAGTTGACCATGAGAAAATCATGGGTTTTCATTAGCACATGAGCACAAACAACCCAAAAACTGAAAAAATGACCATGCGATTTTTTAATCGTTATCACGAATGCAACACGAATTGTAAATTGAATATGTTTAAGCTCAAAAGGGCATATGAGTTGAGATCATGGAATCTACGGAATGAGGACTTCCTAACCTTTGAATTTTCCTTTGAGTAAAGTTGCGTGAATCACATTCATCACCAATTTTTTTAATGACCAAACACGTTCCGTTGGATAGTTATGGTTGGTTTAGGCTTCGAAAGATCATGAGCACAGAAACTACATTTTTCTGTAAATCGTGCCTTGGTAAGCCAGGTACGTCCAAGGACTTAAAATATTCAGATAGATAGTTGGTGATTTCGTCTTCGTTTGTTACACATTTAAAAGATTCGAATCCATGCAGAGTACGAACTATTTGAATTTACCTCGTTTTAGTCATCCGCATCTTCGTTCTTGCTCGCTAAATCAACCATCTTTGATTCTTTTGGTGATCAATCATATTCTGGAACTCTTTGTTGATGAGCTCACTGAAACTAATTTGCAATCATTCCAAGGAAATGAGTTAAAACTACTCGATTCCTCGACAGGAACACGGACATTACCGTTTGTCAACAATTGCTTGGAGATTTGTTTACAAACACGGTAGTGAAGTGTCTACTCGATCTGGGCCACGGCTGGGCTTACAATCAGCTCGAATTAAATTTTTTAAATGTAATTTCAATTTAATTAATATTTTGAATATATTTAGTAATTAAAATGTTATATTACACACCTACATTTCTTAGATAACAGTGAGTGCTTGTAATTTAATATGAACTTTATATAATAGCAATAAAGCTCAAATTGATTCTACGTTTTAGTTAGAAAACGTTTGTATGTGAAAAAGAAAAGGGCTGTTTTTAGGGTTTTCCCGGCAATTATTCGATTTTTTCTCGCCGTAAGAACCATCCTTGGACTTCAACGAACATTTTAAAAAAAGAATTGGCCAAATTGGTCCAGGCGTTGTTGAGTTATGCGCTTACCAACACATTTTGCGATTCATTTTTATATATAAGACTCGCTGTAGCTCGCTAGGGGGCTCCGCCCCCTTAGAACCCCCGTATCCGGCTTCGCCGTCTAATTTTGTGTGTGTTTGGTGAATTTTTCTTACGAATAATCTCACCGCGAATGAAGAACGAGAGCCAACCCTCGGCTACGCCACCTCCGGTTTCGGCGTCGCAATCTTCGCAACGGCCTCTTGATTCGTCGAAGTTCTTTCCATTTAGTTCAAAAACCCCTTTTCCGTCCAGGGGGAACGTTAGCTCCCGCTTGAGCCGCCTTCGTAAGGACTCGGTCGGCCGAAAGTACGATATATGTTTTCCGAATCTTTTATTTATCGAAATTTATGTGATTTTTGGAATTGTTCTACTTACATCTCTGTAGCAAAGGGAGATTAAAACAATCTGTTGCCAACATCCGGTTGAAGATATTGCCAGCATGTATGGTAATCATTTTCATTATTCAACCCACGAAAATAAGTCGAGGGCAATGGAACGTATTCTTTTTTTTCCGTAAAAGGTATTCACAAACGGATTATCTGCCGGCTTCGCAGAAACACCACTTGGAAGCTCAGTTCCCAAAATTACCGGGTTAGAGAAGGGCGTGGGTAAGGAAAACGCACCCTCTACAACGCTACGGTCTGCTTCACCGGCAATTTCTTCGGAACGGCTTTGTCATTCCTCGAATCTCTGTGCACAAAGTCCTCGGGGCCGTATTCGCCGTCCAGTGAGGAAGGATAGCGCACACCCACCCACCTTCTCCAGCACACTCCTTGGAACGGATCGCCGTTCCTTGTATCTTGTCCATATAGTTCTAGGTACCGGATCCGCCGGCCATTGGGTAGGGTTAGCACCCGCCACGTCCGTCGTGGCCAGCGAACTCCTAGTAACGGCTTCGCCGTTTCCTGATCCTCCGCTCCCAAATCCCCGCTGATCAGAGCGGAAGGGGGAGGGGCGCGGCTAAGTTGACTTATTCCGAACTGTAATGCATACTTTCATGTAACTGCAAGCTTTGTAAGAGATCGGTCGTACGATAGGCGTCAATTTTTAATATAGAATCCCCTTGTTCGGCTTCGCCGTCTTAGTTGGTGGTTGTCCGAAGAATTTCTATTCGAATAATATGACCAAAAATTGAGAGGCACCGTCTTCGCCGGCCAGGGGGTAGGGAAGCGGACCCTTGGCTGCTTCACCACAGGCATCGTCGGCAAAGTCTTCGGAACGTTATCGCTCATTCTCCTACCGCTGTCCACAAAGTCCTCGGGGGATATAGGGCTCGAACCTGAAGAACCCACTTCGCGGCCAGCTTGGTCGGCCGCCTCCCCGAACGGCTTCACCGTTCCCTGCCACGGTCAGTCGGAGGGAAGAGTCGTTAACCGCGGCTGCGCTTCGTAAGGAATCCCCCAAAGCTGCGCTGCCTAGACCTCTAGACGGCTTCGGCATTCCTCATTGTGGGCACCACGCCGCCCGGAGATTAAAGCAGTCTAACCGGGGCTGCCGCGCTCATTCCCCTCGACAGGTTCGCAGTTCCTCGCTTAGTGGGGGCTTCGCCACACCCGGGGGTTGAGCGTGCCCCCCCGGGTGTACCCCGATTAGTCATCGTAACTGTTTCGCCGTTATTCGTTAAGAAGCGGCTTCGCCGCCCAGGGGGGGTAAGGCCCACCGGTGCGCCACTTCTTCTTCCGGATGCCTTCGCAGTTTCTAGTAAAGGGTGGCTTCGCCGCCCGGGGGTTACTGACGCCCCCCGCGCCCACCTCTGTTAGTCCTCGTAACGGCCGTCGCCGTCTAATTTTGTGGGTGTTTGAAGAATTTTCATACGAGTAATGTGACCGAAAAGTGCTTGTGCAGAGGGGAGGGAAGCGGACCCTTGGATGTGCCACGACCGCCATCGACGGTGAACTCCTCGGAACGCCGTTCCTCGTACGTCTATCCACTAAGTCCCAGGGACCAATTTTACCGGCCAGGGGAAAGTAAAGCGCCCGCCGCAGCCAGCTTCGCCAGCACACTCCGAAATGACGTATAGTAGTACGCGGTACAAAATGCGTGAAATGAAATATTTCGTGAATTATAATAATGTCTGGATAGTATTATACTGCGTTACGTTAAATTGTAAGTTATCCAAACAATGATCATAGTGTACATACACGGAATTGCCGTTCTTGGAACGTAAGGTATGGCTTAAGTGTTTGTATTTAAAATGCGGGTTTAACGCAAGATTCCAAATACAAATATACGTAAATAGAAGGTGATAAGAGTTATTCATTTAATGAAAGCTGTACAGTGATTCCGAAAATGTTGGTGTTCTTTTACCTCAAAAATGCGACAAAACATGACAATATAGAGAAATACTGCATTTTCTCCCGTTATGTGTACGATTCGAAAGCTTTTCGAAATGACTTACTTAAAAAACGAGTAAAGTAAATTGAAGAGAGCCTGAAAACATTCATTAACTTTCCTAGTAAACTGTAACCACCCGTATAGTATCCCAAGGTCGGGAGTATGAAATTAATATCATGCGTATTTTCGGAAAATAGTAAAATTCAAAGATGGTTTAATTCTTTTCACTGGAACAAAGGTTGACGGAAAGAAATCGTTATTCATGTTAAGTGGAGAACATTTTAGGAATGCATAAGGTATTACTTTACTTCGTCTTACTGTCACAAGTACGAGGAAGGGAGCACAAAGTATTGTAAAAAGTACAAATTCTGCGTTTGAATGATGCTATGTAAATTAATTTTCTGTCTAATTGCATAATTTTATAGGCCGTAATAACTTCAATTCCATTTCCATGACAGATTAACTTCCACAGATGTATTTGATTATGCAGCCTACGACTTGGCTATAGGAACGCGGAATAAAGTGAAACAGAAATATCACCAGACCTGTAAGTTTAATGTTTTCTAACATCTTTAAAATTAGCAATTCTAAAACTTTTTCTTCTACGTTATGCGAGACATGGCAATAGGAACGCGACTTATCGAGACAAAAAAACTATCACCAGGCATGTAAGTTATTTTCATTAACATTATAAATAAAAATAGGTATTCTAAAATATGTTTTTATTTCTTACGGGATGCATGGCTTCACGAACGCAAATCAGCGTTAGACTTTAGTAACAACCAGTTGCGCAAGGTATTTTCACTATTATTATCCATAAAAATTTAAATTCCAAAACATGTTCATTACTGTTACGCGAGAGAGGGCAACATTAAGGAAAATCAGGGTTAGATGACACCCATAACCACTAACTAAAGATTTTTCACAAACATTTTCCGCATAAATTTACATTCAAAACAACATTCATCACTGCTACGCGAGAGATTGTTCCAGGAAGGTAAAGCAAAGTACATGGGTGCGACAACCAGGAGGGTTATTTTTCTACAATATTAACAATTATAATTTTAATTCAAACCATTTTCATCGCCGCAGCGCGAAATATTGTGGTCGAAATTGGTCGCTTAGGCTTTCTGTTATGTAATAATGCGTGAAATAAATAGGCAGTTATTCTGGTTGAAACAAAAGAGTGCATATTGCATTGAAATCAGTGTGTTATTTACCTACTTTAGTTGAATTAAGTTATTTAAACTCACCTCGAAAAGTTACATCGCTACATCAAAGTCGCTTTCACTTCCACTCCATGGTTGAAATCGATCGCTTGCCTGAGCGTAGAGGTACCGTCAACAAAGAACACCATACGTTTCCTGTGGCTCCATTGATAATCGGTTCAGTCTCCGGGATTCCTGTACCCCAAACACTCTTCCCTAACTCCTACGCATGAGTGCACGGAGAGTACCTTTCACCACCGCTTACGCTTTCCAGATTGGTCATTTTGCATTGTTGCTATGAAGTAAGGCGTTGCATAAATAAATAAATAAATAAAAATAAATAAACAGTTATTCGGGACGGAACAACAATAGAGTGCAAATTGCATTGAATTTAGTGTGTTATTCAACTCTTTTATTTTAATTGAGTTATTAAAACTCCCCTAAGATCCCTTAAGTATATATTTTGAGAATGTATTGAAAACAGTACATGCTTGCATTCGTATCTTTCCTTGTTTACTATAGCTGTCGATCTGATCTTTCATCTGCCGAGATTCGCCATATTCATTAACCGCATGATTGGTGGCAGGGGCGCAGCTACGAAATAAGGCTAGGAGGGGTTTCAGGCACAACTAATACTGGGGGGTTTGGAGGTATATTGCATTACCACCAGGGTAAGCGGGAGGTGCGGAGGCCTTCCGCCGGAAAAAAAATTAAGGTAAAAGGCTCAAAATGGTGATTTTTACGGCTTTGTGAGGGATATTTTTATTAATTCTAGCACTATTCCGAAAGTTATATTAACCCAAGTAAGTAAAATATATTTAACTTATTTAGAGCCTTGAACCTATCCCACATAACCTCTCCCCCTCGCTGCGCCACTGGCATTCATAGCAGTACATATTTGCATTCATATCTTTCCCTGTACAGTATAGCTATTGATCTTATCTTTCTTTTGCCTAGATTCGTCAAAATGGAACCCAGTAAAGAAGAGTTCACTGGTTTCTCATTGACCTTCTTGGGCCTATGAGGCCCTGGAAAGGGTCTGGAGTCGTTTCCATAAGAAATGCAGATAAAGCTACTTTTTAATACCTGCAGACGTTTTTACTTTTGCATATTTCGAAACGAGATTCGGCGAAGCCACGGCGCAACCGCGGGTAGCGACTCTCCCCTACGACCGACCTCGTCAAGTCAAATCTATTAGTAATGGTTGAGGGGCGGCTTCGCCTCCTCGGTGGTTAGACGGGTCTCCTCCTCCGACAGGGGCTCCAGAGGAATGTAGGGGTTTTAATGTGTGTTATACGTGCGGATAACAAAAATCCACATTAATTCTGTTGCGATGATTGGAAAGGGTAGGGCAATGTGGCGTAGTGGCGGCGACAAGTACCCATCAAAGAAAAACCTATTTGGAAATTTTAATTTTTAAGGGGAGGTTTCAACAAAATACCGGGGGTTTCATATTTGTGGTCAACCAGTGGTAATAAATGGATCTCATAAATTCCGTGCCGATAGTCGTAGGGATCCGGAACAGTGGCGGAATTCTGGAGATAAATACCCAAATAGGCGACCTTTACTAAAATTATTTTTTGGGAAGTTTAACGGGGTTGTCGGGGGTTTTAATAACTCGTAGGTTTAGGGAACACTGATGAATGGTGAGGAAAACTACCCGTAAAGGCGACCTTAAAAAATTAAAATTTCCTGGGGGGTTCCAGGAGGTCATCGAGGGTTTTCAGGTTTTTTCCCCGTATGGTTTACGGTGGCCCTTTATTGGCAAATATTCCATATCTAGAGCTGTGACGGGACGGGCAGTGCGGCGTAATGTCGGCCAGAAAGTCCCAAAAAGGAGAGTTAATGTCACATTTTACATTTTTGAGAGTTTCAGGGGGATACCTGGGGTTTATATGGGTGTACTGCTTGCGGTCACCAGTATTTCACGTAACCTCCGTAGGGATGATTCGTGGGGGTAGGGATCAGCGGTGAAATTGTGACGAAAAGTACCCAAAAAGTAGACTTCAAAATGAAAAATTCAACTTTTTTCGGGGTGTATTGGGGAAACGGGGTCACCAATCGTCCACATAATTTCCGTGACATGGTAGGGGTTGGAAAATTGGGGTAATTGTAACGAAAAGTACCCGAAAAGGAGACATATATGCATGATTTAATTTTTGTTGGTGTTTCCGGGGTTCGAAGATATATGGTCACATTTATTTACTATCATATGTAAGAGAGGATGCCCATATGGCATTCATATTTTGAGAGTAATACAGTAAAAAGTAAGACATTCCCGGGAAACAAATGAGTGGTGTCCACCATTTTTATTTTTTCGCGGATATATCGATTGAAATATTTCTGAAACGATTGCCTTTCCTAAAATCATATGCATAGTTGTATATTATTGAAGAGTTTTAACTATATAGCCAGGAATAAGTTCAGGAAATCTTGTGTTAATCCTTTGTAAATCGTAATTTTCTGTGATTTTCGGAAAATTTTAATTTTTTCTGAGTAATCAACGACGTTGAAAGAAACTGTTAACTTCATTTCGTAGAACATGTTATGAGGAAATATCATTTTCGTTATCCTTCACCTGATATTACGTAATGGGGATCGGGAGTTATGATTAAGAAGAGTTGATTGGTTTCTTATTGAGCTTCTTGGGCTCATGAGTCCCTGGAATGTGCCATGAGTCATTTCCATAAGAAATACATGTAAATTAAATTTTTAATGCCTGCAGACGTTTTTATGTTTGCTCATTAAAATTAGTGGAAATGGTCACATTAAGTTAAGCCATATATCATTCGAAAGGAAAAGAATTGCACCTTCTTAATGCTGCAGATCCATTTCGTTTTATACCTGATTTACTCTGAATTTAGAAATAAACATCCAAAAAAGGTTCAAGTTTAGCGTGTTTCGCTTACTGTCCCCTTGACGACCGTCAATATTGTTTATGCCGTTTGAAATATTTTCCCATCACACTAAGATATAAATAGCATGTTCCAAGGAGATGTATTACTGCCACGAATCCCTATTATTCCGACAGATGTGCCAAATGAATACATACGGGTTCAATTTCTAATTAGATTGGCAATCGCAATGACAATAAATAAGACCAAAGTATGTCTGTTTGTGGCTTAGATATTGGAAAACTTTGTTTTTCACGCAGACACAATTTTACGTGGCATGTTTTATCGCGTGCGGTATATCATCCAGTTTATTTGTGTTGGCTAGAGATTGAATTACTATAAATATCGTACATTTCATCGCACTAATAGACAAAAATTTCGGTCAGGTACGGTTTATATGGTAGGAGAAAATGTCACCGACTGATATAACTTCATATCGATACATCTTGATAACAGGATGTAGTTCTGCTAAATACTTAATTTGTATGAATACTACCTTGCCTTCAATCATACCATTAAAAGCCTTATCGCAGCAAATACAGTAGCAGGTCTGCAAAAGCGATGTATAAAACGCACAATTTTTTCGATTAAAACTTCAACTGTAACTGCTGCATTACTTTTCTTTAACTTTTATCTCGTTTTGTTCCTTATTTTTATCTACCAACTAGAGTTTCAGTCCCTAACCTAAATAAATAAAACAGATATAAGGGAGAAATACCTGCTGTGTATCTATTAATCTTATTCATAGCCCTGATTATTATTTAAAATAATTCGAAACGTTGGCTATAACTTGGTGACATAAATAGGCTGTTATTCTGGTCGGAACGACAATAGAATGCACATTTCATTTAAATGAGTGTGTTATTTAACTACTTTATTTGAATTAAGTTAATTAAACTCCCCGCGAAGAGTTATATCGTTGATACAAAGTCACTTTCACTCCCGCTCGATGGTAAAAATCGAACGCTTGGTCAGGAATAGTTTTACGAAATGTTGTGTTAATCCTTTGTAAATCGTAATTTTCTGAGTATCGGAATATTTTAATTTTTTCTGAGTAATCAACGACGCTGTAAGAAACTGTTAACTTCATTTCGTAGAACATGTTATGAGGATATATCATTTTCGTTATCCTTCACCTGATATTACGTAACGGGGATCGGGAGTTATGATTAAGAAGAGTTGATTGGTTTCTTATTGAGCTTCTTGGGCTCATGAGTCCCTGGAATGTGCCATGAGTCATTTCCATAAGAAATACATGTAAATCAAATTTTTAATGCCTGCAGACGTATTTGTATTTGCACATTAAAATTAGTGGAAATGGTCACATTAAGTTAAGCCATATATCATTCGAAAGGAAAAGAATTGCACCTTCTTAATGCTGCAGATCCATTTCGTTTTATACCTGATTTACACTGAATTTAGAAATAAACATCCAAAAAAAGGTTCAAGTTTAGCGTGTTTCGCTTACCTTTCCCTTGACGACCGTCAATATTGTTTATGCCGTTTGAAATATTTTCCCATCACACTAAGATATAAATAGCATGTTCCAAGGAGATGTATTACTGCCACGAATCCCTATTATTCCGACAGATGTGCCAAATGAATACATACGGGTTCAATTTCTAATTAGATTGGCAATCGCAATGACAATAAATAAGACCAAAGTATCTCTGTTCGTGGCTTAAATATGGGAAAACCGTGTTTTTTACAACGAAACAATTTTACGTGACATCTTTTATCGCGTGAGTAAACCATCCAGTTTTGTTTCTGTTGGCTGAAGATGGCCTTAATATAAATACCGTACTAAAAGACGAAAATATGGGGTAGGTACGGTTAATATGGTAGGAGAAAATGACACTTATCGATATAATTTCATATCGACATATCTTGAAAAGGGGATGTACTTCTGCAAAATATTTTTTATGTATGAATCGTAAGTTACCTTCTAGCATACCGTTAAAAGTCTTATCCCAGCAAGTATAGTAAAAGGTCTGCAAAAGGAATCTCTACAGTACACAATTTTATCGAACATAACGTCAACTATAACGACTGCATTAGTTTATTGAAACTTTTATCTTGTTTTGTACCTTTCTTTATCTACCGGTAAGAGTTTAAGTCCCTTTCATAATTAAATAAAAAAATATGTAAGCGACAAATCGAATTCCAGCATTTTAGATTCGATTTTTCTTGTTGGAAAACGGGTAGAGCGGGATGTTCATCATTGCTAAATGTGACCTCTATGGTAAGGATCATGTCCTTATATTTTTATTAATCTCGCAAAAGAGGAAACTTGTATAAAACGATATCGATATATCCCCATTTACTTAACATTGAAAATATATTTCGCCATAAAGTTAAAACTATGGTTTTCCACGGAGACCAAAAGATAACAGAAATCTTATATTACCAATCACGTACTATCCTAAACATTTCAGACATCTACATTCAATAACAAAGGAGAAAATGAGGCATATCGATATTATTTCATTTCGATATATCTTCATTATGAATCATTACTCATCCAAATATGTTACATGTACGTATAGTACGTTGCTGTCTAAGCAAATAATTAAAAATTTTATCCCCGTAACTATGTAAACAAGTCTGAAAAAGACATGTATCGAATGCACCCTTGGATCGATTATAACTTCGCTTCTAATTATTCGATCCGCCTGATTTAACTTTTGCCAGATTGAGCACGTCAACTTTGGTATTGCATTTGAATTACGATTTCATATCTTGAATAACAAAATAGTTATTAGCGAAGAAAGCGTATCCAAGGAGATTGGTATCGATATAACTCACTGATATATCCCCATTTACTTTACATTGAAAATATATTTCGGCATAAAGTTGAAACTATGGTTGCCATGGAGACCAAAAGATAACAGAAATCTTATATCACCAATCACGTACTATCCTAAAAATTTCAGACATCTACATTCAATAACAAAGGAGAAAATGAGGCATATCGATATTATTTCATTTCGATATATCTTCATTATGAATCCTTACTCATCCAAATATGTTACATGTACGTATAGTACGTTGCTGTCTAAGCAAATAATTAAAAATTTTATCCCCGTAACTATGTAAACAAGTCTGAAAAAGACATGTATCGAATGCACCCTTGGATCGATTATAACTTCGCTTCTAATTATTCGATCCGCCTGATTTAACTTTTGCCAGATTGAGCACGTCAACTTTGGTATTGCATTTGAATTACGATTTCATATCTTGAATAACAAAATAGTTATTAGCGAAGAAAGCGTATCCAAGGAGATTGTTATCGATATAACTCACACATTAATCTATCGAGAGAATTGGTTATCATTGCAAAAGTTGTCCTTTTTGATATTAGTATTACCCTGAAAATTTCGTTTGTCTAACTTGAACGGTTGCCAAGTTATTCAAGATCGTGTGCTTGTGAGGATATTTGTATAAAACGATTTTGATATACCCCCATTTACTTTACATTGAAAATATATTTCGGCATAAAGTTGAAACTATGGTTGCCATGGAGACCAAAATATCACAGAAATCTTATATCACCAATCACGTACTATCCTAAAAATTTCGGACATCTACGGTCAATAACAAAGGAGAAAATTAGACCTATCGATATTATTTCATTTCGATATACCTTCATTATGAATCACTACTCATGAAAATATTTTACATGTACGTATAGTACGTTGCTGTCCAAGCAAAGTATTAAAAATTTTATCCCCGTAACTATGTAAACAAGTCTGAAAAAGACATGTATCGAATGCACCCTTGGATCGATTATAACTTCGCTTCTAATAATTCGATCCGCTTGATTTAACTTTTGGCAGATTAAGCACGTCAACTTTAGTATTACATTTGAATTTCGTATTCATACTTCGAATAACGAGAAAGTTATTAGCGAATAAAGCGTATCCAAGGAGATTGGTATCGATATAACTCTCACATGAATCGATCGAGTGGAATGGTTATCATTTCAAAAGTTGTCTTTTTTGATAATAGTATTACCCTGAAAATTTCATTCCTCTAACTTGAACGGTTGCCAAGTTATTCAAGATCGTGTGCTTCACAAAATAATGGCGACAATGATTTTCTCACGTGCAGGATATTTTTCGGAATTTTATTATGAATTAACCAAGAGGGATATCGGAAAAACAGGGTAGGGCGTGAGGGTACGGAGTACCCTCTAAGGGTTTTCACGGAGATTCCAAATTTTCATATGCCGAAGTCTCAAAGCCGAAATCCGAAATTTAATATTCGTCTCCTCGACAATGGAAAATCGAAAATCGTTTATTCCTCGGAATTCTTTCGACTTGTGAATATTCCAAGATAGCCAAAAAATCAAGCAAAAAATCTAGTATCTTGCGTTTCAAGGAATTTGTCCTACTTTTATTGCAAGTTGGTCAAAAAAAATTCCAAAGATAGGCCCGTAAGAAAAGCATTGGAAATTTTCAAAAAATCATAAAAAATACTTTTTATCAAAATATCGCAATGGCAATCACATCGAAAAATTGAACAATAAATCTAGTTTTCGTCACAGGAATCTCATATTCCTGAAACATTAACAAATACGGAACAATTGGGAAAAAGTTTTAGTCCCATAAGGCTCCCATGTTAATTCAAGTCGATATATCTCGAAACCTAATCGACTTTTTCGAGTTTTCGGAATTTTCCTCCCGATGAATATTTTTTCTCCACCTGTGCAACAAATTTCAGCTCTCCAGCTTTTCTGGAAGTGGTCGGGAATTAGTATACATGAGTGAGTGAGTGGTTACACATGCGATGTTATATATAAGGAGAAGATTATAACGATGGCCGAGTCGTCCTTTGAGGAAATGGTGATTTACAACGAATAAAAACGGTGGAAATCTTAAGAAAACCTCAGGCAAATATTTTGTTTGTGCCGAAGCAGCGCTCTCAGATATGACAAAAGCCAAACAATATGCACAACCGCAGTTGCAGAGCTAACTGAAAATTTTGAACTGCTCTTCTTTTTGTAATATAGGGCAGCAGGTCATGTCCACTTCAACGGCCGACCATTACTGACCATTGTAAAGCGTAATTCTTCGTTAAAACTTTCGCGTGTACTCGTCATGTTAAATAAAAACTTCGGGGCTCTGTCGCTGCGTCGCTTTCTCGAGGAAATCAGATTCCCTCGAGAAAGCGACCAGCATCGGTCAGTAAACGTTAGGACCACCCTATAAATTGGCGCGGCGACATAGCCCAAGAGTTTTTATTTAACATAGTAAAACACCATGTAATAAATTAACATCTCCAAATTTTGAATTAATAGTGCACGGGAAGAAAGCATAAGATGCCGACGTAAGTTTAAGTACATTTGACGCCAATAGGGTAGTTTCCTTCATCAGAGAAAACGAAAGGCATTGATTGCGATTCGTTACCCACCATTAGTGTATTTATAATAAACAAATTATTTGGTTTTAGAGATCCCAATTTAGACGAATATTAATGGCCAATTTTAACCTCATTTGAAAAAAGGATAGTTTGGCGCCCATGGGATGCCACTCCACGTGACATCACAGGGACCTAGATTCTATATGAGTAGATAGGAGTTTTACATCGTCTGAGATTACCAATGCATGCATGAGACACAGAGCTCAGGGAAACATTTCTTAACAATCACCAATTAAAATTGCCTAGTGTCGGAAAGTTTCCTTCGTTTGATAGGGTAATAATAAAATCCTTATTTAAGGCAATCGCTACCTGCAAGCTGGTTACTTTGCTACCTGCTAGCAGCCTGCATCGTGGTGGCGATCAAAGACTCGCCCCACGGTCACCTTACAGGGCGGCAGTGGGAACCAGAAATACGTCACACGGGATTTTCCCAGCATTCATACTTAGCCGTCGCGTTTTCGCGCGCTTGAAATTTTTCACTTTTCATTTAATCGCGAAAAGTAGATAATGTCATTTAAAAATCTAAGATCGTGAAATGCGTACTCCAGGAGTAACAATCTTTCGATTTAGGCAATAAAAAAGTAATATGAAACCACTCTATTGTTATGCTCCAATTAAACACCATTAGCGCCAACTCTATCACAAGTGTTATTCTATATCATTAGCAATCACCTTTCATCCTTCTGACCAGACAGGCTTCCCATAACAGTCGACCGCGCCTTTCCCTCCTCGTGGACATCCGGGAAGGAGAGGTGAATGGCAGGAGGTGTGTGTGTCTCTGCGGCACCTCATAAGTGAGGAGGACGTGCTTTCACGCGTCGCCCGCGCTCGTCATTTGTCAGTTGAATTCGTTGGGCGCGAGAGGGATTGCTTAGTGGGAGTATAAACGGCGGAGGGCTCGTCTAATGAATGATGGCCCGTGGCGAATACAGGAGACTGTCTGACTAAGCGAGAGGACGTGAAAGAACTTGCTGAGCGTCGCACTCATCACGATGAATGGGCGGTCGATGTGAAGGACGACGAAGGAGGGACGGGGGCGGACGGCTGGGCATGGAAGGTTAGCGCATGGAAGGAATAATTCTTCGTAATGTGCCGTGGCCTCCGCTTCCTGCCGCGACGACTTATGCACGAGATTAGGGCATTGGACATCGGAATTACTCATCACCCGTAACTTCGATCTCCCCCATTCACTAGGAACTTGGTAGGCACCAGTCGTTTTTAAAACGTTTTCCCTAACTTACTATTGTGTCTGTCTGTTTGTTACGGTGGAATTTTGTAAATCAATTTTAACACACTTAGCGACTAGCTAGAGCATTGAAACTTTAAACCATGTTTAACGATCACATAGGATTAATAATGTTAAAAATTTTAAAACTAAGTTTTTCTCGCCAACTAAAAATAAAAAATAAAAATCTCTGTTCATATCTGAACAGAGATTTTTATTTTTTATTTTCTGTCTTGCTCAGATCTTGATGACAGTGCATATTTATATGCTTTCTGTCGTGATTCTGGCTGGATTTCAAAAAATATTTTCAAATTTAATTTTGTATGGAAAATTAATTCCACATTTTGCCACCGGTGGCGCTGCAATCACATTTCAGCGAATTTTTGTGTGACATGTTGAATGTTATGCAACATGTAAGCGCATTTTTCAGAAAATTTTAATTTAAAAAATAAATATGTTATAAAATTTAAATTTAGAAATCAATATAGTGAAATAACTTGCTTTAGTGAATTCAAAAAGATAAACTAAATGTAACCTTACATGTGCACAACTTTTGTCGTTTTGGTTGTAATGATTGTCATAAAGTATGTCACCATTTGATTAACAATTCAAATCGAGACTCGGATATGAACAGGGTAATTTTTTTTTTTCTTTTTAGTTGGCGAGAAAAACAATGTTTAAAATTTTTGAATTTATAATATTATTAATCCTATGTGATCGTTAAACATGCCGTAATGTGAAAACATTCCTGAAGTTACAAAATGCCACCTCCTCTGAAACAGCCTGAAAAGTCAAGTCATCCCAGAAAACTAAGATATTTAATAATTTGGTGCGGTTTAACGATACCACTAACGAATCATTTTTCACCAGGCTAAACCTACCGAGATTCCTAGGATAGAAAGGCTACCAAAATGATTTTTGTCTCTTTAAAATAGCACTAACAAAACGAAAATTTTTCAGCGCCATGAATATATAAGCTGGAGATAGACTGTTCGTAAGTCGTGACTGGAGCAACAAAAGTAACCTTCAGTAGCAGAAAAGGGCGACATACATCGCTCGCCTAGAACAATTTCCGTGATATGACGCGTCCTATCAATGTAAATTATGGGGTTGAAGGATTCGGGCTGGTGTGGTGGCTAGAGAGTTGGCTTCCCACCCCGTGGAATCGTGCTCAAATCCCGTCAGCGGCAGATAATTTTGAAGACTGCCCGATTATGAGGAGGTCATTTAAAACGCAACACTCCGTCCGTCGGATGGGACGATAAGCCGTGGTCCCCTTGGCGTCTTTCATCGAGAGCAGGATAATGCCGACGCCGGGTTTTTCTCCACTCTTTATTCCATACCCTTCCTCCATGGCGCAAATGACCTCAGCTGTTATTCACCTCCTCAAATTACCATGATGGTGTGAAATCATAAATTGACCTTAGGATTGATAATAATACCATCGATATCCTGACCTAGTCCTCATTACAAATCCATTTAAATTTTCTCTCCAAATAAATACACATGCACGTCTTTGTTCAAATCAAATTCATGTTTATGCAACGAATTACTCACTTGCTTTTTCATATCTATGGTTTCATAAGTGCTAATGAAATTCTATGGGATTAAACTTGTTCTTTTTGTCAAAGGCTTGCATAGAAGACCCGTATAGGTACTTCAATGGCAATATATATTCCACTAGCTAAATGTGCATTGCTTGAATGCATACATTGCATGCAAGCATTATTAGAATATTTTTTACAACGAAGAAACATTTCAGTGAATCATCAAAGAACGAGATAATCACGTAAAAGTATACGTATTTGAATAAATAGCTTTTTACTGAATCTCTGCCGGAATATTTTAATTCTTCGCTTGTCCTTCGAGTAATAAACTAAGGCAGAATATGGCATTAAAATATCCACCCATAACGTCTGATAAATTATAATGACCTCGCAAAAATAACCATGTCATTAATTCGTGAAATGGAATTTGTCGAGATCAGCTACCTTACAGGCATCCGTTTTATTCCACGCACATTAGATCGAGGGGAATGAACTTGTGACGTTCCGAGAGTAGTACGTGCTGTACATCTTCATATCATTCGCCCACGCCTCCGTATCTGAACCACTTGACTCGCTCTCTCAGAGTTGTGAAGTAGCATGCACGTGTTGAAAAGTTAGTTCGCGCCACCCACTATGCCGATCAAATGACGAGCAACTTTGCCTCGTAAATCGCATGCCCCGACGACTGCGTAGCACGTACGGGGCAAGCAAAGGTCACGAGATACAACCAGCGTCCACGCCCACAAAATTTACTGGAACGTAAACATTAATAATAGGAGAAAAAGACGCCATGCGCTGGAAATTATTCAGAGCCCATCGTATCCAAGCGTATTGTGGGAAGATTTTCGGATGAGAAAGTAGAAGAAAGGTGCTATTTCGCACTCGTCCGACCGCACCTTAAATATGCAGCGAGCGTATGGGATCTGGTGCAGAAAGACTTAAACCGCGAGCTGAATAAAATACAAAGGAAGGCTGCGCGTTTCGTCAAAAACTGCTACGGGCGTACAGACAGTGTTACCCAGATGTTAAGCGAATTAGGCTGGGAACCGCTGGCGACTCGGAGGCTGCGCGCTAGGCTTAGATAGCTTGAACAATTGAGAATGGATATCTTTAAGAGCGACACAGAGAACATTATATTGGAGCCACACTGTATTTCCAGCTCCGATAGAAGCGATAAATTAAGAGAGATATTTTGCCGAACGGTTAGATATGGTTTTTCCCCCGAACCATTAAGGATTTTAATAAACGCTTGTCCCAACTTCGTCAGAGCACTTCGTTTTTTAATCTGTAAACAGCTGGTGTCCTAACACCCCCTGCCACACGCCTTTTAGGCGGCTTGCGGGGTATTGTGTAGATGTAGATGTAGATCCCCTACCACAATAACCTCGTTAAGTCGAAGATCCGCACAACAAGACGGAAAAAGAAAACTTCCCTTTTCTTATTCATGGAGGTCGAGGGAAAATCTCACAATGGAAGGATGAGATTCGTCGGTGAAGCGAACCGATAGAAATGATTCTGCGAAGAGGACCAAATGCCACGAAATAAAAGCATCAAACCAACTTCTCCCTCTCCGGCGGTATAAAAAAAAAGCGAGCGACAATAAAAGGGGGAATACAAACTCCCGAAGTCCCTCCTTCGAAAATATTGGAATGCAAAGATGGAGAACATAAAGAAAATGGAAGATATGAATACGGTATTGTGAAGATAAAGAGAAAAATATTAGGATTGCTCCTCGATAAGCGCTGAGCGCTGCATTACCGGAATATTGAAAAGGGAATTTTCATCGTCATATAGCATGGTCATTTTCAAGGTTGGAGTGGATAAGGAGGGATTGCTTTGGGAACATGGGCTGCAATGTATTCGCACGGGAGGTGTTCGTGTAGAATATGGAAGCAGAAAGGGGAGGGAGGTGGTTTAAGGATGGATATCGCTTTTATACGATAACATGCGTAAGGCGTGAGAATGAGAAAAGACACTCGTGAGAGAAGAATAGTGTATGAGAGCTCAAGTAAGGGAAGGGGTAGTGAAATGAAAGAGCCCCAGGAGGGAAATGGAGGAAGCAGGTGGTCCACCATTTTATACTCGCACCTCTACTCATATTCTGATATGAATCCCGTTTTCTTACTCTTCTCCACTTTCTATTGCATTTTTTCGGATGAAAGAGCCCTTGCAATAGATTCCATGGAAAACTTCACTTATCCATATGCACTCTAAAGCGCGACAGCATTATATAGCTCAGAAACAAACGGAGGCTATCAGTTGGGATATTCAGGGCTCTAATGTCGGAATCAAAGCAAAAGCCTCTAGAAACACGCCAAGTGAAACAAAAGTACTGCCTGCCTCCTAGTCCTAATGTATAAAAAGTATATCAATGAGTCGGATATGCGATAAAATATTAGATATTTGCATAGTATTTGCTTTGCCTTAAAGGTTTACTTTATTCCTTACCCAGTACAATATAGGCACACCCACAGTTTTCTTAGCAAATCGCAGTAACGTATTCGTCTTTCTTATGCCTGAAGACACTCACCCTTTCCCTTATGAATCTAATTCTATTAAGGGATTTTGCCCAAATTTTCAACGGAATGACTTCCAGGATAAAACTGAATGGAAAATTATTTTCCTTTGCAAGTCCCGGTAAACATTTTTTTGTTTTCCCGGCTCAGATAAATTATAAGCATTTCACTATTATTGAGAAGTTGAATTTTCATATTTTATTTGAAATCATATACTTTGAATTTTTTGTAATTCGAAAACTAACGGAATAATAATTTTAATATTTTTAAAATATAGCACAGAATAAAATTCAGGGTACAAATGTTTTTTCGCCAAGTTCTTTTTTACAAAAAATGGCATTTCGTAGTTTTAGCCACAAAGATTTAAGCTGAGAAAAAATGAAAAAATTTACATATTTAGATACCTTGTGTGAATTAAGGAATTTTCTATGATAAGCAAGTATTAACTCCCTTGTGTCGGCACTTATTTCGTAATGCTATCTGCACAGTCAGTTGGAACGAATACAGTCCAAAAAAGAAGCTTAATTTTGCTAACCGAATTGAAGGAGTCATGATTTTGCGTTTCAACATCGAGAGAAAGAATGTGAGCGTTCACAGCGAGAGAGGGCCTGGTGTGCGACACGCTCATTTAAGGGGGTGTTAAGCTGCCGACAGATATTCCGCCCAGTCGCCGCCGCAACACACGCCCAGTAGCTCGTTCATAAAGTAGGTGCACCGCCTTCGTCATCAAACCCTCGATCGACTCCCCCGAATCCACCGTCCCCAACAAATTTCATCTCTCCTTTGATGAGGATCTGCGTGAACCTTTGATAAGAAGACAGAGAGTGGCGAACGAGAGACAAAGCACAAGGTTCAGACGCCTTTGGATGAGGGGCAACTCCTATTGCGAACGAATGGAAACACAACGTCGCATATTTCCATTCAACCGGCGAGATTTTTCGCAAGTAAAATACGCATTTGTCAGCGTATTCTCTTTTTAAGGAAACCCGTATTTCCTCTATAATTAAAATTAACATTAATTTTTCAAATAACATCAGAGATTTCGTAGGTGGAATATAGAGGGGGCGCAAGGGGTGAGGATGAATGAGTGTCGTGGAATGGGGGTTGAGGAATGGCTGAATGGAGCCTCCCTAACCCATCTTACACCCTTTATAAGGTCCTCCATGACTTTTCTGTCTCCTCATCTCTGACCAACTTAGGAGTCTCTCTTTCAAACGATAACAGCAAGGGAGAAAGTCCTTTTTCCCTTCAAGACATCGTGATATCAAGAGCCTTTTCCTTTTCTCTCGTGCTGTTTGCTGAAAGAGAACTCTAATAAGATTTCTATCCATTGCTGTCTTTGCTCCAAGTTATTATAGGATTCCAAATTGAAAAAAAACTTACTTCAGTTATTCTGTATCACAATCAAACGAGGAGAATTCACTAAAATTTTAAATTAATCCTTGCTCTCGGTAAGGCCGTCTAAATTGGTCGCTTACCTATCTATATTTTCATTAATTTTTCAATCCTGTCGCGATTTTGAATATCTCCTCCCTTGCACGTCGTGAAGCTAAGGAATGAGTTTCACCAGCGTTTATCATCATCGTGAGTCAATAATCCAAATATTGGTTTGATACAGGCCTCCATTCCGCTCTCCTATCTGCTAACCTTTTCATAGTGACGTGTTTCATCTCATTTGTATTCTTAAAAACCTGCACTATGTTTATCCCCACTCGAGGATCATCTTCCTTGCCGTTCTTCTCTTCCACCTCTTCTTCTGCGATTGTTTTCATCGCGTCATCATGGCTCTTAATGAGGCCGACTAAGTTGTCCCGTCTTCTCGTTAGGGTTTTAAGGGGATTATTATTTTCTCCCACTCTTCTTAGCACTTCTCATTTCTCACCCGATCGATCCATTTTATCTTCATCATCCTTCGGTAGCCACACATTTTTTAGCGCTTCCACCCTTCGATTCCCTGCAGCTGTAAATATATCGTGCACAAAATGTGTCTAAAGGATAATTATTTCTCTCGTCATGAAATAAGAGCCGCGGGTATGGGAGGCCATTTCTTCAGCGCTTTTGAAATAAATACGATCCAAAGGTGGTTAAATGCAGAACTATAACAAAAAAGTAGAGCAGAGATTTTTTACGTGATTGAAGACTCATATCAATGACGTAACCACGAAAGATGTTCGGGATTCGGATCAAATTGATGGCGTGTTACACATTTGGGACCATCTCTCAAACGATGGGATTTGAACCCCTTAACTCCCCCAATCTGTTCAATCTCCATCCAATGCATTCATGCGTGAAAAAATGCTTTCTAGTGACGGTAGACGGTTGTACTGCACCATTATCATACACATTGTACCATTTCCAAGCTACTTTCTTCGTCCTTCCCTCGGTCACATAAAACCCTTTAGCTTGCGGCGTCAATTGATGACTTACTCAGTACCGTAACTCGTGGTTTTTTTTCTTGTATTCATAACATTGATTCCTAATAGTCTTTCTAGGTATATGTATAATGTGATATCATAGAACCTTAATGTGATCCCAAAATGAATTTTTCCATTACACATTATTATTATTTCCATTGTATCTATACTATCATCGTATTTGTTAAATATTTTCAGAAATGGAGAGCTTCTTAAATGTTCTTTTAATATGTACCTATACTTTCATTAATTCGTCAGCAAATTAGTAAACTTGTGACATTTGATGAACGCCATACCTCTATTTTTCTCCTGATTATCACCTCTGAGACTCTCTACAACTACGTTCTCTCGGGTTTTCTCCCCACTTCACTACTTTAAAATGTTTCCAACATCACTTCCTATTGGTTGGCTTTTTTCATTCAAATGATTCTCTTGTGAAACTAAATTGTAATTTTTTTTATTATTCAACCTTTTCTAACCCTAAAGGCAAGTATAACTTTTTTTGAAATTCTAATGAGTTTTTAACAATATTGGATGTCGCGTACATCAATTTATTTTTTCTCACCTAAACCGAATATTGACAATGCATTTGAAGTTTAATTAGAGTTGATATTACAAAAAAAATTACGAAGGTCGATGGGCGACTACGACTCACATATAATTCTCCCCGCCTTAAGTGACAATATATTAATAGGTTGGTTTTTCTCAATGCGAAAAATTGCAAAGTTCCTCACGCGAACAGATCTATTATGTATTTAAGTAGTAAAATCAAGGTAAGAAATAAAATACTAGGACAAAGTCTTCAAATATATATGAAAAATTGCAAAATTATTCTTTCTACACGCCTTTTCTACACCCCTTAAACTGCCACTGGTCCTAGCTGGTTGAGCGAAAACTGCCAGGGGCCGATTTATCGGCCCGACTTTTTTTACTTTTTTCGTGATTGTGGCCTTTTCAACGGCTGTAATGTAAGGAAACCCCCATAATCTATCTATGGCTATAATATAAAAATATATCTTAAGTATTGGGAAAAAATCTAGATGTATTAAATAAAATTAAGTAGCTTAATTTTTTTTAAATGTGAAATGTTGCAAATTCCTGTATATAGCCTAGGCAGTCTTCGCACATCCCACCCGAAATGGGCTGGCAGTAAAAGGATTAACTTGCTTCGCCTGTTTGTCTGTTTCATGGATGGAATCTTTCAATTGATTCTAACCCACTTCCCACTAACCCTATTCCCACATTTCTGATGATAATACAATATTCGATAGTCAGATATGTGAAATTTCATTCCATAGCGCTCTAGTTAACTAATAAAAATTCCACATGGAAACTAGTTTACCAGTTTCTCGATAGATGGCGTTAGTGATATGTTTTCTTTTAAAGAAATTCCTTTAACTACTCTGGTTTAATCGATTGCATGATGCTCCTAAAAATAAGTTTCAAAAAATAAAAAATAGGTTAAACAAAAAGCATTATCCAAAAACTGCATGTGGTGCACTTAAAAGTAAAAACCATAGTCTTTTCAATACTCGGAAAACGAAGATGGGTGTTGGTTAGGCTTAGATATTAATATGGCCTATAAAAACCTACACCGTGTTGATCGCGCAATCTTTAAAGTTTCTGTTTCGGATTTCTTCCACCATATGTAATGTTCACACCAGGGTTCTCACCATTATAATGTTCTTATGAGGGTAGCCTTACAAGTGTTTGGAATTAAGAAAACTATAAGAGGTACGTACATTAGTGCAATTTATTATTGTTTTACAACGTAATCTCCACGATAGTCAATGCACCTTTGCATTCGATGGAACCAGTCGTTACAACGTTTATTCCATTCTGAAGTAGGAGTAGTCAAAATTGCTGTTTTTTTTTTGCATCAACCGCTTCTTCAGACGCCTGGAAGCGCTTTCCTCGTAGCATATTCTTGGTTCTGAGGAATGTGAAAAAATTATTGGGGCATAAGTCCGGGCTGTATGGAGGATGATCAAGACTTTCGACGTTTTGCTGTTCTAAAAACGACAATGTGACTCAAGCGGTGTGAGAGCTTTCATTGTCATGATGGAGCGTAATTCGTCGATTAGGGTTATCTTTCCAAAGCTCGGCGATCACTTGCTTCCTGTTCTTCTTTGGGGAGGTGCTGTATCCAGCGGGAAACCATTTTTTTAGCACCTAACTCCTATAGTGTAAGGTCTTTTGAACTGAGGTCCCTGAGATGTCAAATGATGCCTGAATCTCACGGTATGTAACATGACTATCTTCCATAATCATGTTACGTACAGCATCCACGTTTCCTTGAGAGACAGCAGTTTTTGGTCACCCTTCACGCGGTTCGTCACTGAGGCTAGAGCTTCCTCGCTGAAGCTCTGCATACCAATGATAAACGGTTGTCCTTGATGGTGCTTCTTCGCTAAAAACAACAAAAATTTCAGTAACGAATTGTTGCTGGGTGAGGCTTCCTAGGAAGTTACAGAAAATTATGGTGCGGTACTGTTCATGACTTAATTCCATCTCATACAACGACTTGGGAACTTTGACACGCCACCGTTTTGAAACTATCAGGCGGATCTTAATAAAACTTTGCGTGGGCTTTAATCAACTGAAAAAGTTGTTTATAAATACCATTTATAGTTGATAAGTGATAAGGAACGTTCTATTCTCGACACTTAAAAGGCTACCCTCTTACGGTATGAGAAGACTATGCTCTGATGAATAGCAGCCACCTTAATTCATGTAAATAGTTGCCGATCAAAAGTATCTAAATGACATCATCTCGGATGTTCAGTAATCGAATCCAAGGTATTGGATTAAATATAGGTAATTAGTAGACGTTGAAATTCTTCATTTTTTTCAAAGTTCTCAATTCTCAATGCAAAAAAAAGTTATTCAATTAATGAAGGAATGGGTACTAGGCATATCACGGAGTTACATTTCAATTAAGGAAACAATGCCCCGTTTTTTATCCTTATCTCAAACACTTATATGTTACCAGCTAAAATGCTCACCCCCAACGGCTCTTGATATCACAAATGGTCAGTCATAGCCACCGCTACCCCCCTAAAAAAAACATGGCAAGCAAAATAAAATAAAAAAGGAAAATAAGTTTTATCTATGTTAAATTGACGAGGGGAAATTAAACATAGAAAATTGCAAAAAAACTTTTAACAATTGAGCTTTAATTGAAAATATTTTTAAACTCATTTACAATCTCTCAGAAACCAATCAAACCATTAAAATCGATTGCCTAAGGCTCGATAAGATAAAATTTCTAATTTCTAATGCTCTAAAATTATTTATAGTTGAACATAAATCAAAAAACTTTTTTTCTAAATGGCCGGCGTGATTTAAATCATATAAGATGTTCAAAAATTAACCTTTCTATTTTTGGATCGGCTTGAAATTTTGCACACAATGACATTTTACACACAATTCATTCTGATGACAATATAATATTCAGACATTAGAAATTTTGTTCCATTATTCTCTAATAAATTTCCTCAATGCATGAGGATAGTTTATTCTGGAACTTTTGGCAATGAAAGTTGTTGGAGGATACGATAATTCCGATAAGCCAGTCGATTCCGAAAAAAATGTTTTTCAAATTTAATTTTTTTAACTTGAGGGTCAAAGCTAAGCTGAAAACAGTCAAAATTTTTCATATTCATGTAATCTGCGCCCATTTTAAAAATTCCGCAAATCACAGTTTTAAAACCTGCATAAATTTAATTCCTGCCGCAATTTAAAAAAATTCAAACGCGGTCAGATGATAAATAGATGAAGGCGAACTATTCTAGAATTCTTAAATGCATTGGCCGGCAAGATTTTTGAATTGAAGCATTGGGAAACTTTAAAAAACGTTCCTTGTAGTATAATGACGATAAAACACAGGAATACAGTGATTCATCATAATTATATTTTCATTGTTTTATCGAAACAGTACCTCGGTCGTGAATACCGCGAAGGAGAGATGAGAGAAGTTTCTGCAATTACAGTGAGGCGAACCGAAGACCCCGCGATGGGCAGATGAGCGGGACGACCACTTTGGGAATCCAGTCCATCTCTCCTATCGGAAAGCCATCTTCACGCAAAACACGCACAGAAAAGCCACCCCGCCCACCAAGACATGCATTTTGATTCACCCCCTTCATTTCGCCCCTGGGTGTCCACTAAACAACCATTTATATTCCTTACGAGGTCGGCGCATACTCGTAATCTACGTTTAATCCCGGTCTCACTCTCCCGAGGTGCAAGAAGAGTCGTGCCGGCAAAGATCGTCTTTTTGGATTCCTGCTGGGATGCTTAAGTTAGGGGGGGTGCATGAAGGGAGGGTGGGAGAGTGCGTCGGAATGGAATTGAGGAAATTGCATTAGGATGCGAAGGGTTGAGGGGTTGGAAGAGGGAGTGGAAACACAAGAAAAGCAGCGAGGGGATGATGGTGCGGGGGGAGGAGGATTCTCGTGAGAGGTGGCGCCGCCGGTGGCAGCTAGAGGAAGTTTCGGGGAGCGTGCCGTCCACTTCCACTCTCATACGTAATCTTCACATGGTCACGTGCCTTTGCAGGTGTCGAAAGTCAGGCGAAAGATGGCGGTTAAGAATGTGGTACAAGATATGCTCGAAGTAATATAATCGGGAAAATTTTACGTCGCCATTTCTCCAATGAGATTATGACGTTCGTAGCGATGATGACGGAGGATTTGGGTTTCGGATTCACGGCAAAAGAGGAGGTGAGGGAAGGTCAGTTTTTGCAGCACCACGTGCTACCACTCTCTTTCCATACCAAAAATCCCTTTCCGTCCTCATACCCCCCATGGAGCCCATGGTACGAGGAGAAGATGAGATAATCAATGAAAGGGCCTGGAAAGGGAAAGGTAAATAAATAGGGGGTAATGATGTCATAAGTCGGGAAATGAGAGGTAATGATAATTATTCATCACTGAGGATTTTGGTGGAAACAGAGAAACGATCGATGTTCCTTGAATCCATCGGTTTTGTGTCTTGCAGGCGAAAAGCAATATACTTTGGTTAATGTTAAGAATTTGCAGCTTGTTATTTAGATTAATCAAAAAATATTTAAAAATAAGAACTACCACAAGAAAAAAGATTTTAATTTGGTGATTCATGGAGTCCAAGATCTGAGAACATAATGAAAGCAATCATACAAGGGATTGGAAAGAAACTTATGAATAGAGCTGGTGGTGACCGTGTCGTTGTCAGGAGAAGAGATTGATCACAAAGGATTTTGGTGGAAACACAAATACACTTCACGCTTCTTGAAGAATGACTTATAAATGATGTTGCAGGTGAAATTCCACGTTTATTTTTCACGGATTCAAAGCTCCTGTCGCGTATGACATCTTGGAAGGCAACTCGCGTTGCCTATTGGGTTAGTATTGACACGGCTACCGATGTTTCGGAAACTTCAGCAACCATATCAACGCTCACTTGTTGGGTAGTTTAAGTAGCGTTCCAAGATTCAAAGCTTGTTATAAAGCCGCTGTTAAGAATACAAGGATTCAACATTGACATTTTTAACGCCATCGGCTTTTTTTCCATGGCCTTAGTCTTCCTTTGTTAAAATTGTCACGACAATATGCAATTCAGCAAACTCTATAGAAATTCTACATATAGGTGTTCAGAAGAAGGAAAAATTTTATCTATTTATTCCTCATGTTTACGCATGAGCTTAAATATCACATTAAATATTTTGTGACATCCATCTTGCTTCGAGTACCTCTAGTAAATAAGTCCTGGCTACGCGTGTTCTCACCATCACATCCATTCTAAACGCACCAGTAAGTATGATTTTATATGGTATTGGGGTAATAATAATGAACGTAAAAATATTTAAGTAAATAGAAGACTGATATTAGCGTATATCCAACGGCGGGAAGCAAGGGCGACAAGTAATATGAGATATCTAACTGATGAAACGTTGTGAAAATGTTAAATACAATAGATGGTGAAAATCAATCGTTATGTATTGATACTGATATGAACAATGAAATACTTGAGTAAGTTGCCCATCGGTTTTGTTCTTCGATCAGCTCTTCCCAATTTTATCGATTAGAGAAATAGCTTAGACAGCAATTCGGAAAATTAAATTTCATTTTTAAGTTCTTTCAAAGATCATCCGACCTATAAAATTCTTTTATGGGTATGGTATTTGGATTAGGCGACCGACAGCTTAGGTCATTTGCGCCACGAGGGAAGGGTAGGTAAGTAATGGTGAAGAGAAACTTGGCGTCGGCATTAGCCTACTCTTAACGAAAGACGCCAAAGAGACCACGGCTTAACGTCCCATCCGACGGACGGAGTGTTGCCCTTGTAACGTCCTCCACACAACATTGAAGCAGGGTTCGGGCAGTCACTGAAAATTCTCTGCCGCTGCCGGGATTTGAACCCGAGCCCGCCGGGTGGGAAGCCAACACTAAAAACTCTAAATTCTTTTATTTGTGCTAGATGAATGAAGATTAAAATAGTCCATGGCATTGTTTGGGAGTTTCTCCTCTGAGGATTTAGAATATAATACACATAATAAAATATAATCACAAGAAAATCAGTCGTTTGGGAGGAATAATTTGTATCAACCTCCTGATTGAATTTCATGAAAACCCGGGGAAGAGAGGAAGGGCGAGGGCAGAAAGAGGTGAATTCAAATGATCATGAGATTCTAAAAGAAAGTTAAGCAAATGTGATTAGGAGCGCAAACCAAGTAGCAAGGGGGTGTAAGCAAGGGGGCGGATGGGGAAGTTTCGGGGGGGATGACGAAGAAGGGATTACGAGGGAAGGGGAGCGGAGAGCAAATGTACGTACCAGGAAACGCGACCGATAAGACCATTGACCCACCAGTGTTTTTTTAGGAGAAATAATACGGCACGAGGCGATAATAGGGTAGTTTTCTTCATCAAAGAAAACGAAAGGCATTGATTGTGATACGTTTTCCACCATTAATGTATTCATAATATACCAATTATTTGGTTTTAGAAATACCGGTTTAGACGAATGGCAATGGTCAATTTTATCCTCATTTGATAAAGGCGCCCATGCGATGCCACTCCACGTGGCGTCACAGGGACCTAGTTTCTATACGAGTAGATATGAGTTTTACATCGTCTGAGATTACCAATGCATGTATGAGGCACAGAGCTCATGGAAACATGTCTTGATAAAAACCTATTAAAACTGGCTAAGGTCGGAAAGTTTTCTTCGTTTGATAAGGTATTAATAATCCTTATTTAAGCCAAGCGCTAGCAGCTAGCAGGGTACTCTTCTACCTGCTAGCATCCTGCGTCGTATCAGCGCTCAAAGCCTCGCCCCAAGGTGACCTCACTTGCGGCAGCGGGAACCAGAACAACATCAAACGGAGTTTTCCCTGCATTCATACTTAGCCGTTGCGTTTTCGCGCGCTTGAAATTTTTCTCTTTTCATTTAATCGCGAAAAATTGATATCATCATTTAAAAATCTAAAAGCGTGAAATACGCACTCCAGGAGTAATAACCTTTCGATTTAGGCAATAAAAAAATAATGGGAAACCACCCTATTTAGATGGCCGGCGGCTGAAAGGAATAAATGAAAATTAGCGTTGATGGATGAGGATGATATGGGAACTGGGCAAGAGCTAAAGGAACTGTAGATTATTTTTTGCGAATGACGTCCGGGAGGATATGTTGAGATAGCCAGCAACAGACTATTGAATCTTTGAAATTGGGTATCTTTCTCGTCGCCCGCCGCCTTACTGGGGGGGTCCAGTGATCACATGGAACATCGGGAGTTGGATCTCTAGATTATTTAAAAGTTTCCCGACATCCTCACATCTCAGCGCATCATCTATCTCCCTTCTACTTAGGTGGCACAATGTTCGCATGTATTCGCAAAGGTTGAGCAGTCAAATAACGCATCGACCGTGACACAAAAAATGATCGTAAAGTAAGTATTATTTTTAAACAGGAACATTTCTTTGGCCACTTTCTGGATTAGGTTGAAGTCGCGAGTTCGCCAAACACTCAGAAAGGCTTAACGCTACCCTTATACCAGTCAATGGTCAGCACGCAGCCAAAACATCCCCATCAAAAAATTTATATTACAAAAAAATATGTATCGTTGAAATGCCTTGATGGATCTGAAATATGGATAAAAACCTAATTCAATAAATTAAAATAATTATATTTTCACAAAATTAATTAATGCACTACCAGTTCTGTGGCATCAGCGTAATCGCGTCTCGCACGTGATATTGTATTCGCAGCACAACCAGACACGCATTTAATCACTGTCGTGAAAATATTGATGAGCATCATTTTATGCCGTGGTAATGAACTTTTTTTTACCTTAAGTTCAATATAGATCATAAATGAATACTGCAAAATCTTTTGCATTGATTGAGGTTCACATTCCATTTTACAATTGAAAAGGAAAAAGCTATGAGAGAAATATGCTTCCAGAATAGATGTGGGTCATTCGAAGCTTCCAGTCTAAAGCAAATTCGTACTCCAGTACAAGGGCTATAGGATCGCCTTTATAGTAGATAATAATGTGGCTGAAATAATATGCGTATTTTCAAACAGAAGTTATTGGTAGTGCAAGTACTCTATAATCAAATAAGTGACTAAAATTCAATCTGTGAGAAAGCAAAGACTTTATTCACGTGAATCCATTTCATGTTATCTTAATCAATCAAAATCACAGCCAACCACCGCCGATTGACATCAAACATCAAATTTCTTTACCGCATCATGAATGGGTCCTTCAGATCCAGTGATCTCCTAACATTCTTTTCACTACGCATTCCAGCTCGCAAAACCCGCAATGCTGAAGCTCTACACCAGCCCAATTTCCGTCTGGCAATATCTCATATATTCCTCTCTTACCGCTTACAATCTATTTTCAGTTCAATCTCCAATACTTCTTCATCTCTTGACATATTTGCCTCCCACACCAATTTTAACAACCAAGTGAAAAGACTATCTTTTTGACACGGACCTTTTGTATGCATTGTATATGTTGATAATGGTTTCTATTTATGATAATATTTTTTATACATGTTTATTAATTATATTTATATAATTTTTCTTGTTTATAAACCCAATGTAAAGGCCTTAGTGCTGTTTTTGGTGTGATATAAATAAATAATAAATAAATAATATATTAGAAAGAAGCAGGAGAAGTGATTTAAATGAAGCCCGCTGAGTTAAATAATAAATTTTAGAGAAGGCAAAACTCTAATTATAGCAAAATCCAAGCCAAAGAGTTCCCTTAAATCTATTTTCCAAACTCCCGTGATATAAAGTGGCGCAAACATATTCCCGTTGAGAAACTAACCCGTCAAAAACCACAGCAAAAATATGCCATGGTTTTTTTGGCTACGACATTTGGAACTACAAACTTTCTTTTTTGATCCTATCTTGGTAGCCGAAAACTTGGAATCATTTCTTGCCGAAGCTCAGACTTCAGTGGAATAACAATTTGAAGATAAATACGTACTATGAGAATAAAATATCTTTTTTTTCTCCATATGCGATGGAAAAGTAAACTGTTCAATTGAGACGGACTTCAAAGTCTGTTAAATAACAATCGCCTAAAGAGGACTCTGCTAATATTTCGTCCTTCTTAAGCCATGCGAGGCCTCCATTGGTTTCCTTAAGCTCTAATCAGAGACAATGGAACTATCTCCGCAAATTCATGACCGTCTGGTTTCTCTGTTTACCCGTAGCGTCACGATTTCAATTGAAAAAGCGCGAAGGGGTGAAGAAAAAATGACTGTGGGTGAAATAACCACGTAGGAAGTTCCTATCTGGGAAGCCTTCGGACAGCAAAAAAAATGATCACCTGCCAAAACTCTTCCTCGGCCGATAATTTTGGCGACTCACCCCGAGATCGCATCTTCGGTTCACTTGTAAAAAATATACGAGGGAAACAATTGCCAGTGGAAGAAAAACGACGGGTGGAATCGTCTTTGATTTTTATATTCCATTTGAAATCAGAGATTCCGTAAGCGTAGTGGCCGAAGGTCTCTCTCTCTCGAGTGAAATACCTCCCGTGCCACGGAAATGAAAAAGAAAATCCCTCGAAAGGGGAGCGAAGCTTTTCCCTTTCTTCTTCACCCTTTTGTTTGTCTTTCCAACTCTGACGGATTCCTCTCCCTCTCTCTTTCTCTCACCCGCAAACCTCCACCTTCCGAAGCCATGAGCGTGTCAAGGGAGTGCAAAAAAAACAGAGAACAGAAGTTGGCGTGAAGAACTCTTCTTGGCTTCTCTTTCCCAAAGTGTTGGTGGTCCTCTTTGAAGCGGCGATAATATTTCCTCCTCTTTTTTTCGTAAATTCAGTTGCTTGGTGAACGAATGAAGATTGTTTCTATGCCCCTCGAATTACTCCTCCGTTGCGAATTACTGCAATTTCATTCAGGCTCAACATCACGAGATAAAAAGTCTAGAGCGCTAATGTCAACAAAATTGTATGCATTATTTAATTTTTAAAGCTGTGTTTCCCATTCAATGAAGCGTCCCCGGGGTTTATGACAAACATGTTTGGGAATTTCTCAAGGCACATTTTGCACTCTTTTCCAACAAACTCAAAGTTTGCTTCCAACATTCACTTAGCGATAGCAAAATTTCCTCAAAAATATTCTAGGTAGATATTATTTAACTTAAAAGGCAAATCTTTAATGAGGAAATACATCAAAAGGGAAATTGCTTATTTATGGATTTGACGCTCTCTACGAAATATCTGAGAAGGTAAAAAATGTAGGGATAGAATTATTTTTATACCACAGCATGATTCTTCCATAATTTTCCATTGTTAGAGTCAATTGAACTATGCATTTTCCGTGGTCTTTATTATTTACCACTTGACCAATATTTTTTAGCCTGTTAGCCTTAATAAATATCGCTAGAAAATGTATAGTAAATCGAAATGTATAGATAATCGAATATGTTAATCGATGAGTTTATTACTGACCACGAAAAGCCCTTAAGCAGAAAAAAACTACTCGTGAAGAGGTAATTTAAAAGCAAACTTATGAAGAATGAAGTTTCGCAATGTTTCGATGAAGCATTAAATAATAGCTTGTAATTTCTTTCAACACAATGTATATAACTGCGCAACGTATCTTTCAATCGATATAAACAAGGGTTTACTTTAAATATATTCCTTTGAATGTTAGTCTTTTCGCAAATTAGGTAGTGAATTCAGACGGCAATGCAAATTATTCGCATATTTTGAACTCTTAACCGGTAATTAGAGAAATATATGGTACCAACAAACATGAAGACAAAAGAATAATTCCCTCCATTCCAATAAAATGTGACAAGCCACATATTCAAACGTTTACTCTGCCGACTGCGGCATGTAAAGCGGCAAGCCACATATTCTCCGCCTCTCGTGTTTTTTTATCGCACATTCCATCATTCCCCTCCCTGTTCTTACAGTATTGCTTTCTCGCTCTTTCTTCTCATCACAATACTTTGTGCTCAACCACAAGTATTGTACCCCATGAAGAGCATCTTAAGTGTCATTTTGTTTCCAGAAAAGTAGGTCAGTAAAAATTCTCTTCAAGCGCAGGATTTCGTCTTTCAATAGCTTTCATCAACAGCAGAGAAAAATAAAATACTTCCACGGAGCACTCTGACTGACGAAGGTTGTCGGTTAAAAATATTAAGCGTGAATACGAAAGTATCTCATTTTTTCAGGGCTGAATTAGGAAAGATATCAAATTCTACCTCATTCTAAGATTTTTTTACCCACTTTTACATTATCTCGATGATAAATATGATCATAAAGATTCTAGCGATCCAGTTTCACTGCATGGTGTAGCTTTGATCCAGATTTAATGTGCATCTCAATTGTATCAAGAAGGTGCTCCTCACTCAGGCATGGCTTCCTTGTTTATTCATCACTCCCAGCCAGCTCCACTTGGAATACCTTGGCTGCTCATGGCGTAACCATAGCGATGACACAGCGGCATCACTTCCCTTGTTTTGTAATTGGATGTCTGACAACGAAAAAAAGGTTCCAGAATCTCTTTTTATCCAGATATGCGGTTTCTGAAATGGGTAAAAGTCTTTCATTTCAAATGGACCGTCTCTGTCAATTGATCCCTCTCCAAACCTAACCAATTGACTGAGCCATTGGCACATGAATATATGAGAAATCCTATTCATGTTATGTTAATTTTTTCGCAGGGGGTTCTTATACGATCGATCTGGGGGTATAGGGGGATCGATTGCCTTTTACCGACCAGGTTGGCGAGGGTAATTGTTAAATGCCAAAGTGTGTCAGAATGAGAGGTGGTTCTGCTTACTTTGTGAATGTACTTGATAATCCATTTATTATCGAACCTGTCAGAAATCTCTAAGATTATAAGGACTCACGTCATCAATTTTGTGCCTTATATTCCTTATTATTAGGATTTTCAAGTGAGAAATTGAGCTATCGGGAGGCATAACGTTAGGAACAACTTTCCTCACGATGAAAATAAATATTCCACGTGCACCTCTTCTCGTCTCCAGTGCTTTATTGCACATTTGAGGCATGTTGTGTAAGGGCATTTCATTTTAGTAGTATGCTTCTTGTTCACACTAAGACCATTTTTCTTCTAATTTTTCAAGCAAACGGCTTCCTACTGCGTTACTAGGTTGCTTGTTATTTTTCCCTTTTTTTGCTTTTTCTTGGAAGGGGCATTTAAATTGTTAAAATTTCGATCAATCAATCGTTAAAATCAATCGATGGCCTTATTTACCGACAAAATGAGTATCAAACTTTCGTCGTCATTAAAAAAGATCAGTTATAATACTGACCATTGTCTATTGTCTATTTAATAAATGGATTTGAATGTACGGGCACATTCTGGAATGCTCCAATCACTAAAATATTTTGCTTTTTTTAAAGATAATCGCATAAATTATCGCCTCTTCCTACAGAGAGGTGCTACTTTGCACTCATCAACCCGCACCACCAATACGCGACCAACGTTTGGGATTCTGCGCGAAAAGATTTCATCTGTGAGCTGACTAACACACGAAGAAATGCGGCGCGATTCGCAAAAAACTGTTGCGACGAAACGGATAGCTTTACGCAGCTTTCGCACGAATTACGTTGGGACTCTCTCGAGGATTCTGAGATCTTCGCCAGTATGCCACTGACCCAGGGCTGGCCCTTGACACTGAAATGTATGGATGGAGTGGCAGCCATCAATGAGACCCCCTCTGCGGACGCCAAACCACCTTTCCTGTCATTCCTTCCGCTCGATGGACCCTCCACTGCATCACTCTTATCTTCCGTCCAGGCATCGAAGACACCACCTCAGCCACCCACATACTCCCTTTTTTATCTCTTTTCCCCACTATTCCACTCTCTCTCTCTCTCTCTCACGCAGTTTTCCATTCCGAGTGGTCAGCTACACGGTCGCATCAAGTGAATGTTTCATGTGCATAGGCGCTCAACGAGCTGTGAAATTGGGCTCCATTTTATTTATTGGTATGCTCAACAAAACTGCAACTTACTCTCTTATCTCTCATATTACATACTACCCATCGCCCTCCCTTTCCTCTTGCGCATAAGGACCGGAGGAGGATAGCGCAATTGGGAGCGAAACTGAGGCAAAATAGAGTACTGGTCTTCGTCAATGCGCTTGAGTCGGGTCGAGCGGTTGACAAGCTGAAGGAACATCCGATGAACTGTCTCTGCTGGTTAGTACGTGGCTCATTTCCGAAACAGATATATTTCACTTATTTTGCACGTTTGACTCATAAAAACTGTTTCATATCCATAGTGCATTTTACTCTTAAAATACTCGACAAGAGAAAGCTGCGATGGCAATTCATGTTAGCACGCGTACTCCAGCCTGAGTTGGAACACGCGAGAAGGAAAACGATGGAAGAAACAAGAGAAACGAGGGCTTTCCTCTTCTCTCTGGAGCGAAAAACATGAATAAATGGCCGCGAGTGAGGAATCAAGGACAGACATAAATATTCCCGGGAAAACAAAACAGAGAGTGGCTGCAAGGTGGGGTGGAGAGAATGAGGATTAGTGGTAGCGAAGAAAAAAACGAAGATCTGCTTGCGTGGAATTCCACGAAGACAAAAAAGCCGACCACGAGAAAGAATTCCTCCACTTCTCCAAACCGAAATGAAGTCGCTCATATTTCTCACTTACGCGCAACATTCCCTTCTCCTCCCATACCCTTACTCCCTTCCACCCTCCCCCATCCGGCCCCAACGTCTCTCAGAGTTCTCAAGACCAAATATCATCGCATTCCACTGTGACACTTTTATTTGTCCCTCTGATCCTCCGCCCTTTTCTTGCTCTCCTCCCCTCCTCTTGATCCCACGATCCCCGTACTCCAACTATACTCCACGATCACCTTGATTAGGAATGAGGTACTCCGTCAGTGTTTCGATTTCCGCGTCTGATCAAACAGAAAGCATTTCAAGGCAAAGCAGCACACATGCCCTCAAAGCACTCATGCAACCTCAGAGCTATCCGATGCACTCGTCGTTCACTGACCAAACCGCGCCGGCTCATTCATTGACTCATCGTTGCAATGGCAGTACACAATCTCTTAGAAGTCACAGGCGTTTACTAGAGTGCTAAGGATGAATTCACAAGCGAAGTCCATTGCAGAGGGCAGTCATCATGCTAGTGGGAGTTTTGACCACAAACAGTTAAGTTCCCAAGCTACGGCATACAGGAACCCGTAACGCTATCCCTACTCCGCCCCCAATGGTCGCTCAGTGAGCAATTAGGTTTCTTAATTTTTTATCAAACACAAATATGCGCTAATTAGATACATTTCCAAAAAAATAAAAATTAAACTTCACATTTCATCCTTCCATGGGGAAGAGAGGCCGCGAGCATTTATTGGTTTATTTATTTATTTTAAAGTGTATGATCAGCCTAATGCGATAGTTTTAATTTAATTTTTTCGATAAATGTATTAAAATGTGATTACAAGCAAGCCATATATTTGCTCCTGAATAATCTGATACCATAAAATGAAATGCAGTGCATATTTTGATTTGCATTCCTCATGGTTATATGTGATTTGCTTTTACTTATCTATGAAACTCAAATTACGTATTTATAATTCCGTCAATTTAAAACCTTAATGGTGAAAGTAAAATTTGAAAACAAACTTTTTACAATACAAGTCTGTGAAAGCAAAATCAATATTAATATTTGAAAACCCTTCCTTTCGATAAATATCCATTATCAGTGAGTTTTTATACCTTAAACGGTTTTTTTGGATGGTGATTCACCTTTACATAAGACTTGAGTAGCTATGTTGAATGAATGCTTTTAGTCAGCTAAACTAAAGGTTTAAATAATTGCTGCTTTCATGTAAACCTCACTTGACTACAAGTGGTCTACCGCCGCCCCAGTAAGAGCAAGAGAAATTTCTCAGCATATATTCACGAAGCATTTGCTACCAGGATTTTCTTAACATCAGTAATGACCAAGGTAAACGAATAAAAGACATCATTTTTTCCTCCTGCTCCGTTTTCTTCGTTTTGGAAATATGTCTCGCTCTCTCTAATATCTTGCCCTCGGGGCCTTTCTTTAGTTTTCATTTTTTTTCTCGTGAATAAAGAAAGAGATGAAGGTGCCGAGAAAATAATTTCCATTTTCGTAAAATAAAGACAATGAGGGCTCTTCCTCGCAAATGAAGAGGCGAGAAAACAATGAGTAATAAAAACAAGATGTCTGCAAAAGAGGATAGCTTTTGTTCTTTCAAGCATCCATTGTATTCTTCCCATTGTACCCATAAATACTCCTGATAAAAGTAACTGCTCTGAGGTCTAATTCTCTTCCTCCCTTAACTCACTGCTCCCAAAATTCTTTCTTTCAATTTATGTCTCCCAATTCACATCTCCCAAAGCCTCGGGACATCCCAAAAAGAGCAGCGGAATGAATGGAATGCGCTTGGGGACTAAATGGCGCCTTTTTTACACTCGACTTTTAGATTCGACACGTCGCAACGCTGAACTTGCCGTGACAATGAATCATAACATCAGAGTCATAACACTTTATACATTTTTCGATTCATCTTACCTTTAAAAAATTAGCCCAACTTTCAACCTAAATAAATGATAACCAACAGAAAGTTTTAATTGGCGTTGAATAGTTCCAAAAAATTAACGCTGAATCACATTATGTTAAGCGTACGAATGTAAGAGTTACACCACGATAAAAGGTGAAAAAGGTGAAAATCGCTAATCAGCCAAAAGTACGCTCTCCCTGGATGAGTTTTCCATCAGTTTCAAAATTCTCCGTTGCATGCATCATAGAAGGTAACAAAACACATTGTAGCAGTTGTTAATTTTTCACCGCTTAAGAAAAATATATTTTGACACAAAGGCCCATAAGGGATGAATAAGTAACCTAAAACGTTCCACGGTTCACAAAAAAATTGACCATTTTGTCCATTTTTTCCATAAAAAAGTATCCCGGAAAAAGCATTAATAGCAAGATACTGTAATGAACTTCCACTTATTTACAAGCAGTTTCTATAATCTGTAGTAGTTTTTACCGTATCTTACTTGGTTTTAACTTTATTGATGAGAATCTACTCCAGTAAATACAATTAACAATTTATGTGGTCTTTCTTGGACCATTGTCCCTCAAATATTGCTACTTGCGCTACTCATCATTAGACATAGTTTATTGTGATTACATAACAACCGCTATTGAAATAAATTAAAAGAATTTATATTATATATGTCCAGGAAAAATGTATTTAATAAGTCTCAAACGATTCATCCATTTATTGTGGCTCGTGAACTTGTGAAATATTACATGAAGTTAACGATTAGCGTGACGAAAGTAATTCATTCATAATAAAGACACCCAAATTTTATCTGTAAATTATGTGCCCGGAACAAGTAAACAGGTGAAATTTTATGTATTACGCTGCAACAATTAGTCGAAAAAATTGGAGGCTAGCTGAGATAAGCTGATTTAATCGCGTTCTATGTGAAAACTGCAAATGAGCAACGGTTAATCCGATACAAAACAATAATTTTGTAAGGGAGGATAAAACCTGGTAGACATAAAACCTGGTACAACAGGGCCAGATTTCTGATTATAACGTTATATTTAGGTCATCATTTTACGGACCAAATATAGTCGGTGACAAAAATTTCATTTCAATATTTCAATTCAAATTTCAATGGAACGCAACTTTAGCAAAAAAATGGTTTATTTGATATTATGATGTGTTTATGGCTTCTTTCATGTTATTTGGCGTTAATAAAACATTTTTTTATTATTCTAAGGTAAATGCACTCAATCTGCAAGATGCGAACAAAATACATACCACCGGGCGATAATTAGTGACTTCACATCAATCTCTTCCCTTCCCTGCGTGACCTGATGTGCTATGACCGTTTAATGAACTGTGTCGGTTACTTTTGAATAGAAAATGCTCTCATCTTTTCACGTACATTCTGAATTTGAATCAGATTTTGACCGATTTGGGAACGCAAAGGTCTGTTTTCTGTAAGCCATCCAATGCGAGGTGCGCACAATTTCGGCTATAGCAGTAATCACACAAGCTAACCCTTCAGCGTCAGGTGTGCCGAATTCGGCACATACCTACTTACAATCATTTTGCCGCAGTAGCCATTGAGACACTTTTGCCACGCTCGTATCTGCCGGGAGCCATAAGTGCTGCCATCTAGCGATGAAAGGTAGAACTCCGACGTCGCTTGGAATCACTCGAAGCGAACCACGTCGAAGAAGGATTCTTGGGATGCTTGCTGGGTTTTTCTCTTAAGTAAGTAGGCTTTCATAGGTAAGTTTTAAAGTGTTTCTAAAATTTTTTTTGCATTCCTCATGGTTTTCGAGTCTCTTGGCAGAAAGGGGAAAAACTCTTGCCAGTCTGGAAGGCCACTTGCGGTGTTTTCAGTCCAAAAACATGTCCCCTCTGGATGAATAGATCCCGCAAAGTCAGCGAAGCCTCCAGTTGAATATTTTTTTTAAATAATTGACAGCGACATAATCACTCACATTACTGAAAAAACCTCTACGCCGTACAGGTTAATTTTTTAAAAAGTCTAAATGTTTTATACGATGAGATTGAGCAGTTCCTTAGCTATATCATGTGTATGTCGATTTTTAAATTTCTACGGTCTCAGATGTACTGGGGAGTGCACACAAAACTTGATGAATGATCAGTGACTTCACAAAATAGGTTTGAGAATACCAAGAGCAAGCTTCGTTTCAATTACAACGCAATTATGGAGGGCAAGAACAATCCATTATATGATAGGGTGTTAAAAAGTAGACCTACTTATGACCATGTAATGAAAATATTTCAAGCGATTCCCCAAAGTTGAATGCTGAGTGTAGATAAGTAAATTGCACTCTTCAAGGGGAAGTCTACCTTAAAGCAGAACAAGTAAAAAAAAATTAAAATTGGGGACATGAAATTTCTATGCTACGTGATACGTATGACACTTTCTAATTTATTGGCCAATAAATCGGAAACTAGTGTCTTTATGTACAAAATGCCATGAACACTTGTGTTTGAATAAGAATGCCTCTTTCATTCAACTTCATGAAAAATACATTTGATTATTGCTATTTATCCCAACCGTCTGCGGAAATTTTTTTGTAAAAACAAATGTTTCTCTCTTAGCATATTACTTGTTATGCTATCAAATCATATTTGATTGTAATAACGTTATTGATTATTTCCACATAGCTCTTTGAAATATGTTTAAGAGGGTAAATTTTGAGCAGGGATGTTCTCTCTTTTGTTAGTAAAACTGACTACTGTAAAAGTCTGTTAATAAGGAATCATTTCTTTTTGATCTTAAAATTGTGCTGCAGGTTCCTACCATCTCTTAAAACCTAACTATGACGGGAATGCCCAATGTTTCGAATTTGTCACATACCTTGTGATCAACTTTGAGGAAAATGTTTTATAAACTGGGTGAGTGTGCTTCCCATGAACTCCCTTGATTGGGATTCAAAAGGAAAAAGTTTTCCTTCATTAAAAAAAAACTTTTTTTGTCCAAAGAGGGCTAAAGAACAGATCTGACCTTCTCTCGGCATATTCATGTAAAATTAATTTGACGACTAACGGAAATACCTTTCACTCTGTCACTTAAAATTATCCTTCCAGTCTCATTTTCCCGTATATGTCTCCCGTCACTTCCTCTTGCTCAGTCCCATTGCAGAGACAGTATAAGAGACATGCTTCAACGTCATTTCTTGAACGATATTCGATGAACGATATTTCTTCAACGTCATTTCATATCTTTCTAAGAAACTTAGGCGGATGTTTGTGGAGAACAACCCACACAAGGGACAAGTAATCAGCTTGAACATATGCCAATAATTTGGAAAATGCTGTATTTTATGGCGTGCCTCCGACGAAAGGAGGATATTCCCATTTGCCCCTCCATATTCGTACTGCCGTAGACAGCCCTCGAGGGCGCTGTTTCAGGTCTCAGCACAATTTTTCAGTACTCCATTCAAATTCAGACGCAGTGTCCTTAAATACAGGATTACCATTTCTGGTAAGTTCTCACCGAGCGCCTATATTGGACATTAAGAATTATAGCTCATTCACAGTCTTTATCTTAAGGAATGGAGTGATTTCATTTATTTTTACAGCAAATGCAGTACCTACTTGATGCTAAACTCTACTTCTTACGGATTACTTTAATAAATTTCTCTGAATTGATTTCACAAATTAATTCCATTTGCATCCTTACGATTGTGGCTGTGTAGGCGTGCGTGTGTGCGTGGTGTGTACATTTTTGGAAGTAATGCTAAGACGCAACCTGAGGAGCAGGTCAGATCGTCTCTCGGCATATACATGAAAAATTAATTTGATGACTTAAGGAAACATCTTTTTCTTTGTCACCTAAAATTCCCCTTCCACATCCCACATTCCTATGCATGTCTTCTCGTTCATTTCCTCTGCCCCAGAGGAGGCAGAGGGAACGATAAGGGAAGATGCAGTATGTGAGGCATGCTTCCACATTATTTCCTGAATAAAATAAAAGATACTTTGTTCTATTCCACACATTATTTTAAATAGTACGACCCGGGTTTCTGTATATCATACTATCACCTGATGATATCATGATGTGCAGAAACCGAACTATTTCAAATAAAGTGTGGAATAGAACAAAGTATTTTTTTATCTTATGATGAAGAAGTTCCACAAGTAACGCCGGAGACCGTGTCGTATATTATTTCCTGAACAATATCATAAATTTCTAAAAACATAGGCGGATTTTTGTGGAGACTGACCCACACAGAGAACACAAGACATCAGCTTGAACAAATGCCAGAAACTTGGAAAATGTCAATTTTATGAGGTGGCACCGGCGAAAGGAGGGTAATACCATTTGCACCTTTAAACTCTGAGCGTTGTAGACGGCCCTCAAGGTCGCTGCCTTATGTCACAGCACAATTTTCGAGCACATCATTCAAATTCAGACGCAGTGTCCCATAAATGCAGGATCGTGATTTCTGTAAGTTCTTCGATTTTGAAACTTAAGAATTATAGCTCATTCACAGTCTACAAGCTAAGCAATAGAGTGATTTATTTTGTTTACAGCAAGTGCAATGCATATTTGCTGCTAAAAATTACATTTCAGGGGTTCTTTTACAAAATTTCTGTGAATTAATTTGACAACATCATTCCATTTGCAGCATTACTTTTATTTCCGTAAGTATGAACTCGAATTAATGTAAAAATATTCTTCGGAAAGCACTCGTAAAATTAAGTACTAACGCAGGACCACATAGGTATCAAAGGATCCCAGGTCTTATTTTGGATCTGAAGTGTTATCATTCCTTCATTATTCACTTTTAACGATAATTTAATTTTGTATATTGACTATGATCCATATTGTGCAAAGAGAGAATTTCCGAGGGGTGAGAAGCGATATGAACGTGATGAAGCGAAGGTCAGAAGGGAATAGCGCTTTGAAAGTTCTCATTTTCTAAAAACAACGTTGTATTATCCGTTGCTATGAAATTTCTACATTTTTAATGTAAAAAATACATATCAATGGCATATTTAAGAGATTAAAGGTTAGACCTAATATATGTATTTTAAGTACGCCCGCCATTTAGCATAAACTTGTTTCCGATTACTTTCAAAGTAAAAAACATTTTCACCAAACTGTATGTGTTGCGGGTTGCCTAAGCTCAACATATATGGCCCTGGCGCCACCATAGGATGTCAACCTACAGGAACAAAATTTTTTTCTCTGTTCATTTGGTACCTCGGGCTACATTTTGACATATATCGAACTTTGAATTTCGAAAAGAGTTGTTTGATGACCGCCCATATACTACACATATTCCATTCCATACCTTGGATTTGAATACTGATCATCCGAGACGACTGAAATAAGAAACTTTTGATTAGCAAATAAAACCTTGATTTCTGACGCCTATGATTCAACAGCGAATGAGTTTTGAGTGGCAAGAACAAGTGATCAGCGAGAATCATCGTGAAACCGAACAATAATTAAATTTGTTATCAGGCAGTATAAAGTGAACCCGGAACACAATTATAATTTTTAACAAACAGTATAATGTAACACACAATAATTAAATTTGTAATCAAACAGTGTAAAGTGCGTTACAACCATTTGCCACCCAATATTAACATCTTACTCTAACCAACACCTGCGCTTTATTCTCCAAGTGAAGAGAAGGTTAATTTTTACTTTTTAGTACATCATATACAGTTGTTCGAGAAAGCTGGTTGTTGTTAAACTTTATTTTAATTTTTTATTACTTTTTATATAAGCATCAAGTAATCGATTAAACCGGAGCAGTTATAGCAATTTGCGCAAAAAAATATAAGTCACGCCATCTATTGAGAAACCTCTAAACTATTATCCGCATGGAAGTTTATGTTTAAGAACTAGAGCAGCACAATGGAAAAAAATTTCAAATGCCTGAAATTTGAGCATTGTATTGCTGTCAAAATCAAGAAATCGTGCATAATATTAAGCCAATCCGGCAATGTGACGTGGGTTAAAAATACATCGATGAAACAGACGAAGCAATTTAATAAAGGAAAAGGGAACAGGTGCTGTTGAAGGTCATCATGAAAAAATCTATAATTGCACACGACTGAAATTAATTACTGTAAATTTATGTGGAAATTTACTTTTGTCTTTCATAGTCACCCCATGGAGATTTAGGCATTTCCACAAAGTTTCGTCGGATACTCTGACGTGCATAGAATGACCTCCGAGTCTGGGTGGACCCAATTTAGATACACCGACGGAGAAAGGAGAAAAGGAGACGCAAAAGAGAGGGAGAATAGAGGATTGGGCGAGGAGAGAGACGGTGGGAAGGAGGGAAAGCGGAGAAAAAGGGGAAAGGATGCTGAGGGAAGATTTATCTCCTCTTCTGGCTGCACACTTTTTCTTTGTCTTTTTCCTCAAAATCTCCACCACAACCCATCCCCTTCCTTCCATATCTACGACCGAAAATAAACCGAATACATTTCGTAAAATAAAAAGCCCAAAGTCTCGATTCCGTTCAGTGAGGCAGGAGGAGGGTATCTTTCCACGTGCTTCACCGCCACGTGAGCAATCGCCATAAAATATTTCCCTCCGCAGACATCGCCGATCTGTGAGGATTTCGGTACCTTTCCGCGAATTCGTTGTATTCGAGGTATTTTTCGATGCCGTTAGAATTCATTGGTGAGATGTTGGAGCTAGAAGTAAAAAAAAAACAAAAATCTCTACCATCTCTTAAATTTTAGTTCCCAAATTTGGTTTTTTCGAGGCGGGTAGAGAATGTTGGAAACTTGAACTTTCGTCGTTGAAAACTGAAACTTTTTTAAACTTAAGTCTTTTGCGTGATATTTGCCTGTACATCAAATTTATTTATTGCAATTTTTTAACTTTTAATTTTTCTTATGTTTTGAAAAAAGGTACTTATTTATCCTCTATTTTTTTGCAGGACTCCGATAGAAAAGTTGACCATTACGCTTTCTCGGGGCGACTAAATTTCAAGACCGGAGCATATACGTGCTTAGGGGCCGCTGTCTTTACTCTTTTTAGCTTACAAAGATAAGCATCTCTGAATTTAATAAAATCACAGAAGTTTTTACCATAGTTATCAAGAAAAATTAAAATACAACTGAGGGAATACTCTCTATTTGCTAAAAGATAAATGGAGACATGTCTATTCTTTAGGGAGGATTTCCGAATACTGCAGCTCATTGATTAGTTTTAGAAAACAGTTCCTTTATAACATCAATTCCATCTTCTTTTAAAAAAACTAATAATTGCATAGTTGCGCTGAACTGTATAGCTTTTATTTTATGGCCCACGTTAGCCTTTTATAATTTGCGGAGGTATTTTCAAGTACGGTGTCCCAATTGATTACCAACACTTTAAATTCCAACAAATTGCGATTAGTGAGTAAAAGTCAATCACAATTATCTACTTCCCTTCTCTTAAAATTATGCAACAATACTGTATTACATAGAAAGCTCAAAATACATGTTAAAAAACATACACCACTTAGGAAAGAGCATAATTAATATATTTTTTAGATTTACATTTACTCGAAAATGTTTGCAGTTGTTATGGTAGCAAAAATAATAACAGGTATTCATGGAGATAACACTGGATATACTTATTAGAGAAAAGATTTTTATAAACGTCACTTATATCACGCTTTTGGGTTCCTGTAAGAAATGGCTTACCTACGTCATGACAGAAACCTTCATTAATTCTTTGAAATTCATCCCGCCTTTTTATAAAATCGTTCGTTTTATGCAAAGAGTATTTTATGAATTCGTAGCGTACGATTTATTTCTTATAATATCAAGCATAGAGAATTTAGATCCTCGTATATTTTTATTTTTTTGAGTCATCATCGTAAAATAATATTAATTTGGTAAACATCGAAATCTTAAACGCTAGGTTAACGTTACGTTAGCACTAATTTATCAGGGAATGGCGGAGCCAGCGTGCCAAATAAAAACTCTTTCGTTCATTTACTTTATTTTCTTGTCGCATTTAGTTTTAACGAAGATACTTCTCTCCTCCTCAGCAATAAACGTACCTATTTTAAGAAATTCTATTCTAATCCTCCTCCCCCTAGTTCTTCCTGAGGTAGCTTTTTTTGTTTTATTTCAGGCACCTAGGAGACATTATTTTCTCGTGTTTATTCTTCCAAAAAAGAATTCATTTAACTCGTCGAAACTAAAAAAAAAACTATAGACGCTGATTAACTTCCAGCATCTTTTTTACTCTCCTACGCCTTGATATATCGAGTCGTATTATGTCCTGTGGTTAAGGGTTCACCACTTATTGAAAAAATTAAAGCCTCAGGTCTAATATCTTATAATATCCTTTGTCTCATCAGAGAAAATATTCGTTTATTCACACGAAATATGGAGAGCAGTGCGATTTTTCTCTTTATTTGAATAAAATATCCAATATTGGTCCATGGAGATAAAATAATTCTTGGGCCCTCGCCATTGAAGTATTGACATCCTAACGTTATTTATACATATTGGTCAATATCTCAAGGTTATATATATGTGAATGGGTAAATAGTGCAAAGAGTGTAAGTAGGTACAACATTTGTACTTAAAACAGGTGAACGTAGAGGTGGACACACATTAAAGAAGCATATGTCGGATACCTCAGGGTAGGCACTGGACGAACATGGTATATTAACAGGGTTAAAAAGAGTTTCGACGTTAATTTGTAACTAATTACAGGTAAATTGGTGTGTATACCTGCCCTCTTATCAAACGTAACGACATGAATAAGCTCGTCAGCATCATTTTTAATAAATTGATCATAACCGTATTAAATAAATACGTTTGTAACAAACAAAATTGGGTTGAACTAAGGCAACGCTGATGATATTCTTATTAATTTTAGGTTACATTTCTATAAAGGTACTGCCTTTGATTCAGCGACTAGAATTCGAAAATTATTCATAATACTAATCATTTTTACAATCATAAATATGCTCTATTATTCTTAAATATATTAAGATGACATTGACTTACAAATGAACTATGTGCCCTGCACAATATAATGCATATTGGAACCATACATCAATAAATCAAGGATTTTTAGTAATGACTCGTCAATGTTTTCTTTACAAGCCAAAATGTCCAATTATCCAATGTTTTATGAGAAAAATAGTCTCATTCCTGGTTGATCAAATGCGATTTGGTACGTGTCCATTATTGACAAAAACAGACTTGCTTCAGCGTCAGTCGAGTGGGTGAAACTTAGCTCACTCCAGCTTAAGCATAAATTTGACTGCCAAAGAGTAGTTTGGCGTCGTTGGAAGCTTGTTAGCGCCCCCTCGTACATGCGTGCGCGTACGTTGCGACGCCTAGCGGGTGGGGACTCGAGTCGTCGACAATCGTAAACTAGCGTGAAGACATATCGGTCTGGAATTCGATCTCATTCCTCGTCCCCTTCTTTCTTTCTTTCTTAGCTCTCAGTGGAGAAGTTTTACGCTTCCCATCCGCCCCTCTTTTCGGGTGGAATTCATTGTTTTAGCTCCTGAGCCTCAGATCTTAAAGACCCTTTTCTCTCCCCCGTCTCTCTCCACCTGCCCTCATCCTTCCACCCTTCACTCCAGTTGGACCCCTAAAAGAAATTCCGCCGCGAAACGAAATAAGCGTCATTATCAGTGCGATCAGTCCAAAATATGCCCCACTCCGCAGACGGTCGCTCAAAATAATTCAGTTTCTCTTAAACATTCGCTCCTTAGAAATTCTATAGTACGCTTTTATGGAGATACTTTTCAAACAGTGGAAAATTTTATATCATGGCAGGAACATAAAAATCGTTTTCTCTAAAGCAATGATAAAATGTGCCATATACTTATAACCATGATTAAAAAAACACCTCACTAATTAGCTATGTGAGTTATTAACAAAGAATTGCTTCAATAAAAGTTTATATACAATAATTTATGAGCTATTCTTGCTAAAGTCAACTCGATTAATAAGAACAATTTAAAAAATGCTGGGACTGCTCTTTGATCAACTGCTAGGATAATCGTTTGGTGCAAACTACAACCAAATTATTTGTGCCACTTTGTAACTGCACCACCTAATTTAGCTTCATGACATTTCATCGTGAAGCAAATGAAAACATTCAATCAATCTTTCCACTATTATTCACGAAATGCTGCGGTAAACCATTTAAATTTATCACGGCGAACATCAGTTGTGAAGCTTCTTTCAAAGCCCTATTCTTTTCCTACCTCCGCCTTTCGCCTTTTCCTCATTCTTCAAACCCAATTTCCCTCCTCACAATTCTTAATCAGCAAGTAAATGTATAAATTAAATTCAAAATACGATAACTGAATGATAATGGTAATAAGGGTGAATCGAATAATTCAATTGAATAAAAAATGCCGTGACTACTCGTGGAGTATTCAAATGAAAATCGTTTGGTGCAATCAATATCCAAATCATTTGCGCTGCTACATAACTGCCCTAATTTACTTTCATGACATGTGAAGATACTGCAGATGAAATCATTCGTTTTGATATTAGACACGGTCTCAGGCGTTACTTTGTTGAACTGCTTCATCGTAAAATAAATTACTTAATTCTATTCCACACTTTATTTTAAATATGATGATAGCACAAGATGCTGAAACCCGGGTCGCGCTATTTAAAGTAAATTGTGGAATAGAACCAAGTAATTTACTTTATTTATTTTACGTTCCGATATTATTTACGAAAGGCTGCGATGAAGTATTAGTTGATGACGGCGATTGATAGTGTTGAAGCCTCTTTCAAAGCCCTTTTCTCTTCCTTTCCCCCGTCCTTCTCAGCCGATTTCCCTCTCCTCCGCCAACCCTTCCGCCTTTCCTACACACCGTTCATCTCCCAATCGTTCCAAACGGGATTCGGCTATGTATTCCTCTCTCGGGGCTAAGCAGTCAAAGTCACGGCTTCCGAGCACAAGCGCCCGCTCCCCAGAGCACAAGGAGTATAGTCGTTCAGAAAAGGTCTCCTCTCTTCCCTCCCAACCTCCCTCTCTCTTGAATGAGCCAGCCATCTCCCTGGGCGACGCGCGCATTCCATCACTCTCTCACTATCCCTCTCTTCAGTCTCAGCAAGCACTATATCCCGTGCGTCGTTTCACAGTACCTCCAGTTCGACCCAAAAGTTCTATTACAAAATCCCTCTTTTTTTCTAGTTTCTTCCCACCAACGCTGGCACTACTATGGTGATACGTTGTTTCCTTCCAGGACAATGCGATTTAATAAGAGCGTGGCTGCAGTTGTGCATTGGGCGACCTATTTGCATTGCACATTCTAACTAATGACTAAGGCCACATTTTCTTTAACGGAAGTTTTAACGGAACTTACTAAAAAAAACAAATAAGGTCTGGAAGGACCGAATTAATATGCGTCTTTCTTGGTGAAATTATCAAAAAAATCTTTCCTTTTTGTATGTAAAAAAATTATTAGTATCCATTATTCTATTGGTAATTAGAGTAAATACTTCATACAGGAATTTTCATAAATATCCACATAAAATATTGTGTATTCAACAGTTCAGAGAATGGGCTTGCGCAATTTATATGGCAAGATCTTAAAGCATAGTATAACCAATTACCTGATGTAGATCAGCATACCTACCGGACCTATTTTATGGAATATATAATTTTAAAATAAATATTATGTGGTTAAATATTGCATACTGAAGTCATAGTCTCCAGGATAAATTACTATAAATAAATAAATATTATAGAGATGATAATAAAGAGCGTAATAAATATTGCAGAGATGAAAAATATCCAGAAAATTTTAAATATGTAAAAACTTCGTGGAACTAGTCAAAATTTAGACAAAAATTGGCTGATCACAATAATTGTAGGCAATCAAAAAGGGACTTTGATTTTTTTCACAAATAACTTCTACATATCATAATATATAGGTAGTCCAAGCATATATATTTTGGAAATATTTTAGACCGGATAAAAAATTTACTTCAGGTAAATGGTATGAAAGTGTTTACTTCCAATGTTTGACTTGGTTTAATACCCGTATATTTTAATAACCATCAACAATTGGTATTGATGTGAATGATTGCACTATCAAAAATCATCCGCAGATGATTAAATACTTCAAAAGAGAAATTTTTTCGATACGATCCACATAGCAGCGTGGTAGATATTTATTAACAGATAATAATTCCGTGAGAAATTATACGTTACACATTTGTGCGGCCACAACGAGCAAGATACCCAATTTTAGCATAAATCTGTAGCTATGAATAAAGTCGCTCCGTTTCTTGTTGAGGCCATAAAGGAAAATGGTGTTCACTTCGTTCCTCCCCTCCTCGTCTTTCCCACTTCGAGAGCGATACAGCCATTACCGAAAGAGTTAAATGTCTGTGCCTCAGCGAGTAGCAGCATAGATATCTCATTCGCTCTTCTCTTATTGCGCGCACATTTCGTGCGGCAGTATTTCAACCCTCGCGTATTCTCATACTTTCAACGTTTGTCTTTCCAAGAGACCTAGAAGCATATAAAACATTGTCGCCGTTCGATTGTCTCGAGAGTAGAAAGTATTTCTCAGGGACCACGGCTTTTTTCCCCTCCCTTTGTGCATTTATCTCTGGCTGAAATATGTCATTGATTTTTTTGCATTAAATAAAGTCGCGGTAAAAGGAAATAAAAGCTCAATTAAGAAAAACAAACTTCTGAATGCACTTTGCGAAAGAATTACATGCATGTGTTTTAATGGAGCATCCTCCGAAGATAAAATGACAAAAAATAACATTACTTTCCCTCTCTGTCTCTTCATTTGAATATCCATTAAAATATCGAATACAGGACGTCAGTTTGGGTGATTCAAAAACCATTACTTGCCAATGTGTCGGAATTTCTGAATTCCATCTCCAAGGCTACATAGAAAGAATCACATGAGGGTACAACAAAAAATTGAATAAAATTTTAAGCAATGAGATGCCGATGTTTCACCCTCATATGAGTCACGCTATGTAGACCGGAAGGCGTAATTCATGAAAATTCGTCAAAGAATGATTTTTAATTACCCGAACTGATGACCTACACTCGATATTTTAAATGGATACCAAAAAATAAGTCCTTATGGAATTCAATAAACTTATAAATTGCCCACGATGTTTTTCACTTAAAAATTATGCCTCAATTTAGGATGCCCCATTTAAGTCCCTTTCACCTGAATTTTAAAGCGTGGGCCTAGTTATTGGGAGCACCATCCAGTTTGCTAGTGAAAATTTAGAGTGAGTTTTTTAGTCGCTCAATACCATTTTGGTACATTGTGCTATAATATTCGAAAAGCAAGCAAAAACCAAGGAAATTACACAAGAGAAACGCTTATAGTAGGCTATCAATCCACCTCAAATGCTCGTGCTTGAAATGTATAAATTTATTCTAGAACAATATAAATATTTTTTAGAATCGGCAAGGCCTTTTGAAATAAATGCGAATATTTTCCTTTTCACCCCACTGGTACAAATATCTTTCTTACGTTATCACGTTCTTTGCTGCGTTCAATTCGCGTCTTCTCTGCGTGAACGAAGACCAGCCGGCGGCGATTAAAAATGACATTGAACAAAGGGGCATAGCAGAAAGAAAGAAGGGTGGAGAAGTTATTTTCGAATTTGCACGCATTTATCTTACTCCTAGCGGATGGCTGGGTCGGAAGGAGGGGAAGTTCACACAGCGGGGTTGTTATATCTAAGGTCTCCGAGCGGCCCTTGTCGTCTTGGAAATCCATTTATTCGGAACAAACCGATCTCGAACGTATGCTGGCGCGAAGTTTCAGGGGGGTGGGACGGGGCGAATGCCTTGTCATAAATCGGCTCCTTGGATTCCCCTTTTCTCCCCCCCCCCCCTCTCTCGATTTCCCCTTCCTCCCAACGGAATCCAACTCTGCCTCGCTTTCTCATTTTCATCGCGTTCCTTTGCGTTCTCCTAGGCTGAGTGGGATTCATTTTCTGTTATTCCTTTCCTTCCAAGAATTTACTAGATTTATGAAGAAGAACGAGAGCATTTGTTGTGAAAAAAATACGCAAACCAGAATTAATACATCCATAGATTAGCAAGATGCTCAAGGCAAAATATTTTAGCATTTTTTTAATGAAGGGCATTCGACAGCTGTAGGACGTGGATAAAATATTTGAAATCCAAAATAGGCTCAAGTCAGTAATTCATGTAATAGGTGATATAATTTTTGTGTTTTTTTCCCCGGTGAACAATAGCAGTGCGGTTTTCTCGGGTTTCGTACCGGGTGAGGACCTCCATATATCCTTCCAACGTTTCGATGAACAACTCGCCCTTCGTCATCAGAGATTTCATCCCTAATGACGATGGGCGAGTGATTCATCGAAACGTTGGAAGGGTATATGGAGGATCTCACCCGGTGCGAAACCCGAGAAAACTTAAATGCACGCAATATGTGACTTTGCACACAGACTTTGTACGTTCAGTTCCGAGGCGGAATGTATATCTTATGGGTTCCGCACAGCTGCCAGCTGGGCGCGACGAAACTTTGCCAGGTGCTCGGGAGAAGAAAATCCCCCCACGCTCTCTAGGCATAATATCCAGTGATACTCCTGGTTAACCCTTCTGGAGGTAACAAATATCGGAACAAAAAAAGAAAAGTTTTCTTCCAGTACTGCCCTTGCCGTCACTTACTCTATGCTTCCCGACAAAGTCCTGTTTTTTGGTGATTTAGTTTGTTGGATGGTATGGTATTTGGAGAAGACAGCCGAAAGCTTAGGTCATTTGCACCAAGAGAGAATAGTAGGTTAGGTAGGGTGGAGAGAAACCCGGCGCGCCGGGTTTCTTTCCACCAGCCGCGGCTTCGGAATTAGCCTGCTATTATCGAAAGGCGCCAAGGGGACCACGGCTTTAACGTCCCATCCAATAGACGGATTAGACTTCTTCTGACACAAAGACAATCCATTTCTTAGATGATTGTCCATGTAAAGTCATCAAGAAATCATCCTGCTATAAGTCAAACAAAATTTAAAATTTCTATTTTCTGCACTTACAGCAGTCACAGCATTGTTATAAACAAATATTTAAACATAAATCTATCAGTAAATAGTTCTTTGATATAATTGCTACGACTTGGTATTAGAGTCACTGCTTTGATCTATAAACGAAAAATTCCACTTTTGTCCCTGAAAAGAGGGCCTAGGAAGCACTCTGCGCCGGGATTTGAACCCGACCCCCCGGGTGGGCTGCCAACACTCTTGAACCACACCACCCCTATCCCCGCTTGCTGGAGATCTTCGATTACACCGCGAACGACACGTGAGTTCGGACGGCGCGGCGCCGGAGGGTGCGAGAGGAAAATCAAACCGGCAAACGTTTAATAATAGCGCCGGCATTCTGCATCCCGGCGTCCTCTTCCTCCCTTTTAAATTTGCCGACAGCGGTTCCGCTCAGAACGGATGGCTCGGAGAGGCGAAACTTAGCCAGGTGATCGGCGGAAAATGTCGATGACGAAGGTGAACCGGTTCTCTCGGGTCCACATAAAGGAAATTCCCTGTGTGAGTGTGGTTCGCCTTCACTTTGCTTTTGGTCTTGTCTGGAGGGAACTTAGAAGTCTTGGACTCGTGCAGCGACGAAACAAACAGCCCTTACATGAATTATCTATCGATGATCTAAACAAGCACTTCACTCCCGCCTTTACCTCCGAGGCAAAGAGCATTGCTGACATATTCAGTCTCTCTAACCTTGATCCACTTGTACCCTATAACGAGAGAAATTTCTTCTTCCAACAGGTAACCCCACACAACCTACGTAAAACATTATCTCTCTCTAAATCGAACTCAACTGGGGTCGATGGAATCTCAGTTAAATTTATAAAGGCCGCGTCAACTGTACTTCTACCTGTAATACTTGATATCTATAATTTTTCCTTATCGTCATCTGAATTTCCGAATGTATGGAAATATTCATTAATCACACCAATACAAAAAGTTAAAAAACCAACTTCTCTCAGTGATTATCGGCCAATCTCTATTCTGTACTCTCTTTCTAAATGCTTAGAAAGAATTGTTTTTCAGCAGGTAACGGATTATCTGGACCAATGCAACTTGCATGATCCATATCAATCTGGATTTCGGAAAAACTTCTCTACGCAAACAGCGCTACTCAAATTAACGGATGGTATACGTCAAGGAATTGAAAAACGGATGGTTACAATTCTGGTTCTATTTGATTTCACCAATGCTTTTGGTCTTGTTAATCACGCCAAACTTCTCCACAAGTTGAAAAACCTTAATTTTTCCTGTTCCTCACTTAACTGGTTTTACTCCTATCTAAAATATCGTCAACAGGCAGTCAAGGACGCGAATGGGAATACATCGCAATGGACTACTGTCCATTGCGGGGTCCCCCAAGGGTCAGTTCTTGGTCCTCTCCTATTTTCCCTGTATGTCCTTGATCTGCCCAGGTGTATTCTAAACTGTAAATATCTCTTATATGCCGACGACCTACAGATTTATTTTCACTGTCATTTGTATGAGCTGAATGATGCAATTTCCAAAGTAAATCAGGACGTTCAGGCCATCACTTCGTGGGCTACAGACAATAACTTTGTCCTTAAACCTAGGAAAACAAAATCTATGTTATTTGGTACCTCAAAACTACTCAAACATGTCGAATTTGATGTTCTGCCCAAGATTTTTGTTGGTGATGCCGAAATATCATATGCAAACTTCGTTAAAAATATTGGAGTCTTATTGATGCCTAATTTGTCTTGGCAAAACCATGTTAACCCGGCAACGCCCGACGTCACCTACAGGTGACACACTTTTGTGAACACACGAAATGCAACAATGTAATCTTAGGGGCACGGTATGTTTTCGTTATGTTTCTTTGTGTCTTTCTGCACCACATATTGGATTATCATATTGTTTTGGCGACAGAGGAGTCTTCAGTACGCCTTTGAATAGAAGACAGTGAGGTTGTGTGTGGATTTTAGTGACCAGACCTACTGTTATGGCCTGTAAACTTCAGAAGAGGTACGTAAATGATATTATCATTTTAGTTTTGATGACTAAGTATATGTAAGTTCTTACATAAAATAAAATGCATTGAAATTTTTCATTCCTATAGCAAATGAGGTACTTCGAATTTTTGATGTCACCTACAGGTGACGTTGGGAAGTGAAGCATCTTGATGGGCTGTATTTATGGGAAAGGCTGCACGGAACATTTTCAAACTCTCCATTTCAATCAGATTGAACTTCTTAAATATTCAAGCAGATTTATTCCCTGCTAATAGTTTTGTAAACTATTTACTGTAGCTATGAGCTTCATGGCACATTTTCATGTCAACAATTTTTAGTGAAACTATTTATATATACGGATTTTTTTATTATTTCTGTGCTTACTGTTGTGTAGTGTATTCTAAAATTGTGGGTAAAATATACGGACGTTCATGGTATTTTTCAAAATTTAATATTCTGAATTTTTATTTTATAACCGTGCATATGGTATTAATCAAAAATATTTTAATCAATTTTTTATTTGCATTGATAATATTTCATGTTGCTTTTTAGCTTACAACTGCACGAAATTTTAGAAGAATTGCAGTCTGATCTCCACAATGATAATTTGGATGACGCTGATATTATTTTAATTCCTGAAGAAGGAGACGTTACGGAAGAAGAGAGTGGTGATGAAACAGTGGCAGATATGAATAATTTGCCGCCAAGGATACTTCACTCATAAGTGGAAATAGGCACTCACTCGTATACTTCTGTGAATGATGTAAGATTACATTTATCTAGGGACTCTTCTGAAATACATCGGTAGTAAATTTTTATGAATGAATATTTTAACTTACATTGTCCATTAAATATCACCAATACAGGATTCGGGAGAATCTTCAATTGAAAGTGTACCATCCGATGTTGGTGGAACAACAATGGAGCGAAAGCCACCAAAGAAAAAAATTAAAGGCGCACGAGTACAGAGAAATTGGACCAGCGTGGAGAAAAACTTTGTCCCAAGCGGTAGAGGAGATTCAGAGCAGCAGGTGAATGAAGTTCATAAATTTGATATGTCTCCAGTTCAGTGCTTTGAATCCATGTACGGTGACGAAATCATTTCATATATTGTTAAAATTTCTAACTTGTATGCCTTGCAAAGGAACCATACTTTAAATTTGACGTCAGAAGAATTGAAAGTATACATTGCTGTCTTACTACTAACAGGCTATCTAACACCGAAGTACATTCGAATGTTTTGGGAAACAAAGTCTGACACCCACAATAATCTTATTGCGAAATGTATTCGGCGCAACAGGTTTTTTGAAATCCAGAAGTATTTACATCTTTGTGATAATATGAACCTGCCAACAGGAGATAAATTCGGAAAAGTGCGTGAATATTTTAGATTCTTGAACAAAAATTTCATTAAAATTTTCAAATATGTTGCATCCTCACATATTTCTATAGACGAAACCATGGTGCCTTATTACGGACGGCATAGCACTAAACAGCATATGCATGGAAAACCGTTGCGATTTGGCTACAAGTTGTGGTCTTGTGCAATGCGATTGGGGTATTTAGTTTCCTTTGAACCCTATCAAGGAGCAAAAGCTGCGCAGCATCCTCTGCAATCGAAATTTGGGTTGAGCGGTGCTGTAGTTTTGGAAATGCAGAGTAGATTACCTTCAGATTTCGGACCATACAATTTGTACTTTGATAATTTTTTTTCTAGCTTTCCTCTAATATCCAGGCTAACAGAGCTCAACACAGGTGGAACTGGCACTATTAGGGAGAATAGGCTAGATAAATGCCCTCTAGAACCATCTCCTATGCTAAAGAAAAAAAAGAGAGGCTCGTTCTCACTGAAAGTCACGCGTGATCTTTCTGTCGTAAAGTGGCATGACAATAGCATTGTCACCATTGCATCCAACTGCCATAGCGCAAGTCCAGTGAGTGCAGCGGACAGAGTTGGCGTTGTTCAAGGAAAAAGATGTAGAATTCAAGTATCCTGCCCAAATGCGGTTAGAAAATACAATAAATATATGGGGGGAGTGGATAGATTTGATGAAAACCTACACTTATCCTTGAGAGTCAGCTACAGAGGAAAAAAGTGGTGGTTTCCCCTGTTTGCCTTTGGGCTAGATGCTGCCTGCCAAAATGCTTGGAGAGTGTTCAAAGAAAACACAACTGAAGAATTTTCATATTGTGACTTCAGAAGAAGTATTGTGCAGGTATATTGTGGACTATAAGGAAAACCACCTTCACAAAGTACAGCGCGAGGAGCCGTGGCCGCAAGAATTCCCCTTGAAGTTAGGCTTTCTGATGATGTAGATGACCATGTCAAAGAGCATTGTTCTCAACGCCGTTGTGCTAAATGTCACCAGAGGACAAGGATTATGTGCAAAAAGTGTAAAGTTGGCCTTCATATTCATTGCTGGTATGAGTCCCATGGGAGAAAATAAATTCAGGGTAAAATCACTTTTCTGGTTTTTAGGTTCAAAAGTGCCTTTTTTAATTTTTTATCCACGCATTTCATGTGTGTTGCACAGAATACATGTTAAAAATGATGTAACTTTCATGATTTCTTGTTCTAAAAATATGTGTAAATAAAATTAACATAAATCTTGAAAATCCTCTCTCTTATATTTTATTCATTCAAAATTTGATGGCTATTGCCCAACGTCACCTGAGGGTGACACCCCTCCTGTTCTAAAACCAATGTAAAAAATGCTTCAAAAACAACTTTAACCACCTAATGGAGATGATTTTAGCTCAAAATGATCAAATTAACATTAATTTACTAAAAATTCTGAGCATGGGAACTGACGGGTTAAAGCCATCAGCAATAAGATCAACATGTTCTTGTTTCAGCTAAAAATCCATAAAAACCTTATGCCCTCTCATACACGCAAGCAACTTGTATCCTCGTTAATATTCCCCCATATTGATTACTGCTGCCTTGTATATAATGACCTAACCGAAAAGATTAACACCCTGATTCAACGGCAATTAAATATGTGTGTTAGGTTAATTTATGATCTTAAAAAATATGAACATATATCCCATTATTTCTCTAAATTAGAATGGCTTTAAGCAAAAACAAGGAGGAAATACATGCTTGCCTCTTTTTTATACAAACTTTTTAATTGCAAACAGCCAGAATACATTATGCAATTTTTTCAGAGTAAAGAGAAATATCGTAATGTTGTAGCTAGATTATCAGCTGATTTTTCAATTGTTCCTCAACATCGTACCACTGCATTTGATAATTCATTTTCAGTTGTTGGGTCAAGGCTATGGAATGGTACTCCAGAACCAATCAAAACCGCAAAATCGCTGATGTCTTTTAAAAATCTAATGTTCACTAAAATGCTATTACAAGAAAAAATGTAATTGTACCAATATTCCACTATATTCTGCAACAATTTATTTTTTATTTTTTTGCATGTATCTTATTCTTCTGTACACTGAGCTCTAATATGAATGTAAGCCTTTGTATGTTCTTAGTGGACCATAAAGGTCCAAGAACAATAAATATTTCTTTATCTTTATCTTCACTTACGCTCCAATATGTCATTTGCCAACCACTGCACAAGACGGCATGTTCCTCTGTTTCTTCATTTTAGGGTGATCGAAACCTGGAGATAGAAAAAAGAAAAACAACCTTAGAGAGATTTCCAGAAGGCCAGAGTGTAATTCTTTGGAGTCATGTCTCCCACAAAATAAAAGGAGGAAGTTACGAAGAAGAATGTTGCCGTTTCACTCAGACTCCACAGAGATTTGGCACCACTTTTGTATTCACCTATGTTGCGGGTTCAGTCATAAATATGTGGCTGTATTCCGTAACTATGACACGTGGATCTACTGTTGGCCTCGCACCGGTTTTTACTCACAAGGAGACTTTGCCTAACTGATGTCAAGAAAGAAGATGAGACCCTTTTTATTTGAAAGTTGACAGTTAGGTAGGTATACTGCTGAAGGGTTTTGTCCAAATACGCCCGGGTTTGAGAGAAAAAAGCATTTAAAAATTTAAAAATACGGTCACGTTCAATTTAATTTAAAAATTTCGCCCCATTGTTTATAGGTCGATTTGGCCCAGTGGTACCGTATCGCGCTTACGTTTTGAAAGTCCAGCGTTCGAGGCTCGGAATGAGTAATTTTTTTCCAGTCTGCCACTTTCTCCATTTTTTGTACTTTGTTCCATCTTCTTCAGATTTGTTGATTTCAGACGTTACACGTTTTTTTTTACTAGACTGCTTTTTTAGAATAAGCCTTAAATTGACATTCATGTCGCTAGCTTACCTTGCTTCGAATTATTCTTTCCGTTGCCGAGATTCATCCAAATAGGAGTGATATAACTCTGATGCTGGCGTCGTAGTAAAGGGAACTCGTTTCCGAAGCAAAAGATTTTAAACATACCGACTTCGAAGAGTTTCCCAGGTTCCTACTTCGAGTAGAGTTTTACCTGTCTACCTCTATGATCAATTTTGAGTACTCCAAGTGCTAAACGTTGTTCTTCTTACATTTATTGCTGTCAATTAGTCTATTTTTAACTTGGTAATTGTTAGAAATGTTTTATATGCTAAATTTTCAGAATGAAGTGAGAATCGTTACTCATTATAGCTCTCGCCGTCGAATGGACCCCGAATATTGTTTGGCGGGCGGCAGGTACGCGGCTATTGTTGGGCTAATGAGCGGTGCCTTAATCGATTAAGAGATCTCTTACCCGCCGTCTCTGTTTGGACAAACTATAGGACGAATTTTATTTTAACACGTGCTAATCCAAACTGGCGGTCGGAGTTCCGTCTTAATTTTTTTATTGAATTATTCAATTTGCGTATCCTTTTTTGAAAGGATATTGATCGTATTTTCCTATCTTTGGCATTAGTTTGAGCCTAAACCTTCATCAGTTGACATCCGAAGGCAGAAGTTTGGAATAAGGGCTTCATAATTTAGTATACCGTGCGAAATAAGTATTTTACCTGTGTATACAATGGAACCAGATCCAATCCCTGGGCCTTCTAGTGGCAGTGCCGTAGACGATTGTTATTCAACGTCAAAACATGCTTTTAGCAAAGATGATTTAACGGGAGCTGTTCGTCATTTTGAAGGTAAGCATATTTTAATGATGTAAATAATGCTATTTGTAGCAAAAGATATTCGTGGTCCATTATTTTCAATAGTATTTATTATTGAATGCAAATATTTTATCACATTACAGACACTTTGCGTGGGATGCAGACTATTAACGACCCTAAAAACGCTTCTGTCACGCGATGCTCCAAACTAATCGGAGATGAAGTTGTTGGGAGTTTTTTGGATATTTTGAATGAGTTCAAGTTTGAAGAAGTAGAGGAACTGTTTAGTGCCGGTGAATCTGACAATCTCCTAGTGCCGGATGATGTAACAGGAATTTTAAGCGAAGAAAGGTCCAGTGATGACTCATCGCCGACGGACCTCAGCGAGTATGAACCCAGCCCCAAAAGGTCGACTCACCAGCACATCTCATTAGATGTTAAAGTGAAAGTTGTAAATATGGCTAAGGAACATCCTAAATGGAGCCTTGCCACCCTTCAAACCCTAGGTTCGGTGCATTTAAAACATAAGGGAATGCTAGCCATATGGGAGAAAGATAAAAAATCAGGAGGAACGAAACGCGACAAGCTGGAAATGATCGACAGATGGGTATACGATCGCTTTGTGGAAGCCAGAAACATGAATGAGCCGGTGATGACCCGGTCTTTACAAGAATGGGCCATTTCCGCGTCGTTTCAGCACATATCCCAAGAGTTTGAATTCTCTGCGAGTGCTTCATGGGTGGCATCTTTTAAGAAGAGACACCGAATTGTACAACGCAAAATAACGAAATACGTGTCTACAAGGGAGCATGCTTCAATCGAAGAAATCCTGCAATCAGCAATGAAGTTTCAGAAGCAAGCAAGAAGCCTGATTTCCAATTATAATAAGGAATTCGTAATAAACACAGATCAGACCGGGTGTGCGTACAGGGTTGATATGAAGAGGACGCTCTCTAACAAAGGAGACAAAATTGTTAAGGTGGCTCTTGGGAGCGTGAGGAAAATGACACACTCATATACAGCGCAGTACGCTATTACTGCTTCAGGAAAGCTGCTTCCTAAAGTTTTTTTGTGCATGCAGGAACCTGGAGGTGATTTTGGTCCGCGAGTGTGTGAAAGTGTGAAGAAAATGGAGAATGAATTTGGAAACGTTTCCGTTGTGTGTTCCAAGTCTGGAAAACTTACAACTGCGTTGTATATTAAGTTTTTAAAAAATGTTCTCCAGCCATACGTTAAAAACAATAAATTTTTATTGCTTATCGATTCCTGGGGGGGCCAAACTAATGCTGCCATTTACGATGAACTATTTATCGACGAGGAAGGAGAACCGTTATGCAGCATAAAAATTATACCACCGAAGTGCACAGACGTATGCCAGCCGTGCGATGCATATTTTTACAGACAGATAAAACAGTTTATTGCACGAATCCAGAACTGCACTCTCCTTCTTCAAGGACAAAGGGAGATTTCCTCACGTGAGGATGGAATAAAAATTCATTCCATTGTTCATCATCAAATGTCCTCTCCAGCATTCAATAATATGCTTAGGTATGCTTGGTATGCGTCAAAGTTAGTAGAAAATAGAAGTGTTTTCAAGAACTTACGGGAAATATGTTTCCCTGAAGACTTAAAAAAACGCAAGTGCAAATGCTCAGGTAGCAGTTTTATTAAATGTTCATGGTGCTTTTCAATTTAAAATTTCTTAAGTTTGCGTGGTTGTAAAACGCAGGTCTGTATTCTTTGGGGAAGGCATTCGTTAGTTTTTCTGTCAGCCACCCGTAATACGGTAGTTTACACCATTTAAACTCACTGTTTTTTTCCTTTTTTTGTATAACATGTTACTGGCTCTTATAGATTGTTTTTTCTTTGATTTCATTCACAGTTTTTGTCAATTTGATAGAAAAATGTTTGTTAATTTGACTTTGAGTGGTGGAGTCCATCGACATATTATATGGATTGACATTTGATATTTCGCATTCATATATGTTCAATCCAGGATCAATTGCGATTTTACTTTATGACTAATTTAAATGAACGGACAAAGTAAGTTTGATAACTTGGAATGAAAGGGTTACATACTATAGAGATTGCGCGCAAGATTTGGAGCTGCGTAAAATTTTCACCTACGGTACCTTGGGTACATACAAAAAATTGCAAAACAATACACTTAACTGAGGTAAATATCTTAATGGAGAACACAAAGAAAATAGATTTTCTTCGTTTTTGCATGGAATCAATACAGAAAACGAGAGAATATGTGAAAAGTATATTCTCCGTAACTTTTATTGTAGAAAATGATAAAGAAAACTGTCTATGAAGAGGTTTTTAATTGAGATGTTTCTAGCTAAAACGAACGCTGACGGGTATGTTAATAATCTGAAAATCCCTCTATTTTGACTTTACGATTTTGGCACAAATTCCGATGCCGGTTATTTAATTATCAATCACTTGAGGTTGATCTTTTGAAAATACTGCCGGAAAAGTATTTATCGCAGTGTTCATTGTTCGTTTTAAATATAAAATAAATAGCAATATAATAATTGTAAACAATAATTCGGAATGCGAAACATAAAACAAAATTTTACACTTAAATATGTGCTTTAAATATAGACGATTATTAGTGTATTTCTTTTTTAACGGTGTCTCCTTTTTAACACCACGAACGACGAAATAATTAGGATAATAGAGTGAAAAATCAAGCTTGCTGAACGGTAGGGCGGTCATTAGTAATCTATTTTATGCCCCCACCTCCCACGTTTCAATGGTCCGACAAGTTTGCATCCCTTTTCGCCGTTAAGCTAATAATTTATGGATTACAAGGTGACGATAGTTAGGGTCGTTACTTGAATGAGGGAGGAATGAGGATCGGAGCCCCCATGGTAGGGTCGGATGAGGCAATTTTCAAGTGAGCCACCTTTCACCTCCGAAAGTCAGGCGGACAGACGCCAGCAATTTAATATTTAATCACCGGAGGTCTACTCTTCGAAAATAATAATACTTAAAGTACATTTTGTCGCCGTCGTCATATTTTTTCTTAATGAATACAAAAATAAATAATAAGGCAGTTGTGATTTAAAGACATAAGTTATGAAGTCATAATCGACATTTAAATGGGTGCTTAAATTATGGACCATTTTAGTGCTTCAGTCTTCCAGTGTCGATATGTGTTCAGTGTTTTTCGACGAAATAACGAGGAAAACTTTAACCTTGATGAAAGGTAATTTAGTGCATTAGTCTTCTTTTATCCAATCCCCTACTTCCACAAGTTTCAGTGGTTCGCTTGGTGTGCATCGTTTTTGCCGCTGTACGGATAAAATTAAAGGCTGAGGAGATTTAAGCTTGAAATCTGGAAAGAAAAGTAGCAGGAAGGGTGGTCGGAACGCCCGCGGGAGAGTCGGATTGGGTAACTTTATCCCACCGAAATAAAGACGGCGGAGCGGACGGGGCACTTCCAAGCATGTGAGGAACACTAAATACACGCGCACGAGCCCCTCTTTAGCGAAATGGGCGGAAGTAAATTAAGCGGACCTTCCATCCCTTGATTGAGCGTGAATGCGGTCAAAGGTCACCTCCGCGGCGCTCCGTCTGCCCTTGCCGGTCAGCCATTCATCATTTAGTCTCCCACCCATGGCCAACCAAAACTCTTCTCGCCCTTACGATTTTCATTTTTTGTATTCTCGCCTCGCAGTGAACTCTCCTTCTGTCGCGGTATCTCCCGAATGTGGTTGATCGTATTTCAGTGGAAATCAATCATTGCTAATACAACGGAAACAAGTCACTCCTATCAGATCAAGATACAGTTTTGTTGGATTTAGAAAGTTTTGATGCTGGCAAACCTTAATTTAGCCTTAGCTAATAAAAAAATCGAAATATGTTTCGGTTAAAATCTTAAAAGTAGTTATGTATGCAACTATTAGGGTATATTATCCTCCGCCCTTCTACATGTAACGAATGGGTTCGTAGGAAAATATCGGTCCTTGAAAAATAAATCTGCTGCATTGGCCTAACATGAAATCTTCAATTACTGCTACCATAGTAATATTATTGAATGATTCCATGTAGTATTTTTAGTATTATTACTTGCTCACATATATATTTCGGACACAAGTCTTCAACGAATGGGAGTGGATGCTTGAAAATTCCATTCCTACTTCAAATCACATCCATGTTATACATTTTTTTATAATAATGAATGAGATAATACTGATCAAACGACTTAAAGTATGGATGACATATTGTAAAGAATACATGAGCCAATGAAAAAGCCCTCGGAAAAACTTTTTATAGATTAATTCTGCTTCAATGCAAAAATATATGGTAAAAGTATGGATGACATATTGTAAAGAATACATGAGCCAATGAAAAAGCCCTCGGAATAACTTTTTATAGATTAATTCTACTTCAATGCAAAAATTTAGATTATTACGCGCAGTTAAAATAAATACTAACATAAACTCTAAAGCTAACAGTAATTTCAAGTTTCACTATGCTTCCATAACATAAGTTAATAATTGGTATGAGGACGTTATACACCAGAAGAAGAAGATATTGCTAGCTATCTTAATGTTTCTCTTGCATCCTCCCTCAGCAATTTTTCCTGCGGTCTTGATCAACAGCTAATCACTGCGACCCCAGAGCCGCTGACTAACCATTCCTTTTCATCCTTCAACTCAGTCCTCTCCTCCCTCCAAATCCTCCCCATTACTCTCACTCGCTTCTCCCATTCATCGATTAACCCGGTGCAGCTGATAAATAATACCATCCATTCTCCCCTCCTTCCTTCCAGCGTATTTTCGGTGAATAAAACATATTTATTTCGTCGCCAGGCGAGAGACGTTCGGTAGCACCTGGGCGCCTGGGTGGACGCAATCCTCTGAGCGTTCACGTTTCACCATTAAACGTAACTACGCAGGATACATGCATACCATACATAGCGTGTGAGCGCGAGTGTGAAGCAGCGGAGCGGTGGGTGATCCCAAATGGGGCTTGGTGGGGGTTGACGCGCTGAGAGGTAGGAGGGTGGGAGAGTTGTACAGGAGGGGGGAGTGGAGGAAGGGAAAGAGAAGGAAACGGGTTGAAAGAGAGATACATATTACTCCGAAAATCGCTTACTTAAAATGACCAAACCAATGCCAGCAAATTGTTCAGGGTTTTCCCGAAGTTCACATCCCACCACAAATATTAAGCCCATTTGCCAACCAACATGATATTTTGAAACAAGTAATTTTATTACTCAAATGAAAGGAAAATGAAGGAAACTGGGGGAAAATGCGAATACATTTCTCAACGTATCAACATATTATTTTATTACTTCTCCCAATACGCATCAGAAAGTGATTCAAGAAACAGCAGCTGATGCCTGTGCCCAGAAGACAACCTCGTCCTCTCACCTATTAAAACATTGTTTACTAAAGAGACAGGGCGATCTGAGGGCATAGATGTCCATAAGGCACAAAAATATTTGCGTGACACTTGACGCATCCCTGAAAAAGCCTTTTACCATCCTCCCAAAATTGAAGCGGATCCTTACTCCGCCCTGGTAAATTTTGACTCAAATATAACTTCACCTTATGATAGACAGATTAAGACCCAAGTGCCGGGGTATCTGGTGAATTTAGTGCGGCTCTCTTCTCACGGCACGACCTCATCGAAGACGCACCTGCTCCACTTTCTTGAGCAGCACACGTTGGTGACCCATTGGTTCCAAGTTGTCTAGATACTTCATCACTTGGGGGCCTCATTGTCTTGGCGGTAACCAAGAGGGATGATTTATTTTATGCCGGATCTAAAATTGTCACCACAACCAGGATTAAATTATTTTCAATAATCGGAAGATATTTGTCCATCTCCTGGCATAGCCCACCTTTAATGCCCTAACAGTGGCATCTCCTGGGCGCATTCTGCTCACTGATGTCCTGAAGCAGTTCATCAATGGAATGACCGTGCTGCCTGATGAATAGTTTTCCCCAGTAATCTCCACAGTAACTTCCTTATACCCGTGATTGAGGAGGCTGTGTCCGATCTTAAACCGTTTTTCTTGAGGGGAAAACATTTGCTCTTCTGTGCCTTGGAAGTAGCAGCAATCTACCTACAGACAGCAATTTCTACAAATCTGGAAATACAATCCCGGGTGAAATTCCAACGAGTTTTCACCACCTGTTTAAGGTACTTAAAACTATCTTCTGGGATTCCATCCCTCCTATCCTCTGCCCTTAGATCATTCATTACGTTGGAACTCTAATGATAATAAGTCGCAATCATTTTGACTTTTTCAATAAAAATTTTAAAGCGCTCATCGTCATTTTCCCCATTTACTAAAATATTTATTTGATAAATGAGCAAGGCATGGAATATGTCTGCCCTCACCCAGCAGCATTCCGGTTGCTGCCACAACATTACCGCCTATATTTAACGTGGCGCAAAGTATTTTGGTGGGTGAAATATTAAAATTAGTTAGCATTTCCTCGAAATCTTCCTTTACATGATTAGAGCTGTGTTGTGGTTGGAGCTCTTTTGCTCCTAGGCAAATATTCTCCATTCTATCGTTTTCTGTCATGAAAAGATAAAATAAGGCACAGAGTAGTCATTTCACTGGCTTACTAATCACCACATTCAGTATCCTCGATCGTTCATTCGATAATTAAGGTTTGATCGTCGATCGACAATTCAGCTTCGATAGCGGCGACCCCACACTCCACTCCTGGATCCGCCCGTGACCACCGCGGAAGACCGTGTGACATGAGAACAATATTTAACGATTGGTATAAGGGAGGGGCAAAAAACTTTGTTTCCTCTTTTCATCACCTTTCACGCTTAAGGAATCATGATTGATTCAATCAAAAAATCTTTAGAATTTAATTGTACCGTTCAGTGACGTAGCTATGGGGGGATATGGAGGATATATCCCCCCTCAAAGCCTCAGAAATATAAAAATAATATTGAAAACTATTGTCTAGTTTTGTTTGTCTTATGGTAAATTGTAACGTAGCCATTTAGTGAAACCCAAATTTTAAGTGCCAAAATTATGTAAAACATATTTGTAGGCATGTCATTTTTCCAAAATTTTCCTAAAACAGGGGAGTGGTGGATGATACTGGGGAGTGGTGGATTGGAGGTTACCCTTCCCCGTCCCCTCTCTTCCCCCCAAAGCATATTCCTAGTTACGCCAATGGTCCTATTAATAGTTCGTCCGACATGTCATCCTGTAGGACCTTTAAAATGTTCCGGGAGGAAGAGAAAAATAACCCCTGGGCTGCGGTATGCACATGAGAATCCCTATTATTTTCGGTAAAAATTTCCTTTTTTTCACCGATAAGGCAGTCAAACATAAACATCACATGCTCACGGCGTACTTAAGCCCTATCCTAATTAATTTGACTATCAAGAGTCCTTGAGAGACTTGCGAATAACTGTGGTGTTTATTTTTAGTTACTGAAATTATGGTTATATGCGTATTATAGTAATGAACGGCACGGTTCGGTAATAGATATAGGATTTCATCACTAAAATTAAAAATAAATAAATCACAATTGATAATAAATGTAATTATGTCACCTCGGAGCAACGTTATAATTTTCATGATTGAATATAGTGAGTCCGACTCGCTAGTAAACCATTCATGGAGCACGATGTGAAATGATGAAGCACCGGCAATAATATTTCGCTGGGCTTCGTCAAATTCGCTAATTCAATAAGGACTTGACGAAAAACAATAATGCCTTCACTCATATTGAATTCTTCATTAGCTCGAATAGTGTACTCCTTATAACTCGCAAGTTAAAATCAATTCCGATGTTTTTATTTCTAACTGAAACTTACAAGTGGAACAATATATTCATACAGCAAAAATCATTATCGTATAGTCAAATTTTCAAGAATACTATTGATTATATCGTTGTTGTTAAAACAGCACAAGATTACTCAATATTATTACTTAAGTAATCATGTAACAATCGTGATAGAGTCGTTCTTGAAATTCGCATGATATATTTCCAACACTCAATTGTTTAAGTAGCTGGGTAGTTAGTTCATTGATATCACATAAGATAGCAGCGCCATCGAAGTACCAGTATTTTTAGTACCGATACAGTAGTATCGCTAAAAAAATAGAGGCCGATACCACCGGAGTGGTACTCAGCACAACCGAATACCGGTATTATTTGCCCACTCATACCCCAGACTACAATCAGCAACGAATAGTACTAGCCAATATCATGGACCATACAGTGTAAAACTTTCTTAACTACTAGAACTTTAAAATATTCCTCGGAAAAAATAGAAAAATTACTTTCGACCTGCTTTTTTCGATTTACTGGTGGTGTTCCTAAATCTAAATGTTTTCATTTTTCCCGGAAAATAGTTGTTGGGAATTTTTCTAAGGCTCGCCACAAGGTAAATACTTCTAACACCGCCATTAATTAGGGACACCAAAGAAAATATCAGGGCTTATTTTATTGGAACATTTTAAAGTTTTCTCATGCTAATCGGCGGGAATTGGATGATTGAAGGATTGAGTATGCAATAACTTTACTTTCGGTATCAGGAAAAAATATATAATAGCTTAAGCAAATTATGACTTCCTCTAGGAGCATTATTGTGATATGTAATAGTATCTGGAAAAAAAGAACATTAAACAAAATGATCGTACTAGCCTGGTGCGAAGGTAACTTTCAACATTATTAAAAAGGACTTGAATTAAAAAAATAATGCCTACTTTTTGAAACTTACTAGACTTTCAGATAGGGAATGCAATGATCTTTTGACAGTAACTACAAGGTGCGGAAAGTTCGTAGATATCTTGTTGTTTCTCTCCAGTGGGACACTTTTATAATATGTAAATGTTGTCTCACGAATGCGTCAGTGTTCAAAACAGATACCTGTAATTAGTCGCAATTGTGGCTATCGAGCTACATGGATAGAAAATTGAGAATAAAATGGAATGTCTGTAGTCCTTAATATCATAGATATTTTTTAGTTATATTTTTACCGCAGATGTATCAAAAATAAACCGAAGCAAAGCTAAAATGCGGTTACAAATCTGCAATTCTCATTATCAAGCAAATATGAATAAGTAGGTAGTTGTTAGTAGCCTACCATTCTATTGATCCTAACCTCATTTCTATCCCCAAAGCCTTCTATCGGTAAACTTTATCCCCATTGATTTTTTTTTGAAAGAGGAAATATGTTTGACATATTGAAATCACGATTACATGAACGAAATAATAATTCTTCGAGCAATTTGCATGGAGAGAAAATATAAAATATTTAGAAATGCAATTAGTTTCCTTGGCATATTTCTACATCATCATGCAATTATTAGAAGATAGGAAAATGGTGAGATATTGAAAAACAATGCAGTATACCTCAGCGGAATTGCTCATTTTAGTACAGCATTAAACTCTGCCTAATGTCGCACGTTCACATTTCAGAGCCAGGAAGAGAAGAAAAGAGCTTTCTTCCGCCGAGTGCCATTTGTAATGCACTGAAAAGTATCTCTGCTGTGGGTATCCTTCCAAAGCATTTAGTTCCAGGTCCGCAGGTGATCTGACAATCATCCATTGTTCTCCTGCAAATGACAGATTGAATGAGACGGAAGACTATTTGCACCCGCTTGCTTTGACGCCTAGTGAACTTCTTTACATCCCCGCGGCCTTCCACATCGCAGCCCCCTCGTCTTACTACTCAATCCTAGTTAAAATTTAAAAAAAAAAAACTAAAAAACACTACTTAAAATCCGAGATAGTTATTCATGCTGCGCTCTCCATTATTACCGCTTTTTTTCACGCTGCGACAACGTTTACCTCTCAATTTGTTTTTCATTTTATCTTCAAAATTGCCTCCTACGGAGTACCTTCAGATAAGATGGCATAACATACTCAGGTAGCTGTACCCGGCCTCCTTCCTGAGACGACTTTCCCACCAACTAGTAGTTACCTCGGTGTCCCACGCCTAGGGAAGGAAGACTTCGGAAAGTTTTTTTCTTCCATTCTCCTCCTTCACGTTCCCTCTTCCCCTCCCAACTTCCCCAAAACCTCCATCACGAACTAAAGCCTTAACCCCTACCCCACATTTTCCAAACTCCCCCACCACCGCAGCCCTCCCGCCATGTCCTGGGCTTGTCCTGAGCCATGTCCTGGGGGTCGTTAAGGCTTTTCTTCTCGATCTAAAGACTCAGCAAAGTATTTGGACGTGGATCGGAATTCAAGTGATGTCAAGGAGGTGGGGAGACGTGTGACCAGAGGAGGCCCCTTGCGGTGGATTCGGGAGTTTTTGTGGGAGGCGTGTATATTACACATACTCGAGTTATTGGTGGTCGGGGGAGAGTTGGCTGGTTGCGAGGGTTGTTTATTCCTTTCACAGGATTTGTAGAAGGCGAGGAACTTGGAGATAGTTGTGTGGGGCAAGAAGATGTGGTCTACATCATCCGGACGGAGAAACGGTTTCCAGGAAACCTGTTTTCCTCGCGTTAAAGTCAAAGGATAGAGATATACGATATAGGGAATTGAAATGGTAGAAAATAAATAGTTTCCAAGTTCTTCCTTCACTTACTACTTTATGAAATATATGAAACTTTTCTTCGACAGTTATTGCACCGAGTTTATTGCAGTGGAAAAAGGTTATCTTTTTAAGAGAAGCATTACCGACTATCAAAGTAAAAAGTATCTGTCTGGTTGTTCATATCTATTAATCATTTCGAGTGAATGAAATCCAAGATGCCTCTTAAGTTTTTATTCAGTTGAAATGTATAGAGAAAAACAACAAGGGAGAGCCCTTCATACATGAAATAGTTTTGCGAACATAAGATTCCGATCACAGTTGCACGATGAACTCAAAAGAAAAAATTAGGATGTAGAGATTAATTATCAATAGTCGATTGGAGTTTTTCGGTGTTTTTAAGTTACATCGTGACTTTTTCAACTTCTACTAAGAGTTAAATAATCTGATTTAATGCGAGGTAAGTAAAGCTAGCAGCAATGAATACCTAAAATAAGTATGTAGCGGAATTCCACGCTTAAGAGTTGAATTTTTTATTTCATTTTTTAAGATATTTTATGTTAATATAAGTGTACCCCGAGGATCGGTAAATTTTCACACCAGTGACTTATTTGCATGATTATAGATGTTTTGTCCCATGCAAGGCTAGAGATAGCAGTGGAAAGTCCTGTCGATAGCAAACAATGAAAGAGGAACAAAAGAAGTCGGACGCATGGAAGCGATGGTTTCTAAATAAATACTATGAGTTTTTGCCATCCATTAAATTTGTGGCGATAAATGACCAACGAAAATCGTAAAAAAACCTATGGCAAAAACATGTGTGCATAATTTCAAATTATTTTATTTGATAATAGCTGCTTCTTTTTGTACATTACTATTTGAAACACGAGGTTTCATACTTTTAATGGCTTCATGTGATGGATATTCATGAGGCAAAAGGAAATATAATAGTAGAAATTAACAACTTCGAGGAGAAATTAGTTGCATGCATTTTTAGAAGAATCCATACCTTCCCCTGACGATACAAAAGGAATTGTCTCATGTTAACTGGAGCAACGGTATTCATAAAATGAAAATTATCCCTTTTTTGGGAATTTACTCGTACAGTTTAAAATAAGAGACTGAAATGCAGCAAAAACAAGCTGTCGTATGATGAATCTATCCTCTATCACGTCTTAAAATTGTCTTAAATTATCAAGGGAATCTATTTACTGAAACACTTCTATGAAAATTTGAAGTTAGGCCTCAGCCGTTGTTTTTCTTTCACTCCAGTTTTAAAACATTACCCAAAACATTGCAGATCTAAATGCAAGGATACTAAGAGTGGCTCACATAGTGTGGGGGAAAGCTTTTTGACAGCGTGAGGGATTGCGTTCTTCGATTCCGTCGGAATTTCCCGGCGTAACGTATCGCAGTCATTTGTCTTCTCCGTGTTGCCCTGTGTTACTCAGCCAAAGCTGTCGCGCCTTCCGTGGTTTCGCCAAAAGTGCACGAGGCAGCGGGATACTTGGCTTGATCGGTAAAAATGAGAGGGAGGGCAAGGAAACGATGATAGAGGGATAGAGGAAAGAGAAGGAAGGGAGAGAGAAGGGCTAGAAGATACTACTGGAATTAATTCTTCTTTTGCTCCATAAATAACTATTAGACACAGTATTAATGTAAATAATGATTTTATTAATCTCAAATTATTCACGTCGTTGTTATCTCCTTGACTGATTGATCTTATCCTGTAACTAATCAACAACTCTTGACCCTTCACAACCCTTTTGCTTATTTCTTTTAATTAAAATTAGCAATTGACTAATTCATTAACTTCAACAAATACGCCAGTGGTAAATGTTTGTGCGTGTGGAGTGAGAATGCATGAAAGGGAATGGAGGGGAAGAGAGGAGAAAGGAGAAGGGAGGGGGAGAAAGCGATGAAAGGTCCAAGGTTGATAATAGGCAGGTGGGCGGGAGGGAGGGAGATAGGGAAGGTTGGGCGAAAGGGATAAGGAAACAATTGAGTACGTGGAATAGGATGGGGGTCGGAGGAGGATAGAGAAATCACGTGTTTGTACAGGTAAAAAAGAGTCGATGAATGGGGAGAAATGGAGAGGAGGGGGATTAAGAGAAAGTGAACGTCGAGAAAGGGATGGAGGGAATTTGGCCTCACTCAGTTGTGGGATGGGAGGATTACTCACGGTTGGGAGATGGCAGCAGCAGCAGCGGCAAAGGGATTGAGACGGATGTGCATGGAAGGAGGAAGAGAAAGGTGCTCTGAATGAGGAAGGGAATGGAAAGGCTTTGAAAAAAAAGGGTTTTTGGCCAAAGGATGCAAAATAATGGGATCCATGGATTAATTGGGCCCATGACTTGCTGGCTAAGGCCCTTTTCCTGCTTTCTTTCAGCTGCGGTCTCGATGCTTTGCTAACGCGAGGAGAGAGAAAGGGATGGAGCATCAACGCTTTTTTTCGCATGCACTATGATGAGGGAAAGGAAGTAAAGGGGCCGATAGGGATGCAAAACAGAGGGGTTCGGAAAAGCAGTCAATCGCCCGCTTCCGTGAAAAGGAGTGATATCGCTCCCATTCAGACATAAATATGAGCGGGGCAAACCCGTGGGGGTTGGTGGGTAACATGTGTTAATTGCGTGGCTGGCGGAGGACATTGGAAGTCATCGTTTGGGGATGAATGGACGATCGTTGGCGGCGGTGAATCTGCGCTGCCTTGGGATTATGAAGCAGACGGCGCGGGCGGCGGCAGTGGCTCGCGCTCTCAATCGAGATGGGTAAACAATAGAGGCAGTGGCTTAGGTAAAGCAGGAAGTGCACGGGGAAAATGCGGAGAGGATGCGTGAAATCAAAGCACAAAGCGAATAACGGAGGTATTAGATAGGAATGAAGCCCAAAGGGGATGAAATAGGAACCAATAATGACTCGGGAAAATATACTTGAAGTTTTCTTTCTATTCATTACTGAAGAGAGCCAATTATGCGTGCATGTCCTTTCCAGATGTAGCTCAAAATAATAAGAAAAATTAAGAGCTATTTGATGGAAATTGACCTTGAAAAGACGCTAATAAAAATAAAAACTTAGAATACAAAAGGTCTATGTAGAGTAAAAGAAGATGATAATATCCATGATAAAAACTTCAAATTCCCTATCCCTAATCCCCAATTTTAATACAACATTCCACTACTGACCATGATTTCAACATATTATGTCGTTTTCAAGGCAAGTTTTTTACAATTTGAAGTTTTTATCAGGGATACACCAAGTCAAGCCTGAAACGATTTTATAATATGATAATATTTGGGTGAATTGGATATGTATTATTACACATAGCATACTTCCTATGATAGCATATTTCTATAGTCTATATAAAATATGGAAGTATGCAATGTCTATGACAGTAAAAATCTATCCTGTAGAAACTTTTACGCGATGAATGTAAACATTAAAAATTGTGTTCACAAGGACGACGCCCTCATTTTTAAAAACTTGAAAAATTTATATTTTCCAAGTCTCAAAATACCATAGTAGAATTTTAATTCAAGTGGAACAACTTCTTTCAAAATGACAGGACACCGTGCCCCGAGGACCCTCAGTACTAAGAGCCCAAAATTCGGTTCTTAGGCTGAAAAGACTAAAAGACCATTGTAAATTGCAGACCAACCCAATGAAGACCGACGGTAGCGATGTCAAATTTTTCCCCAGAGTAGTTAACTTATCATCACATAATTTCGACGCCCCGAAAATGGAAATACTCAACAAAGGACTAAAATACGCGCCTCCACGCCCCATATATCGACCATCGACTACAAGAACCTCGCAGCAGATTGTGAAGTCTCCCTTGGAAGAGAAACACCCGGCTCCAAACAACTCGTGGCCAACACTATCGGAGAGGATATTACAAGGAAACGACCGCCGTATCCAAGGGCATCGGCAGAAGCAAAGACACTGAGGGATCTATTCAAAGAAGTAAAAGAGGAGAAGCTCACCATTGTTAAAGCAGACAAAGGCCAATGCATGGTGATTTTGGACGAAGCAGATTACAAAAGTAAGTGCCGAGATTTCATTTTAAACAACCAATTCGAAATTCTGTGCAAAGATCCAACTAAGCAATTTCAAAGAAGGATTAAATCCGAGATTGCCTCATGCACGACCCTACTCAGTGTTAGAGAGAAATATTTTTTGACTACAATGAATCCACTGCCTCCAAGACTTTACGGAATACCCAAGCTACATAAAACAGACGCTCCGATCAGACCAGTGGTATCCAGTGTAAGTGCACCAGCGCATAAATTGGCTTATAAAGTGAAAGCCTTATTTAGACAATTTACGGACTTTTCTGCTAAGTACGCTATTAGAAATTCTATAAGTTTAACGGAAAAACTACGAAGTGTGAACTTGCCACCAAATGCCAAACTAGTGTCCTTTGATGTCCAAAACCTATTCACCTCCATCCCCACGGAAGAAGTGCTTAGACTGGCAAAAGAAACCTTAGACCGTGCTAATGTAACACCCAAACTAGCAGGAGAATTGCACAGACTAATGAAGATTTGTGTGGATCAAAATTACTTTCTGTTCGACGGAGTATACTACAAACAAAAGGAGGGCCTGGCTATGGGCTCAGCACTATCTCCAATATTAGCCGAAATTTTCATGAACAATTTAGAAGAGAAAATCTTCGACCCCAAGAACAACCAAGTTTCAAATGTTTTATATTGGTTTCGATATGTCGACGATGTCCTTTACTGTTGGACGGGCAGCCACAGACAATTAAACAACTTCTTATCATTCCTCAACTCAATACATGAAGCCATCACTTTCACCATGGAACTTGAAGACGACAAAAAGATTAACTTTTTGGACCTTTCCATCATTAGAAGTTCGTCAAAACACGATTTTGCTATCTACAGGAAGCCTACCTACACGGACCAAGTAATACCTTCAGATTCCGCCCACCCGATTTCACATAAATTATCCAGCTTCAATTCAATGATTCACAGACTTATAAATATACCCATGTCGGAGATGAATTATAAAAAGGAACTTGCGACTATTAAGAAGATTGCTGTGACCAACAGATACAGGGCCGACATGATCAACTCTCTCCTCACCAAGAAACGGAAGAAGCACGCGATTGGCCTTAGTACATCCCACTTGCAGGCAGACATCAATAATGGAAGAAAGTGGTGTAAACTTCCGTTTTTTCAAAAGCTATCCTATAAAATAGTGAATCTCATTCCAAAGGACAAATATAAAGTCGCCTTCTACACACCAAACTCGCTCAAAAAATCACTTTGTAAAAACAAGGACACTATTGAGAAAACTAATCTGAGTGGGGTATACGAGGTATTTTGTGACTGTGGAGCGAGCTATGTAGGGCAAACAGGACGTGATTTCACCACGAGAATGAAAGAACACAAGAAGTGCAAAGAAAACGGTGATGAGACATCCATGGTAGCAAAACACCTGTTATGTTCGGGCCATGATTGTGAATTTGATCCTGTGATTCTCCACGTAGCCGACAAAGAAAGGAAACTTGATGACCTGGAACAAATAGAAATTAACATAAGGAAAAAGAGTAATAAGCCCCTCCTCAACGAACTTCTGTACTACACCAGCTCACCCCTCCTATCCATTGACTTCCATTAGCCTTCGTCCTCCCCCCTTCCCCCAGGACGCGGTTGCTCGCCCCGCCCCCCCCCCCCCCGACGGCCGACACCACGAGGCATCCAGGGGTAGCTGACCGGACCGAGCGACTGGAGCGTTGGAACCCAGCGGAGAGGGTACCAGGGGCCTTCCCACCTTCCCCTTGGAGGAAGACATTAAGGACAATTAGTGTATTTGTCATACTCCTCTCTAACCCCATCCTCAGTTTTCCCAAGCCCCGTGACTGTATACCCTCCCTCCATCCCCTTACCCCCCCTTACCGCCCACCACCCCTCCTACCTTCCTATTTAAGCACAGCGCACTTGATATTTTTGTACCTGATGATGCTGAAAAGCGAAACCGGTAGTAATAGTAAATGTAAAATTGTGGAAATTGCTCCTGCTTTTTCATTTTCATTAGACTAAAAGACAATGAAAAACGTGAAATTGAAGCACCCAAGGACCGAAATTTTGCTTGTATTGACTCATCTCTAAGTATTTATGAGACATAATCCCCGAAACCCCTCAGAGCCACGCCGACTAAGTACGACCCGCCCCACTTACTTCCTTGGCTAGATAGTTCCCCTTCATCCCCCTCCATGGCGGAGGTTATTTTAGCGGCGTTAAGAGCTAAATTAAATTATGTGGACAATTTTTTCTCTCCATGATAAATATTGTGCTATTGATAAATAGCACTAAAAAAAGCATAACTTAATTTGATCGGAGTTAATCGGAGAATATGAACGATCGTATTTGAGAGAAAAGTGATCAAGTCGGAGGTGACCCCAAACCTTCAGCTAAGCTCGCATAACACACATGGATTAAGTCATTAAGAGAAAGAGGAGATGTTGACGAAATAAAAAGGTGCTCATCCAATTGAACGTGTCGTCAACGTATCTCAACAGAGCGATGGTTTCTTCTCGTACGACGCGATGGCCTTTTCTTCGAAATGCTCCATGAAAAGGTTCGCTACAACTGGAGATAGTAGCGACCCCTTAGCTGCTCCCTCGGTTTGTTCGTAAAATTCTCCATTCCATAAGAAGTAGGAATTCCTTAAACAGTATTCCACTAATTTGGGAAAATCATTCGGGATTCCTTCCGGGATGAGTCGTCGGATGATATCCACTGATTCTTGGATAGTTCGACTCATCAGAAAATGATGCCCCTTCAGCAAATCATCTGGCAAGATGGGCCACGTGGTGTACACCGAAACCACTCATGGAGTTAAGGATGAATGGCCGTAACATCTCAAGAGCTTAGAGAGCTATGCAAAGTAACTCGCAAATATTTTGCCGATCAACATGAATGCAGAGTGCAATCAATTCCTTTTTCTAGCAAAATATTGGATACCTTATCAGTCCTAAGTGATATTGACAAAGACTTTTTAAATGAAGTGTTTTGTGAGGAAGAGTTCACTGAAGCTCTGAAAAGTCTAAGTAAACAAAGGCACCTGGTTTTGATGGTCTCACGATTGAATTTTATCTAGCCTTTTGGACTGAATTAGCTCCGTTGTTTACTTTAATGGCAAAGGAATCATTTGTAAAAGGGCACCTACCAAGAAGCACTGCGACATCCGTTATTTCCTTACTGAAAAAATCAGGGGACCCTCTAGAGCTAAAAAAAAACTGAAGACCATTGTCATTGACTAATGTGGATTACAAGATTGTAGCCTAAGTACTAGCATCCAGATTATCAGCAGTGATTAAATCGATAATCTCCCCTGAGCAGAGCTACTATGTGCCTGGAAGATCCATTTTTGACACTATCTCACTCATCAGGGGTATAATGTCGTGGTGCAATGACTCCAACAAGCCACTAGCAATTTTGTCGTTGGATCAAGCAAAAGCTTTCGACATGATTAATCATCAATACTGTAACGGCAGCGCTAATTATCATTTAAGAGTAGCACTTGTCACAATTCCTACCCTTTCCTTTTTGTTACAATTTGAGTGTATTTGGTATGAATGTAAGTGTTTCATGTGTGCGTGTGAATAGCATTTTTTTTTAAATACCGCGCAAACAAGGTGAATCACGACCCGATAGAGCGCGCTAGTGGAACCACTGCCCTCCCCTCCCTTCCCCTCTCACGAGACAGTCAGTGATGGGACACTCAACATCGGAGAGAGACAGCCAGGCATTGAACCACTCAACACCGGAGAGAGACGGTGGAGAGGAGTCGGTCGAGCATTCATTGAACCACTCAACATCGGAGATAGACGGTGGAGCATTGGAGCCACAGGCTACTGGAGATAGAGAGAAAGCACCTTGGCAACTCCCCAGTCGTCGGCTTGGAAAATGCAACGAGGAACCATCATGAGCGCATGAGAAGTCTACTCGGCCACGTCATCACCTCGTGTTCCCGAATAAGGTGCAGTAATCAACCGTGTCCCCACCACTGTCCCCGTTCGAAGCAGCGTCGAGAACGTTTCTCCCTCCTACCCCCCTCTCTTCCCATTGCAAGAAAGCGCTGGAACGATTAGTGAATCTTCAATCTCAAAAGTGCAGCAGAGGACTTTTTAAACCTTGCGAAAAGATTTAAATGCAGTTCATTTCAAGTTTACTTTTATGTTATCAAGTTGATTTTTGGTTTCTTTGTATTTTGTATTTGATCCTTGACAATCCGGCCCTACTAACATTTTTTCAAGTGCTACTCCCCATATTTTTGTATGTTAAATTTAATTATTGCGATCTTTGTCAATAAATGCATTTCTTGTGTTTGCAACCCAGGAATACGTGTGGTCTTTCACCCTCAACCTCCCCTTCCAATTATCCCGTACGTTTCGCATCCTCAAAATTACTCGTTTTTTTACGTCGCCCCCGCTCTGAGGTGTTTCTTGCTCTATTTTATAACGGACGTAAAACCCGTTCGTCACAATACCTTTTCCATGTAATGGAAAAATTGTCCCTTGGAAATAACTTCATAGGATGCATAAGAACCACGTGTAATAATGCGTCGTGCATGGTGCGAGTTCACAATACTCTAACAGACCCTTTCTCCTTTAATAAGGGGATTCGTCAAGATTGTCCATTGTCTGGAATGCTGCACGCCATATCATTAGAACCTTTCATAAGACTTGCTTTAAACACCCTCACTGGGTTATCCATGCCAGGAGCTTATGACAGGAGAGTTGTATTGGCCGCTTACGCCGACGACGAGAACATTTTCGTCACAAACGAAGAGGATTTTGAGTTAGCCATTCCTACATTTCAAAAATATGCTGAAGTTGAAGCTGAACACTTATAAAAGTAAAGGCCCATGGGTAGGTCCTTGGATGAATAGAACTGAAAAAACGATGACCCTAAACTGGAATTCTCAAGGGATGAAATTCCTCGGAGTTTGGATGTCTAACAACCCTCAAGAAGGATAAAAACTGATAAGTGATGAGTTAAATGAGAAATTAGAAAGTGCCATACAAATGTGGAAGCCAAGAGCTTCACCACTGTCTTTAAGAGGAAGAATCCTTGCCATAAATCGGTTCATTGCCCCAAGGTTATGGCGCATATTACAATGTCACACGCCAACACAGCAATGTCTCCGGCGACTACAATCGAAAATTGTCGATTTCATACGGTTGAATAGGAGACATTGGGTCAAAAGTTCTATCTTATCTGCCCCTTTATCTGAGGGAGGAATTGCTTTGATAGACATCGAGAATAAGGTGCTAGCTTTTATAATGCTTTTTATACAGCGACTTATGAATGATACTCCATCAGACCCGTCGAAAAACATTGCGGCTAATAGGTTATCTATATACAGAAATATGGGACAATCATTCGGCCTTTTCGTTTACAGTACGCCCTACCAAATGTGTGAATATTGCGGCCCTTTCTACACCTCTTTGATGAATATTTGGTCAATTCTGTGCCCAACGCCGGAGGATACACCACATGGTGAAGTTTCTCGCCCTTACCCCACTGGGTGGGCACCACCCATGCCCATTAGGGCGGATCGCTAAAATCGATTTTTTTCAAATCCATCTGGCCCAATGAAAGAAAGTTGTGGGACCGATCAAAAATAAGGCCTGAAAAATTTGAGACCTGTACGTGAACCCCTGACCCTCGTTCAAATGCAATTAAGGGGGGGAGGGTCAAATTTCGAAAAATACAATATTTAATGGTCATTCCCTATAGATTTTGCCGAGTAACTGCCCTTTTAGGGCAAAATTATCGTGCATTTTGACGTATCTGCCACCGTTTAGCCACAAAATGCCTCATTTGAGTCCGCGTCCGCGAAAAAAATATTCCAACGCCCACGCAGCGTCGCGGATACCAAAGCCGCAGGCCGATCCCTTCCCCTCCACGCTCGCTTCTCCCCCTCCCACGCCTCTAATGCAGCAAAATTCATCCCGCGCATGCTGCTAGGAGGTCGTTTATCTTTGATAATATAAATCAGAAGAAGGTAGAAGGTAAAAAACGATGCGTAGTGAGACGACTTGTCCCTTATTTGGCGCCTCGTCGGCGTTAAACAAATCGATGTTACCAACTTTTAGAGAATTGATGAAATATTTTTAGATCTGCGCACGCAGGAAAGGAGACTACGGTCTATGAAGACGCCTCTCGAGTGGCTATGAAGGTTTGGGAACTTAGGTTATGCACTTATATTCCGGTATTGTCCGACAGCTGTGACTAAATGGATTAATAAGGGTGAAGGCCGCCGGCGTACCCTCCCCGTTACCCTCTCGAACGCCACAGATGCACCAAAATTCACAATAAGTGCGTCTTTCTTCGTTAGTCTTACTAATATTTGATGTATCAGCATCGTCCATCATCAGCATCGTATCAGCATCGAAGATCATAGGATATACTTCAACTTCAACGACCCGCGATGCTTCCGTTGCCACCAAAAGGGTCATATAGCAAAAAATTGCAGGACTCAAGAGGAGACGAACGAATCGACAAAAAATCAGTCGAACAAAAAACAAAAGAACACCGAAAACACCGATGAAGAACGCGAAGAAAATATCGCCCCGGAGACGACTGGTGGAGGTGGGGGCGAAACATACCTATCCCAACCTCCCACACCACCGCTCCCCCACCCCGTCTCGTCCGTGGCTGACTTTTCGCCCTCACCTGGGCCGGCGGCGGCCGCGGCAAAGCAAAACAAAGAAGCAGAGGGATTTTCTACACGAGAGAACGAAAGACACGCTCGGGTGGTGGCAAACGAGAGTGAAACTACCGAGTCTCGCGAGATGGGCGATGTGACTCCGCGGCGGAATGGTGATGGCATAGAGACCTATACAGACGAAAGGAAGAGGGAAGAGGAAGAAACGGAAAAAAAACCTGACGAAAAGGAAAAAGGCGGATAGTGATACAGACGAAAGAGATCCGTCACCGAGCCGGAAAAAGTCCACACCGAAGTCAAGTATGACAGAAAAACAACAAGCTGAAGAAAGAGCATATTCTGAAATAGAAGCCATACGCAGTGACCCGACCAATAATGTCTCCATCGAGGGAAAGGACATGACACAATACCTGAGAGGGATTTAAGGAAGATGGCATAGCACGATGGCATAGCATGGATGGGCATAGCACGGGCGTCGTTCGCCGACGTGAATGATCTAATAAAAGCATTATGTTTTTTAACCACCACCGGCAGCAAAGAAACTGCAATGGACATGAGACTGAGGAGACTATACAAGTCCCTCAACAATGTACCCCTTTGGTCCCAGACACCATAGAGGTTTTTGAGCATTTTCCGTTTTTAATATAACTATTTATTTATTTATTTATGTTTTGCTAATTTATTTTCAAAACTGATGGCATTGTTCTTTTTAGGCCGGCACCCTCTCATAGTAAAATTAGGTACTGATGATATTTACTACAAATTATGAGCACATTGGCATTGAATATAACCACTTTGAATGTCCGTTCAATTGGCCCCCGGGCCCAGCAGAGTAGAGTCGTCTCTCTGCTGCCGCAACCGCGTGTGCGCGTTTTGTGCATTACTGAACTGTCTCAAGTGCGATACTGAACTGAAACTAAATAGTCAGTGATAGGTGAAGAAGTAGGTTTAGGTATTTTATCTGTGATAAACTTGTCTCGTGTGTATCCTTGTTTGCGCCAAGGGCTTGCCCCGCCTCCTCGAGGCCGGGGGCCGGCAAACGAGTAGGGGCATTTAGTCGGGGACCGCGTCGCCCTGCCCTAGGTCCCCTACCGGCTGAGAGGGCTAAACGCGAGAGGACAGTGGGAAGGACGCTCAAGTGCGAGTACTTAGTTTAGAGAATCTAATAATGGATAGTGAAGAGGACGAAGAGCCCTTCAAAAAATCTGCGAAGACTCCAAGAACAACAAAAAGAAGGCAGGAGACACCGAAGATGAAAGGAAGAAGAGAAGATGAAGAATACAAGAAGAGAAAGGAAAGAGACGGGGAATTAGAAGAAATGACCCAGACACGTCAACACGAGAAGAAAAGTAAGGAGAACGCCCATAGTCCGTGTAATTCAGAGAAGGAAAAAGAAAAGCCGGAAGAAAATAAAATCAAGAACATATTGGACGAGTTAGAGAGAAATATTACCAGTCAATGGAAAAGCAAAAAAATGTCTAAAGTGTCTCGATGATCATATTAAAAAGTATCAAGAAATTGAATTTTGAACTAGACAAATGACCATCAAGATTGCCAAATTAGAAGGAGGAATAGAAGAACGTCAGGAAATCTTAAAGGAGATCTCCAAAATACAACCCCTCGAAACTGTCACGACAAAACCAACCCTTGCAGAAATAGTCAAGAGGCCCTACGTCACCGGAATAACAAGAAAAATAAGACCTGCCCCACAAGTGCTTATAATAAGAAGCTGTGATAAAGATAAAGACGCAAATGCACATAAAGATATTATGAATAAAACTGTGAAACCGAGTGAACTAGGCATTGAGGTTAGAAACCTAAGAAACGTGAATAAAGGACTATTACTGGAAGTGGGAAAATAAAAAGACATTGAAAAATATTAAACAATGAAGAATTAAAAACAAAAGGACTTACCATTAAAAAACTAGGGAAACGTAAACCTCAAGTGATTTTTTATGATGTACCGGAAAACAAGAGTGAAGCAGAGGTTAAATGTGAAACATACAAGCAAAACTTCAGACATATCATCAACGAGGACGACTACAATAAACAAATAAGAAAACTGCATCAGATTAAAAGTAGGACCAGTAATGAAAAGAACCACTGGATACTAGAATGTGACATGAGGGTACGAGATGTGCTCAGAAACAGAGGCAAAGTTTTCCTTGACTGGGATAACTGTTGTGAAATAAAAGATTACATAACGGTTACGAGATGCTTCAAGTGTCAACTCTATGGACATAGAGCAAAATACTGTAACGGGCAGGATGTGTGTTCACACTGCACGGGACCGCACAGCTACTGGGCGCATCGACCTGGCCGTGAGCCAACCGCCGCTGGGGACCACGCCGCCGCGACTCGATGCAGTCCGCACCTGGCTGCTGGGACTACAGGACTTGCCGGCGCCGATGCTGAGTCCACCCGCCCGTACTCCTCCGGCCTACCGCCTGAGCTTTGTGGACAGTCCGCAGTCGTCCTACCTCGACCTGCCGCTGCGACCCAGGAGGCTCGCCGAACCAAGAATGACGCGAATCCTGTTCGGCTCAACGGCCAAGATACTCCGGGGCCCTGACGCCGAGACGGCGCACGCGGGCTAAGCGGAGCATCTGAGCCTTGACCGCCGGAGCTACGTTTGAGCTCCGGAAATTTTTAACGAGTCGCCGGTCCTACCGACGACTAAAAAAATCAACTCCACTGTCAACAAACCTTGATTAATAAACACAGGGTCAACCTACGCCTGGTCGTTTCTTTTCTTGTCTGCCTAGTCTAGTTACATGCAGACCCGGTCGAAGCGCGGCCGCTCTCTCACGGTTGATGGGGAGGTTACGACAACCTTGTAAGCTTCGGACGCAGCTTGCAGTTGCAGCGTTCCATCGGACGTGATGAACCTCACACCAAAGCACAGCACCTCCTCCGCTGCCTTGGCCGCCGCGACGGGAGGGGCACCGCACATCCCTACCCTCTCCACTTCTTCCCCTTACTCCGCTTACGCAGCCGCGGGAGGGGCATCAATCCTCCAACTCATCAACGCTTCTTCCCCTCTCACCCCTGCCAGCTTTCCTCTGTTTGAAGATCGTTCTTCGACACGCCCGCGAACTTGAGCTCGTGCGACGCGGGACATGGCTGGCGCTCCTACTTACGAGAGCCTATCTGACGAATATACTTCAGCAGAGAGCAAGACAGTGTTTGCTTTTAAAGCAAAATATATCATATCTATCACTGCTGGCCATAATAAAGAATTTGCAATCATTCTCCCGGCGTTGCCTGATACGCCTATGCATTTTTGTGTACTAAAAGTAGGAGAACTGCTCGGAGGGGGACATCCATCTCGCATGCGGCCCGATTATCTCATCAGCGTATTTTTATGTACTTAAAATCCAAAGATCTGGTTGAAAATTTTTTTGTAGACCATGGTAGTACTTCAATAAACAATAAATGGGCCGAGGCAAGGAGAATGGTCACCTAAACTGAAAAAATTATTCTCAACATGTCCCCCGGAGGTTGGCGACGGCGATTTGGTCGAGATATTTAGTCAAGCGATGCGAGCTGTTTCCCCTTACTTATTATCTTACTCTAGGTATAAAAGATGACGGATATGAGCACATAAGCTCATGGAATATGATGGCTTATGTCGTTAAACGCGATAGTGTCATCCTTCCAGACTCATTCCAGGTCGAGATTGAAGACAACCCGCATCGCATATTCATCGAATCTAATGATGAAAAATGTAACTTATGCCAAACACACGGCCATAACTCGACAAACTGCACTCACTCCCTTTCTTCTTGGGAGTGACGGGATGATTTACTCTCTGAATCGACTTGACAAAATCGAGTTCAGGAGAGGGTAGGCCCTGGACCGCTACTACTTCCTCCTCCTCCTCCACCACCAACCCCTCCCATCCTAGCATCCTCTGCACTGATTTCGATGCCTCTGCCTGACCCTCGATAGGCAGCTGATACTGAAAATCAACCCCTTGCCTCTTCACAGCCCATCCAAACAACGACGATGGATGATACAATTCCACCGCTTAATCCATCGCAAAAAGCCTTGACCTCTCACGAACTTATCCCCGACTCCCTCGCTGAATCAATAGATGGAGACCGAGTTTCAATCCTTTACCTCTGATGCATTAAACGCCAACACTGACGATATCTATGAAAATATAGTAGCCGGGCCATCGACAAGGCAAGGCAAACAAAAGATCTACGAGGATGAGCACCATCACGACACAACTCAGTCACCAGAAAGAAAGAGGGGGACAAAACTTAGCTCTTCAGATTTGGACGGGTTACGCCAAACCCAGGAATTTTATGCTGAAAACCCAGATTTTAGCTCAATACCCTTCGCAGTGCAAAAATCTTATTTATCAGATGTCAAAAAAATGGACCCACATAAAAAGGCGAAAGAGCTTTTGATAGATGCAAATCAGCTCACTGAAACTCTTCGTGAGTTGCATGATAGGAGAGTTGTGAAAGTGCGGGCTCTGGGAATCAGAATACAGAGGCTGATGAATGCCCTCCTAAAACGAAAAACAGAATCTGCTATAAAATTCTAATTTAAAATACTATTCGAAATAATTATTCTAAACTTGCCTCTTTCGGCAAAGTGTTGAGTTTTTGCTACATGTGTTTTTAAGTTATATTCCGTTTGAAAATTTTTATTACCAATCAATTTATTTATTTAATGGTCATGAAATGGCCATGTTTTCGCAGGAGGTTGAAAAACACTTTCATCTAATTACTTGGTCGGAAATATAAAAGACCAGTATTAGAAGGGTGAGGTTAAGAGTAATTAGTGACATCAAAATCTTGTCGCTGCACGTATGCTACGTCCGCAGTCAGCTAAAGTGGCCCTAATGTTAATCTCTCTCTATTCCTAAAAATGTATGATCCTTTTGCAGGAGACGAACACGGGTTCTCCAACTATGCATTCTCTTCAGATGTATGAATTTTACTTTACATCGCCATCCACTTTATATACAGGAGATGCGATTGCGATTAAAAAGAACTTAAATGTACATACAATCTCAAGTGAAGTCATATCGCATGAGTATGCCATTGGCCTGATTACCATTGGCCAGTATACCATTGGCCAGTATGACATTGGCCTGAAAATTACCTTCAGTCACCCGGTCCGAGAAATGCTTTTAATCATATCCATGTACACCCTTCATGATCAAGAAAGTGCAGTGGATTTAGTCAGCAATGTCAACCGTTATATAGGTGATGTCACCTTCCGTTCCTTAAAAGGAAATATGTGTGTTATCCTTCAAGGGGGCTTCAACTGTACCTTGGCACCACAACGAGATCGCTCAAATGCATTTGAAAGGAATCCAAGATACGCTACTGCTTTACGGACCATGTTGAACTCTTACCACCTGCTTCATGTGTGGAGGCATCTAAGCCCAACTGACAGGCTACACTCATTCGCACCACCGGGGAGTGGATACTCCCTCTAGAATCAATAGGTTCTATGTGTCTCAGGGTCAGCTACAAAAAGTGAAGTAGATAGACACGGTACCTACTTTTTCCGACCACAGGGCCGTTATAATTAAATTGGAAATTGCAAAAAAGAAAAGGGTCACCCCCTACCGGCGCTTTGACAATATACTGATCACAAATGATGAGAATTGTCCCCACACCCTAGAACTTATTAACTCTATCTATGGTTTTTCATCGACACTGGGGGTAGGAGCTGATTGGGAGATGTTGAAGCAGGAGATAAAGGAGCACGCCATCATGTATAAAAGGGGACTTCGCCTGAAATTCATAGCATAGTGGGATGATGCCCATAGTGCAAGAGAGGCTACAGGAATGGTCACTAGAGCTGAATGGCAGGCCTTAGTCGCAAGTGACACGCCAGCTGCTTCTTATTTAGCCCAAAGGGCTAAAAGAGTGAGGCCGAAGCCAATTGTAAAACTAAAAACTATACGGGCAGTGGGTAGATGACCAAAATATTCTAATTTCAGAAGTAAAAACAGAGCTTGAGAAAATATTCTCTGGTCAATTTACGGTAAACCCCTCGTTCAGCACTTCGCCATTAGAGTCAACAAGCCGGTATGCGGAGTAGGGCACGCCGTCAGGTCCCGAAGCCGACGCCCGCGTCCTCTTCAGCCGGTCGATCACCTCTTCCGGTGTATTCGGAGAGGTGATCTCCCGCTCGCCGCTCACAAGACGTCCTTGAGGGAACTCCGGGATGAAAGCCGGCCATGGCTGCGTCGGATCGCAGGGGGGGGAGGGACGGGTGAAATGGGCCTTTAAGTATGCCAGGGGGATTATACATGGCTTTCCGGTCGGGGCGCAAATCCGCCGGAAAGCTCTTCCTTTCCCGCTGCGGTAGAGTTTTTGGAGGTCGGCAGCGGGTAAAGGGCGGGAGTTGGGGCGGGGGGTCACCGTGGGGGGCCTGGGAGAGGGGCCGCTGTGTCCTCGCTTACGACGGCAAAGAGTGAGTCTTACTCCTTTGTCGTCTGGAGGTCACGCAACCACTTTTACTATCTTTCACTCAACACCCCCTTCCCCTTCGTCGCCTAAGGATAAGGGTACGGGCACCAACACTGGGGCTGTGGAACCGGTGACCCATGTACCGGGGGCCAGCAGCGGGCCGGGGGGCTCCCTACCCTATGCTTCGGGGGACTTGGTACATTGGTGGAGTGGGGAAGGGAGCCGCTTGCGTCCACCGATGGGCCTCCATCCCGCAGTGGATAGGTCACTCGGTCCTCTGCGGCCCCCAGGGAAAATTTCCCCGGGTGTATTGTGGCCAGGCCACTAAGGGCATCACGGGGAACGGGGGGAACGGAAGCTCGCATCTGTGTGGGGATTGGGTGTGCCGCTCGGGCCGGTCTCGGTTGCGTCGGAGACTGCGCCGAGGGAGGGGGAATGACGTCACCATTTCACCTTCTCCTCCTCCTCCTCCTCCTCCCCACTCCTTCCCCCACCGTACGAGAGCTGGCTTCCGCGCGCCGACGAAACCGCGGCGGCAGTTCTCGTTCCCTTCGCTGGAATTCCTGGGGCACGTGAGGGGCCGGGGGGAAGCACCGCGCGCAGCTGCGCCACTCCGGAGAAGGGGGCGCAGCTGTGCCACTTCACACTCCGTAAACAGGGGCACTGGGGCAAATGGTGCGAGCTCCCTGGCGGGGCGCATGTCTTGTCGCCGTTGAGTAGGGACCGGGGGTAGAGGGGCAGGGAGGGGTTGGAGCGATGATTGGGAGGGGGCTGAGGACGGTGAATAGGAGGCGGTGGGGGCGGACACTGGGGGTGAGTGGCCTGGCGGGCTCCCACGTCCTCAGCTCCTCGCGACGTCGCCTCTTCCTCCTCTTCTTCCGCTCCCGATTCCTTCGCCGCCTTTCCTCGGAGGAAACGCGGAACTGATCCCACGATGCACCGCGTACGTGGGACCGACCGCGCTCCTCTTCCTGGACTGGGGTGTCGGAGACCGGGCTCAGATCTCCGACGTGGCAGCGGGGGGAGAAGGGGAGGGGACAAAAGGGGAATAGGGGCCGAGGAACACGCCGGGATCCGTCTCAGTGCACTCCAGCTTCACTCTTCTTCATTGTCCGACCGCGGAGCGCACTCACTCACCTCACACGCAGAGACACTAGCCGAACTTGGTGGTTCGTCGGTCTGTGTGCCGACAAACCGATACCGCCACCTGACCACCACAACAAAGCGAAGTACACGTCCTCAGGAGAACATGACACAGTGGCAGGGATCAAAGGGTGTTGCAGGAGGGCAAGGGGGGGCGTCGCGGTCCCTCGCCGTCCTTAAACTCCGCTCCCCTCGTTCAACGACGGGATCTCCGTCGTCCGAAACGCCGCATTCCCCCGACGCCCAGTCGTCCTCGGCGCCTCCCGCTCCCGGCTGCTCCGTGGCTGCGTCTCTGCTCCCTGCCCCTCCTCCGGCGGTGGGTGCGGCAACCCGGATGGGTTTGCCGCACCTTCCGCCGGAGTCTCTGCGGGCGGGTACTGGCGGACCCCGGTCATGTGCCCGGCGTAAATACCCCGCGACCTTGATGGCCGCGAAAACCATCTTTCGTCGAGCACGGCGAATGCGAGATTTATGGATATGGAGCAGGGCGAGGAGAGAATCATTCTCCCACGTCCTGCCCCCCAGTGCGCCTACCACCAACGCGTCGAGATACATAAGCATCTTGTAGGCGCACCGGACCCGCATTCGTTCGACCAGGGCGGCGTACTTCTCGATTTTCTTCGCCTCCGCTGCGGCCATGGCCTCCGGTCGGTTCTCGAAGGGCACTGTGATGTCGATCATGTGGATCACGCCCCTCGGAACCTCCCACATGACCATTTCGGGCCGCAACAGCTACTCGTCGCAAAGTACCCGCTGATTGATGCGCATCTCCCACCATTGCGGCAGCTCAGCGACCAGCAGACGGATGATCTCGTCGTGGCATGGGAAAGCCTTGGAGAGCGCGATCCTCCAAAATCGCTCGCAGTACAGGCTCTTGCGCAAAGTTAAACAATAGAAGGGAAAGGGGACCCCCTGGCGTACACCACTCGTTACGGTGATCGAATTCGTGATTCCACCCGAAGCAGCTACCGTCATCGTAGAGCCACGGAGCATGTGCTCGATCACCGCGACGCACTTCACCGGAAGGCCGATCTCGCGGAGCACTCGCAAAATGTGGTCATGGGGCACAGACGGAGAAGCATCGGCCAAGTCGAGCCACGCGACGGCCACCTGTCCAAAACTCGCCCTCGCGTGCTCTATGGCCGACTGTAGCACGAAGTTGTGCTCACTGCAGCCCTTCGTGGCGGGGATGAAGCCCTTTTGGGTGGGAAAGGAAAGGCGCTTCCTGCGGAGGGCCCAGGGGAGCATCCGGTCCACCAGCACGCCCATGAACACTTTGTCCAACGTATTAGCCAAGGACATCGGCATCCAATTCCACACTTCGTGTTCCCTCCCCACCTTATGCAGCAGGGTGACCCGCGTCTCCTTTCACTGCGGGGGCTCCCTCCCTAACTCCACACACCGGTTGAAAATGGCCGCCAGCACCACGCCGTTAAAGTCAACACGCCGGTATGCGGAGTAGGGCACGCCGTCAGGTCCCGGAGCCGACGCCCGCGTCCCCTTCAGCCGGTCGATCACCTCTTCCGGTGTGATCGGAGAGGTGATCTCCCGCTAGCCGCTCCCTCGACGTCCTTGAGGTAACTCCGGGATGAAAGCCGGCTATGGCTGCGTCGGATCGTAGGGGGGGAGGGACGGGTGAAGTGGGACTTTAAAGATGCTAGGGGATTTCACATAGCTTTCCGGTCGGGGCGCTAATCCACCGGAAATTCCTTTCCCGCTGCGGAAGTTTGTGGAGGTCGGCAGCGGGTAAAGGGCGGAGATTGGGGCCGGGGGTCACCGTGGGGAGCCCGGGAGGGGGGATGAGTACAGCGGCCGCCGCTGTTACCTCGCTTACGACGGCAAAGAGTGAGTCTGCGTCGTTTGCCATCTAGAGGTCCGCAACCCCTTCTACTGTCTTTCACTCAACGCCCCCTTCCCTTCATCGCCTAATGGTGTGGGTAGGAGAATCAACAATGAGGCTGCGGGGCCGGTGACCCATGTACCGGGGGCCAGCAGTTTGACGGGGGGATCACTACCCACTGCTGGAGGGGCTTGGTACATTGGCGGGGGGGGAAGGGGGCCACCAGTGTCCACCGTTGGGCCTCCATCCCATAATGGATCGGCCACTCGATCGTCTGCGCCCCCCAGGGAAAATTTCCCCGGGCGTGTGGGTGCCAGTCCACTCGGGGCATCACGAGGGGCTGGGGGAGAACGGAGCTCGCATATTTGTGGGAGTATGGGATTGGGCCACTGGGGGCGGTCTTGGCTGCGTCGGAACCGCTCCGATGTAGGAGGAATGACGTCACCATTCCACCGTATCCGCCTTCTCCTCCACCCCACTCCCTCTCCCTCCGGACGAAATCTCGCTTCTACGCGCCGGCGAAAGCGCGGCGGTAGCTCTCGTTCCCATCGTCTTAACTCCTGGGGCACTTGAGGGGCCTCGGGGGGAGCACTGCGCGCAGCTGCGTTACTTCGTAGAAGGGTACGCAGCTGTGCCACTTCACTGGCCGAAAATAGGGGCACTGAGGACACGGGTGCGAGCTCCATGGCGGAGGGCACGTCAGGTCGCCGTTTAGTTTGGAGCGGGAAGGGAGGGGCGGGGAGGAGTTGAGAGCGATGACTAGCAGGGGGCGGGGGACGGTGAATGGGAGTCGGTGGGGGCGGACATTGGGGGTGAGTGGCCTGGCGGGATCCCGCGACGTCTGCTCCTCGCGACGTCGCCTCTACCTCCTCTCCCGATTCCTCCGACGCCTTTCCTCGGAGGAAACACGGAACTGTTCCCACGACGCACCGCGCTCGCGGGACCGGCCGCGCTCCTCTTCCGGCATGGGGGTGTCGGAGATCGGGCTCAGATCTCCGACGTGGCAGCGGGGGTGAGGGGGGAGGCCACCGAAGGGGAATAGGGGACGAGGAACACTTCGGGATCCGCCAAGGTGCACTCCGGGCTTCGCACATCGTCCGTGTCCGACCACAAAGCGCACTCACTCGCCCAACATGCAACATTTACGCAGGCAGATGGTTCGTCGGTCTGTGTGCCGACAGACCGATACCGCCACCTGTCTACCATCACAAAGCGCTGCGCTAAGTCACAGAATTGTGCCGGCGACACCAGGCCGTCCGACAACGCCTCCTGGGGCGGGACCGATCCGTCCTCCAGGGAGCCCCTACACTGGGGAGGGGAATTACGCGGCGACACCGGGTCGTCCTGCGCTTGTCTCAGCGCGGCTGCGCGCCGTCCTCTGAGACGACACCCACACGCTCACACGAGGCGACGCCAGGCCGTTCATCGCAGACGCAGCTGGGTGGGACTGCGGAGCACTGGGAGTTGGGGAGACGCGGGTGGGGGAGGGAGATTGTGTCGGGAGAAACAATCTCCGGAGATGATGTACGGACGCTTGGGGCAACGTTCCGTGGCACCAGGGGGGATCCCGAGGGGGAACAGATGGGGGAGGGAAGGCGGGCACGGGGAGGCGAGGAAGGCGGGCACGGGGAGGCGAGGAAGGCGGGAGATCGAGTCGGGGGCGAGGCGAGGGCTCGTGGATCCCACTCGCCGGCACTCCACTCCTCCAGCATCCTCCGCCACGACCGCGTAATGCTCCCGGCGGAATCTTAAGCTGGAATCAGGGATTGGGAGGACTGGGAGGCAGGGGGCGTATGGAGCGTCACGATGACGATACACCACCCTCTCCTTCCCCTTCCGGTGATGTGGCCGTTTGCCTATAGGAGGTGTTGCCATGTTGGGAGGGCGGGAAGTTGGCGCGCGGGAAGCACGTGGCGGGGAACCATGTGGCGAGGGACCACGTGGCGGGGGACCACGTGCTTAGCAACAGCCGAACGGTGCACGCTAGGTGCACCAAAGTTACTCGGGCTGTTGCCAACACTTACACAAACACACACAAAAACACAACACACGAACTCACACACAACTCATTATTGCTAAAAACCGCGCCAACTTTAGGCGCCACTGGCGGGCGCCACCGGGGTCGTGGCGAGTCGTACTTGCGGCCAGTAGCACCAACTGTCCGTTAATCCCTCTCAAATTTCTCGGTTGTGCCGGCACACACACCAGGAAATCGGCCCCCCGAATTTTGGCGCCTTTTTCTAAAATCCGCAATTCGCGAGAAATCGCTACCAAAATCAGGCAGGGGAAGGCTGGCACACACACTAGCGATGCACCAAAGTGGCCGGAAATAACTCCTCGTGGTTACGGCACTACCGCGATTTGTAAATTTCCAGCGTGAAAGTCCGAAGGCGAGGCAGGCACTTCTGGCGGGCAGGAAGTCTAGGGGAAGCCGTGCACACGGAAGCTCAATGAAAACACGTCCGTCCTACACTTTGATCTCAGCCATATGGCCGAGAAGCGATAATTAACAAATTTTTCCGGGGTTCCGGGAGGATTTTCCGGGTGTTTTGCGTCATGAGGTCGGATGCTGCGGTGGGTGGTCGGCGGCGAGTTTTTGACGCGAGAACGGTCTCGGAATAGCGAATTGGAGGCGTGAGGACGGGGAATAATTTGCATGAAATGAATGTTGAGTGGAGACTCCTGGGGTTTTGGTGCCGTCGGCGGGTCCGGGCGAGTCGCAGGAGCGTCGCTGACGTAACGGACACGGGCCGTTTTCCGGGCCTTCGGTACCATTTGTCGTGTGGGATCGCAGCGTCCTTTGTGGAGCACCCTCCGTTCGCTTCCCGGGGGAATGCTTTCGTCCTGGAAAATTTCCTAAAAAGTTGAGAAATACGCTCTTTCCGGGGAATTTTCGGGGACTCGAAAAATTCACTCAAAATCATCCAGAAAACGTCAAGAAACACGATTAGAGAGCTTCATCCTACTCACTTGAGTCACGTATTCTCTTTCGAAATGCTAAAATTTCGGGGAATCTGATTAAAAACTGCTAAAAAGTCCTCTCCGGGGAATCTGATAAAAAACTGCTTAAAAAGTCCTCTCCGGGACCTGGAAAAAATTTCCAAAAACGTCAGCAATGGCTAGAATACGGGACGGAAGAATCGGCATCAGTCAATAATTTCGGATGTTTTAACAAAAATTATCGGCATGAAATGCAACTCTTCCAAAGAAAGCAATTCACGGTTTCATTGCACACCTGTTTATCGTCATCATTCGCGACCCTCATTTTTTAACACTTGAAGTAAACAGAGTGCGTGCCGACGCCATCGTCGGCCGCCGGGTCGAACTATCTGCGACCAGCGACCAGCAGACGGATGATCTCGTCGTGGCACCGGGTCCACCCGCCCGCATGCGGCAAGCAGTGGTTCACCACATGCGGCAGGGTCCCCTCCTGGTGTCCACAGGGCCGCTCCTCTTCTTGCCGCATTCAGGGGGAGAACATTCAGCCGCGCTCTGTGGATGAAGCGCCAGTCGCAAAACCGGATCCCAACCCCTCCCGACACCCAGTGGTTCGAGTCCGGGTGTCGAGGGCTAACTGCAATCACCTTGATTCAGTTCGTGACCAGCGAGCGCCCGAAGCCCTTTCCCATTGCCGCTAAGATGCAGATGTGTAGATCCTTCGGGCAAAGGCTGGCACGGTCATGTCTTCCCTCGACAGCGTCCCCGAACAACGATGGCCAACTCCGCCCTGGCGACTTCCCGTCCGCCTGCAGATGATGTCCCGCAAGGTGTGCCACGCCACATCCGCGACGCACACGTCCGGACATGTGAGCATCCGGAACGCGTGCACCACGGTGAGCGCATCCTAGCGGGCTGGCAGCGGGACGTAGCCACCTCCTCCCCGGCTCCAGGGGAGGGAGATCATTTCCCGCGCCGCGCGTTTCGGGAGGCACATCCACTTCTTCACCGTTCGCTGCATCTCCTTGTCGAAGTCGTGGACGGCCTTCTTCGGGACAGGGACGATTCTGAGGGGAAATTCGAGACGCGGTGTCAGGAAGACGTGCACCGCGTCTATCTTCTGCCACGGCGCCAAGTCCGATTCGTCGAGCCGCCGTAGATGCTCGAGGATGGAGTCGAGCGCCGTGGCGGGCGCCGCGTTGACTTTCAGGCCAATCGGTGCCCCCAGGTAGGTGTATGAGTCACCCACGCCGAGCGACCTGATGGGAGAGCCGCAGTGGAAAATGGGGTTCGTTGAACACTCCGGGAGCACTGTCGCGCTTTGCACCGCCAGTCCACATGTAGCGATGCACACTTCCCCGGATTGAAGGTCAAGCCACAGCACGTCGGCGGCCCTTCCCGCGACGTCTAGGAGCGCCGCGAGTGATTCCGCAATCCCCCCCCACGAGGACTAAATCGTCCGCGTACGCCAAGACTGACGCGCCTTTAACCCCAGGCCCAGCAGCGTAGGGTCGTCTACCTGCTGTTTTGTGTGCGTTTGCGGAAAAACCGTGTGAGCGAATACAAAAACACTGAACTTTTAAGTCAGTAGGAGGGAGTGTATTCAGACTATAAACTGAAAGAGAAAACAAGCGATAGCTAGTAGCCAATAACAGCTGGGCAGTCCCGCCTCTACGAGGCTGGGGTCGGGCAACGAGTGCAGGGCATTAGTCGGGGCCCGTGCCTCGCAATAAGCTCCTGCACTGCCCAAGAGGACTAGCGCGTGTTCGTACAGTGGGACAGAGACCTCGAACTGTGTGTAAGGTGTGTTTGTGTGTGTGCGTATGACTCTGGACTGCCGTAGCAGCAATAGGGTGTGACTGTGGGTGTGCGTGCGTGTGTTTTTCTACTAGTATATAGGACAGGTGAGGACTCCCATCGCTGGAGAATAATTCATCGACGCAGCGCGTCGTCCCATGTCCCTCTGGGGCCCATCTTCCCAGGTCCCCAGGAAACCCACTACCCCCCAAGTGCTCCGTCAAAGTGCCCGGGAATCCCCCCCAGGCCAAGGATCCCCAGGATACCCATTACACCCCCAGTGCTCCGTCGCACTGCCCGGGAACCCTCGCGGACCAAGGATCCCCAGGATACCTATAACACCCCCAGTGCTCCGTCGCAGGGCCCGGGAATCTCTCCCAGACCAAGGATCCCATACACCAGTGCAGTGCTACAGGACGCCTCGTCCCGCCCTCCCAATCGTCACTCCTGTTCCCCCCGGACTGGCCAATCTCTTCCCGCGCCGTCCCAGGAAAACTCCGCTGCTCCCTGAAAGTGACGATCCCCTTGCACCGGCGAAATGGGCATCTATAGGAAACATGGCGTCAAACGAAAATCTAACGGAAGAGGTGGAGAGTGACAGGGAATCTGTGTTTAGACGCTCCGGAAAACTTGAACGGACCCCCCCAATCGTGAAACGCCAAAAACTGATAAGAGACAAAGAGGAAGCGGAAGAGATGAGTGTGATGGAAACACCCCGAAAAAGGTGAAAGATCAAAATGGCAGTGAAAATCGAGAAAATACAAGTGAAACGACGGAAGAGTACGATAAAATTAAAAACCTAATCGAGCAAATTCAAAATGGACTAAAATCGCAACACAAGAACGGCAAATTTTCTAAAAATAACTTGGATGATCACTTCAAGGGACTACGAGAAATCGAAAGTATCAGTTTGAGAATGGCTATGAACAATGCACAGTTAGAGGGCAGGGCAAACGATAGAAAAGACATTAAAATTATTAACGAAAACGAAAGAAAGACTTCCATCCAGGCGGAAAATGAAATAAAAAGTTTAGCGGGAATTACGCAACGACAACTTAATCAGTCGCAAAGCTCCTTGTCTCTACGCCCAAAGTTGACCGGATTAAAGGCCAATTTAAGACCGGCTCCGCAAATAATTATAATCAAACACACGAATACAGATAAAAATGGAAAAGAAATACCGGAAATGCTGAAGAGTACTGTAGCAGCGGCCGAACTAGGAGTCAATGTGAAACGAAGCCGCAATGTGGAGAAGGGAGTGCTTGTGGAGCTGGAGAAGAAAAATCAAATTACTAAAATGCTTAACAGTGAAAAACTTAAGGAGAAAGGATTTATTGTAGAGAAAATAGAGAAAAGAAGGCCACAAGTTCTAGTATATGACGCACCCAAACATCTAAATGTAGAAACCGTCATCGAGAAGGTCTTCACCCAAAATGAGGGGATTAGGATGAATGAGCAGGATTTCAAAAGTAACTTCAAAAAGGTGTATCAGCTTAAAGTAAATAAAACGGAGAAGGAACACTGGATTTTTTTAAACGAATATGGAAATGCATTTATTAATAGAGAAGGAGAAAATCTACCTGGAATGGAACTGCTGCAAGATCAAAGATTACATCTCGGTTCTCAGATGTTTCAAGTGTCAAGCTTATGGTCACAAAACTTCGATGTGTAAAAAGGATGAGGACATCTACACGCATCCTTAAAATATTCCCCAAGCCTGACAAAAACCAAAATGAACCAAAAGCTTAGACACCCATTACGCTACTCCTAGTGCTAGGAAACACCTATGAAAAACTCCTCCCTTAAAGATTGATGAAAGACTTAAATGAAAAAAAAATATTTTTCCAAAGACAATACGGGTTTATGCCAGGGAAAGGTACAATCTACGCCATTAATAAAATGTGACTTACAATGAAAGTGTGACTGACAGCGACCAAAAGTATGTTCTGGGAATATTCTTGGACCTTTCTGGAGCATTTGATAATACATGGTGGCCCAGCATTTTAAACGAATTAAGGACGCAGAACTGCTCGAAAAACATTTACAACGTGACTGAAGAATATTTTACAGCAAGACGAATCATATTGGAGATTAACGACGCTTCTGCTGCGAAGATTTTAACGAAAGGCTGTCCGCAGGGCTCCGTTCTCGGACCTCTGTTCTGGAATATTCTCTTTAACGACTTTCTGAACCAGGACCTACCCGGAGAATCGGAGCAATCGCCTATGCAGACGACGCACTTCTATTAATCAAAGCGGAGAGCAGGAAACAACTACAAGAGAAGGGAAACGCAGCAATAAAAAAATCTCAGACTGGGGAGAAGAAAGAAAATTAAAATTCTCGAGGGAGAAAACTGAAACCACTTTGCTAAAAGGTAAAATAAAACGAAAACCAATTATTAAAATGAATGAAACAAATATTAAATACAGCGAACAAATTAAATATCTAGGGGTGATTGTAAGTGAAAATTTAAAATTCCACGAGCACTGCAAGAACATTATTAAAAGAATTAAGGATACGTTTTTCTTTCTACCCAGACTTGCCCGAGCATCCCAGGCGTACACGTGCGAATCATTAAGAAAACTCTACGTTGGCTTGGCCGAGCCTCTGATTCTATATGGCTGCGAGACATGGGGAAAAAGAAATTCTAATACGCGGAAAAAGACGGTAAAACGTAGTAGTAGAATTGAGCGAAAGGGAGCGTCGACAGCAAGGTCATTTTGCACCACTACTTAATCATTTGATTCAAGACGCATTATAAATGGATCTTTACTACGCAATTTATTTACATAAAATAGAGGGAATCTTTCAAATTTTATTGAAAAGACCTATTTCCTTGAGAAAAATATTGTACTACTTAGCTTGGTGGGGTGGTCTCCTAGAATAGATTCTAGGTCCCCATCTAGATTGAACCGTGTCCGCGCGTCACGGTATTTGTCGCGCTCTGTCAAGATATGTCGGATACTTAAAGGGCACCAACACTCATCACATTGAGGAGCTTGCTTCTCTTCAGCAAAAAGAAAGGCATGAGTCAGAGGGCAGTGCCCTATCCTCAAGCGAGTGATAACTACTTCCTCCCTTCGATTGATCCTGGTAGAGGAAGGCCAAGCTGACGTTGTATGTTTGATGCTTCGCAATTTATTGTCATTCAAAGTCCTCCAAGACTCCCTCCACTGTTCAAGCACAACATTTTTTAGTGACACTCTTAGGTCTTCCAACGGAACTAGCGTTGATGTAATCTCTTCGTTAGTATGAGCTTCCTTGGCCAACAAATCTGCTTTTTCGTTTCCACGTATTCCCGAATGTCCCGGAACCCAAAGAAAACAAACACTTATTTCCTTGTTCATGAGAGTCAGCAGCGTGGAATGAATGTGTTGAACACCTGGATGCATGGGTAAGAAGCTAGAAATGGGTTGTAAGGAGCTACGGAAGTTGGTGCATTTTACAAACGAGCCATTTTCGTCACTCGAGGCTTCCAAAGCCATTTTAATTGCGAAGAGTTCCGCCGTGTAAATGCTGCACAGCGGATGTAGCTTCGCCTTAATGGCTCCATGTAGAGGAGAGAACGCTGCACATGCACAGGCAGAGTTACATTTCGATCCGTCCATAAAAACATATTAACCGTAGGAGTGGGAGTCAACCACGGTGCGTAAGTTGAGTACGCAACACGGTATACGTCGGGTAGTTTAGAATCACATCCGAGAATATAATCGTTAAAACGAATACTTACAGGTCTCGTTGCCCTAGACCTTCGAATAAAAACATTTAAAAGCCGAGGTTTAAAAAGTATGTGAGCATGGGTGACTCGTTATAGATAAAATTTTGGATACTTAACTGCAAAGCAGCCAAGTCTTACGATAGCACAAGGGAGGTTCTCCTGCGTCAGAATGGATGCTTGGAACTGGGCTGTTTCGAAAGGCCCCAGTGCAGAGTCGTAGCGCGGCGTTGTGCGAAGAATTTAACGCTCGTAGATACGATGGGCGGGCAGATGCATAAACAAAGGAGCCGCAGTCTATTTTAGACCGCACCAATGTGCGATATAGTAGGAGTAGGGTGGTACGGTCTGCTCCCCACGATATGTGACTCAAAAACTTTAAAATATTTATAGACTTAAAACAACTTGCCTTCAGATTATTGATGTGATCTCGCCAGTTGAGTCTTTGATCCAATGTTAGCCCCAGAAAACGGATTGACTCCACATATGGGAGATTTCTTCCGCTAAGACGAATTGCAGGAGGTATGTGGACGCCTCTGACGCGGTAGAAGTGAACGCATTTGGTTTTCTCAGTTTCCCCTTCTTCCTGGCCATTGAAACTTCCGCCTCAGTGGGATAGCCGTCATATTCCATCTCCTCCATCTGACATTGGGCGTTGCTCTCGACTTGAGGCCCGGGGAGAGTATTGTCACCTCTTTTAGGCGAAACACTCCTTGATGTTTTATATCCTCTCTTCGGAGGACTTTCAGGTGTTTGGGTCTTTGGAAGGGAAGGATTATCCTTACGGTCGCTCTGTGATTTTTTGGATACGTCAGTTTGTTTATTTCCATTATTTGTACTCTTCTGACCAGAAGCTTTCTGGTCGCGTTTCTCAGCAGGAGTATCTTGGATTTTATGAAAATCAGTCTGTGTTGAAGCGCAGCGGACAGAAACTGAAGCCACAGAAGCAAAAGATCGGGAGAAAATTGGAGCCTTTTGGGCGTTCAATTTCTTCCTAGCTTCAAAGTAGGAGATATTTTCAAGAGTTTTAATTTCCACGATTTTCTTTTCATCCTTCAGCTTCGGACAGTCACGGGAATAGACGGGATGATCGCCGTCGCAGTTAACGCAATGCGCTTTGGAAGAGCAGTTTTCATTTTCGTGCTTTCCCTCACCGCAGCGTGCATAGGCAGCAGTGCCTCGGCATCTACTGGAGATGTGTCCGAAGAGCTGACAGTTGAAGCATCGCACTGGATTTGGTATATAGGGACGCACCGGATAGGAAGTATAGCCCACAAATACCTTATCGGGGAGGGAATCACTGGTGAATTTGAGAATTATAGATGTTGCATTTATTACTTGGCCGTTCTGTTTTCTTGTAAACCGGCGACATTCTATGACACCTTGGGGGGCCATTTCGGTCTTTATTTCCTCCACATCAACGTACAGGAGATCAAAGCGGGTGACCACTCCACGATACGTGTTTAGTGTCTTGTGTGGTTCGACTGTTATAGGGATGTCATGTAATTTTTCTAGTTGCAACAATTTGCGACTCTGTTTCATTTCTATCAGTAGTGTACCCTCGCGTATCTTCTTCACTGATACCAAATCTCCAGGAATGGCGGCAGACAGCACTCTACGTATTAGAAACGGAGATACTTTGGAGAGATTTTCGCCTTCTTTTGTGCACTTCATAATCAGAATTCCTTGTATGCCATGAATACTTATTCACGGTGCTGAAACATGGATTTCGGACCTTTTTTTAAATATGCTCAACACCCTGAACTCTAACGCTAAATGCATGGCAAGAATAGGACCCGGCTTGTCTGCACCTTTCCATTTCAATCAAGGAATACTACAAGGCTCTCACTTATCTTGACGGCTCTACTCGCTTGCTTTCGAGCCTTTCGTGAGGTAACTTAAAGCAAAGGTAACACCAGTCAACATTCCTAGAACAATTAATATCAGCACAGTCGTGAGTGAGTGAGTCATTTACACGCCGTCATGCAAATATTTAACACCTACTCTGAACATAGTGGAGCCAGGATCAATTTAGAAAAGTGACAAGGTTTGTGGGTCGGTCGTTGGAGAGGAAGGACTGACAAGCCTCTGGGGATTAGGTGGTCGGCTGATGGTTTTAAATGCCTAAGCATTTGGCTGGATGTTGACCGGCGATCCGAAGATGATGCAATTGAGAAAGAGATATTCAACAGGATACGCAAGACCATGTCACGATGGAAATTGCGGGTCGGGCCTTTGTCCCTCAGGGGTAGAAGCCTGGCCTGTAACCAGTTCATAACACCAACGATATGGCATCTACTACAGTCACATACACCTGAGGAAGCCACAGTCCGTAAACTACAAGCCATGCTGGTAGACTTTGACCCCAGAAAAAACACTGGGTCTCCTCCAAAACGTTGATGGCACCAGTTAAGGAGGGAGGCCTATGTCTGGTGAACGTGTAGGCCAAAATACGTGGTTTTAGATTTCAACTTGCACAGCGAATTCTGTTTTCTAAAAGAGCAGCTCCATGGAGAGTGCTCTCCTTAGACCGCATCGAAACAGAATGGCTCATTAATGACTCGTATCATATGTTTATCAATCCAGTAACCATCACAGCTGGACATGTGCGTAATCGCTTCCATGGCTCCATAATGGAAGCTTGGAAGGCTTTCACTTTTATACCAATGATACCACCAATTGCCCGGCGAGCTGAACGATCTTTTTCCACCGGCTGGCCACCACCTAATGCACTTCCTACTTTTCGTTTTGCAGTAGGATGACAAAAACTGTCATACAGATTCCACTTCCAAAATTTAAAATTTATCGGGAGGCCATATATCTTCTACATGGCAAAGAATGGCATCTCCACGCCTCCGCTCCCTTCTTCACGATCTTCCCCACCAGCCCCACCTCCCACTGAAACCCAATTTTCGCCGCCGCCGCCGCTTCCTCCTCCTTTCGACTCTCCCTCCATTCACTCTCCTGATTATCTTCCCACTGCTGATTTTCTGAGTGATTTTCCGCCAATATTTCAGAACACCCCTACGACTGACGGTGGATCCTCACCAAAGGCAGGAACAGTTTCACCTCGTGATGAAAAAATTATCACTGGTGATAAACGGAAAACTTTCGCGCGTGACACCTCCGCAAACACGTCCCCTCAGCATCCCGCAAGAAGAAGAAAAGCTTTGCAGAAAATCAGTCATCTCAGAAGAACGGCATATCCCCATACTCATCTCAGTTTCTTGCTGAATTGAGTGAGATTCTTGAAGAGGAATCACCAACTATCATTCACGTAAAATGACTTTTTGATTAAGGCTTACTGTCACAATGACCAATTACCTGTGGCCAAAAGCATGACGGAAAATCTTCCGAATTTGTTTCTTGCCTTGAAAAGAATCCTTTCCGCCACCGCCAATCGTGCACGCTTGCAACGACTTATATCTGTGCTCACAACTAAATAACTTAAAATTGTGCCTTTTTTCGACATTGATGTTAAGCCCCCATGAGTCTTACTTTCTTAAGCTTTTCATTCATTTACTTACGCGTATATATATGTGTATTTCTGTATTTATTTATTAAAACTATCTTCTCGACAATTCGTATTTACGGAATTAGAATGTCAACACTTACATTCATGACCATAAATACACGGTCAATCCGTAGTCAGTATTAATGGGCCCAACTCACACTGTATGTGCAACAGCATCCCCCAGACTTCCTTTTGCTGCAAGAAACTAACACCATTTCTCCTCCAATAGATTCCCTTGCGCGATAAGCTTTTTATTTTTCTGAAATCACGACCATCAATACTGGAGCTGCAATTGCATACAAAAAGAATCTAGCAGTACAAGTAATTGCGTCTGAGGTCATAGTTCCCGGGTATGCTAATGCCATCATCTTATGTGTTTCGCAGCCTAGCTCAACTTTCCTTCTTATATCGCTCTACGGGCCTCACCACCAAGATCATGCCATTTTCGTGAATCTGGAGGTGCCTAATTTCACCAGAGCGTCATCAACGCAATATGGTCACTCAGGTCTTACAGTGGTTGTGGGCGGAGATTTTAACACCACGTTATCGCCGCTGTTAGATATAAGTTTGAGCGTTGCTCTAGATATGCTGCCACTCTTCAGCGTCTAGTACTAGACAACGACCTTATTGACTCTTGGTCAAATCACCGCAGCAATCAGGTTTTACACATTTTAGCCGTAGTGGCGAAGTTCGTAGAATTGATCGCATATACTAATCCGATCATTGTGCTGGTGAAATTTCTAGTGTGGAGTGTATTGCTTCTTTCTCTGACCACCATGCCTTACTGGTCCGTCTGCGCACTGAAGTGCGACGAAATAGGCGACTGGCGATTAGATAATTCACTTTTGTCAAGTCACTATTACTGCGAGAGAGTCAGGAGTTTAATACGCGCTGTATTGGATGACGACGCAGAAAAAGACCCCATTCATCTATGGGAAACCATTAAAGAGGAAATTCGTGAACATGGTATGGTTTATAAACGCTTACTGCTACTTCTTTGCAAACATCCATTCTTGACGGACAGAGCGAGAGAGAAGCCAGGGCCATGGTTGCCAAAGTTGGCTGGTAGGCAATACTCCCAAACGTTGCATCTGCTGCCGTTCACTCGTCTAAACGGCCTGACAAGGTTCGATCAAAACCCCTTCTTTCGTTAATTGTTGACGGAAGGGTCATTAAAGATCCTTGCACTCTCATGTGAAAAAGCATTTTTCGGAAATTTACGCTCCTCGGAATAATTATTTCAACATTACTGATTTAGGAGATATCCTTTCCACTCTAAATCAGTTGGACTTGGAAGATAGGGAGAATTTAGATCGTACGATTACTGCCACTGAAATTTTCGACGCAATGAAAAACATTAATGCAAATAAAACAGAACAATGGATGGGATTACGGCGGAATTTTACCTACACTTCTGGAATGACCTCGGAAGACTTTTTCGACGAATGTTAATGGCCAGTCTTGAGCGTGGATACTTACCACGCACGACGTCCACGGTCGTATCTCTTACGCCAAAGGGTAATGAAAACATTGACTCCTGAAAACTGGAGACCTCTCTCTATTGCCAATACGGACTACAAAATTGTAGAAAATATACTTGCCACTCGCCTATCTAGAGTGATCAGCAGTGTGGTGTCTCCAAAGCAGTGCTAATGTGTTCCTGACAGGACAATTTTTGACTCGATATCCGTCATACGTAACAAGGTTCACTTTCATAATAAGAGAAACCTCCCGCTCAGTAGTCTCGCTCGACTAGAGCAAAGCATTCGACTCTGTCGATCACCATTTTCTCTTCAGTGTTTTAAAAAATATGGACTTTGGCGACATTTTCGGGTGTGGTGCGAACTTTGTACTCACATTCTGTGCGCCACGTGAGAGTGGCGAATGGACTGACTGCTCCTATTCCATCTCAGCGAGGAATACGGCAAGGCTGCCCACTTTCGGGACTACTTTACAGCATTGCTTTTGAGACAATGCTTCGTCGTTTAAAACACGTTATTTCTGGAGTAACTCTTCATAGTCACATTCAAATGGGCCTTAAATTTAAAATAAGTGTTTACGCAAATGACATTAACATTTTCATTAATTCTGAGGAGGATTTTCCCCGTGTACTTCCAGCATTTGAATCCTACTCGCGATGCACAGGAGCCAAACTCAATGTCAATAAAAGTAGCGGACTTTGGGCGGGTTCGTGGAGAACACGTACTGACTCTCCACTACCGCTTCGGTTGACTAATTCCGGTAATATGTATCTCGGAGTCCGTATTGGAAATGACTTTACTGAGGAATAGGAAAAATTACAATATATTCATGGATAAAGTGACTAACGCTCTTGATGCGTGGAAACCTCGTCTAACATCTATTTCTCTACGAGGAAGAGTCCTTACTGCGAATCAGTTTGTTGCCCCAAATATTTGGCATGTTTTACAAGTCCAAACACAGGCTCCACATGTCATCAAGCGATTTCAATCTCTCTTGGTCCATTTCATATGGAACGGTAGGAAACACTGGGTTGATGCACTCACCATCAAGGCTCCCTTGAAAGAAGGAGAGCTCGGACTAGTTGATGTGCAATGTAAAATATTGACATTTCATATCATCTTCGCGCAAAGGCTCCTTTCAACGCCCCATGCTTCCCACTGGCGGTCACTGGCAGCACTTTGGGTAATGCATATATATAACTCCGATGATGTTTTGACCCTTTTCACCAAGCCCCGGCAAATCATCGCATCTGAAGAACTTTACTACCTGAATTCTGCTGGTTTTTCCGGGTATTCTTCCGCGTTTATCCATTTTGAAGGACGATATTTCGCCAACGTTCCAGTTGGCTTCCTCAGGTCCACTGAAGTGTTGATGCAGAAATTTGTTCATCTTATATACACCCCGTTTGCCGCCTTTTTTCTCGAGGTGTGCCCTGATTGGTCAGGATCTTTGAAGACCCTTTTCCACGCGCTGGCGAGATTGTAGCCGTCTTCACGGTTGAAGTTCTTTGTCGTTTTGGCGATTTCAATTGCCTCCCTGATTATTCTCGGGTAGTAGCGGCCTTCTTTGTTCAGAAGAGAGGCGTTGTCAAAATCAATATTGTGTGTCGGTCCACTCCATTGGTGTTCCGCCACCGCTGACTGGGTGAAATGTCTATTTTTTACTGCCCTTCTGTGCTCTTGGACTCGGCATTTCAGTGCTCGTGATGTTTGGCCGATGTAGGACTCACCGCAGCTGCATTTAATTTGATATACTCCTCCACAGATGTCATTAGGGTGGTGGTCTTTCGTGTTGACGAGGATATTCGACATCTTGGTGACGCATTTGAATCTGGTCATGATGCTGTGTTTATGGAGGGCTCTCGCGATCTTTTCCGTGGTACCGGCGACGTAAGGTAGGATAGCGTGTGCCCTCGCCTTTTCTGTAGTAGGGGTATCTTCATTGGTCCTTTTTGGGGCCATCCGCGACTGCTTACGTTCCATTTTGTGGAAAATCTTCAAGATGTTTTCTCGCCGGAAGCCGTTCATCTGGAAAGTTTCCATTAAATGCCGTTTTTCTTTTTCGATGGAGGCAGCGTCTGAGAGGGAGCGTGCTCGGTGGAATAATGTTTTAATTACTCCGAATTTCTGTTGTGAGCCACACACAATATTGATTTTGACAACGCCTCTCTTCTGAACAAAGAAGGCCGCTACTACCCGAGAATAATCAGGGAGGCAATTGAAATCGCCAAAACGACAAAGAACTTCAACCGTGAAGACGGCTACAATCTCGCCAGCGCGTGGAAAAGGGTCTTCCAAGATCCTGACCAATCAGGGCACACCTCGAGAAAAAAGGCGGCAAACGGGGTGTTTATAAGATGAAAAAATTTCTGCATCAACACTTCAGTGGACCTGAGGAAGCCAACTGGAACGTTGGTGAAATATCGTCCTTCAGAATGGATAAACGCGGAAGAATACCCGGAAAACCCAGCAGAATTCATCATAATCTCCGCGGAAGCCTACTTGGAAACTTTACTACCTCTCTGTCTTTCAAGCATGGAAAAAGATGGGCGATCAATCTTCTACACTACCTGGTTTTCAACAGGACGCTGTGGGCCTTATTTCAACATTCGCCATGACAAGCACTAGAAGTGGAGAACCTCAACTTCCCTAGTCAAAGAGAAAAGTGTACCCTCAAATATTATACACCAAAAAACCCAAGATTTGGCCATTAACAGGAAAGCAGGGTGAGGACGTATAATAGCTCACCTTGCGAACTCCACCCACCCTAGGACATGATGCTGACATTGCCTGGAGGCTCGCTCATTGTGCTCTTGCGGATGGAATTTTCCTCCTTCGTACTCACTTTCCACTGACAGCTGACTGTCCATGGTGCCCACAAATAGATGCTAGTATTTGGCACCTTATTTTTCTCTGCCCGAAACTAATTCAATATGGGGGAGGGTAATCCCTGCGATTAAATTGTTGACAGGTATGCGTCAAATCTCAAAGGCGCATATTATCGGCGGATTATCGACAAGAGGTGACTTCAACAATCAGGGACTTTTTTCGCCAATTTCTTGTTAACACTTAGCAAGGCCCATCTATATAAAGAGCTCACTCTTTTTCATCGAGGAAAGAAAACTTCTGTGGAAACCTTCATTCCTTCCAGACCTCCTTGAATGGCGCATTGAGAAGGAAAGGGAGTTTCATTGCGGAATCAATTCAATGGAATCATTTCTTAAATGTTGGGCGTTTAAAGATTTTTAGTACTACGAGCTACAATGGAAGTAGGCTGCAACTGCCCTCTACTGATGTGAAGACTTTCCTTGACCACGGTTCAAGTCGGAGTCGTCTTTCTCTGAACCTCGCAGTAATATACGGGGGGAATAACGGGACCAAGGTTGCGGTAATCAGCCCCTCGGCGGTCCCCTCCAACCGCTGCTGCTTGTCTAGGTTAGAGGGCAACAAGTTCGACGGATGAAATGAAATGGAATGAAATGAATGATAAATACGATGATTAAATCAATGAAATGGTTTTTCAATAAATGAGGTGTTGAAGAGAGAATAAATATTCCCCTTACCGTGGTAATAATAATAACGCCCACACCACATTGCATTGGCATTACTTTAGGTCCCTGTCCCACTGTCACCGTAATCGATGCACGCTAGCACTCTTAGCCGGCAGCGGGAGCTTATGGCAGAGAAACGGTCTCCGACTGATGGCCCGCGGTACGTTGCCCGGCCACCGGCCTCAGAGGATGCGGGCTTTGCCCAGATGTAATTGGCCAACTATCGATTTGGTGTTCAGCGAAACAGATATATTATCCCTCCAAGACTGACTTTCAGTTCAGAAGCACGGTTGACCGCAAACACACGAGCAAGCGCACAGATCAGGCGTTCGACAACCTGTTGGGCCCTGGGGCCCACGTCACGCACAGTGTCCCACGCCACGACCGGCACGCTCGCGTCGGGATGCGAAAGGCGTGTGCGACTACGAAAACGTCCTTCCGCACCGCGAGTGGCCAAGTCCCCCGTCCCGGCGCCCATTTGGCAAGGTCACTATCCCTCACGATGCGCGAGTCAGCACACACATCTACCTCTTCACGGCGCCGTGAACATCTGCGTCGACTCGCAAGATCGCCGCATAGGACACGAGCGTGATGCGGAGCGTGTACCGGAGGCATGGCCTGTGGATGGCGCCGATCTTATACCACGGCGCCAACTCACTCTCATCTAGGCGCCGTAGGTACCCACTGGGAGATAGTGTTGAAGACTCCGTGCGGCACCCTTTCGACGCCGTGACCCACGGGTGAGCCGACGTACTTGTATGATTCACCGCATGCGAGTGCGCATGTCCTATCCCTGCACTCGGAAGATCGTCGGCCGCACTCCTCGTTCCTATCTCCACGTGTCGGACAGGAAATGCATGTGGAGCGACCCGCACTTCCTGGCGTTGAAGCGCAGGCCGCACCACGACGCCGCTACTCCCGCGACGAGCAGCAGGCCTCTCAGCATCTCCGCATCCTTGGCGACGCGGACCAAGTCATCTGCGTAGGCCGGCACGCAGAGTGACGTTGATTCCATCGCGAACGCGGAGATGGCCCGCCGAGCGAGGACAGCACGAATCACGGGCTCCAGAGCGAGCTTAAAAAGGAGCGGCGACAGCGGAACACCCTGCCGCACTCCGCACTTGACAGGAATCTCGCCCGTGGAGCCGCTCGCCGTGATGATGTTGGTGGTGCTGCCTCCGTAGATTTCGGCGATGGCCCCCACCATCCTTTCCGGCATACTCAACTCGCGCAGCATCCGCGCGATGTGCGCATGCGGCGCCGACCCAAAGGCATCTGTCAGATCCAGCCACGCCACTGCATTCTCTTTCCGCGCACTCCTGACGTAGTTGAGCGTTGCTAGGAGCACAAAGTTGTGCACCGTGCACCCCTCGATGGCAGGTAAATCCTTTTTACGCCGGAAATGACATGAGCCAGCCGCGGACCGCCCAAGGCGCGATGCGGTCCGCGAGCACGCCCGTGTATAGTTTAAGGATGGTGGGACTGAGAGCGATCGGCCTCCAATTGCCGATCTCAGCTTAGTCACCGCCCTTGTGGAGGAGATTGGTGTTGCTCTCCTTCCACTCCTTCGGCACCCGGCCTGCCCGGAAGCAGAAGTCATAGATTGCCATCAGGCCGAGTAAGGTGCGCCGTCTGGGCCGGGTGCGGTTTCGTGGGTGTGACGAAGGCGCCAGCTTACTTTTCCCGCGGTGTCTCATCAGCTGACCCGCATCCTCTTCTTCTCGACCGCTGCACTCAAACGGCGGCACGACTGAGGTCACGGCGAGCGTCTCGTCGTACCGCGCCCGCGCCCGCTCCCGTGAGAAGAAGGCTTTCTTCTGAGGCAGCGGAATGCGCTTGAAAGCCTGGCCTTTCTTCTCGCGGTAGAGCACCTGCAGCTCCGCAGCGGTGAGTGGCGGGTTCTTCCTCCGATGCCGATGACACGCTGCACCCCAGGAATGTGGAGAGGTTATGCCAATCTCCGCCCGCGCCGCATCGCGCATTGAGCCCACGACGCGAAAGATGCCGTCCGAGCCTACTCCCGCAACGCCATTCTCGATTAGTCAAGCCTGTTGCTGGAGAGTGGCAGACGGTCGACTTGCGCCGCGACGGCGTTCATGAGATCGTCCGGGAGTTGCGCAGCAGACTCTCCCGCGTTTGGGCGGACGCGGAACGCACCCGTGCGCGCCGGCCCAGCCGCCGGTGGCGCGGCCGGGTTTATAGACCGCACCACGAGGGGAAAGGGGCGTGAAACGGATGCATCCAGGGCACGGCAGTCTGGAGCGGGAGGTTTAGGTGTGGTACTTGGGTGTGGAGGGGAAGGAGCATTGGGGCCACCTGCGTCCACTCTGGCGCCTCCGTCCCTGGATGGACCGCGCCAGTCATATGTGGCCCCAGCGGATATACGCCCCTTGCGTGGGGATACCAGGCCACTCGGGGAATCGTGGGGGGCGCAGGGGGAGTCTGCGGGGGGAATGAGGGAGGTGAGGGTGGCACTTCCACGGAGGCACACTCATACTGCTACTGGCTACCGCACTTGGGGTGGTGGCTTGGCATTTTTCCTCCCCTTTTTGAGCGTCTTTTCGCTGGCACTTCGCTTTCACTCACCGTGCCTCGATGTAGGTACGGAGGGTCGTACCGCTCCCTCTCGCCACTGCGTCTCACTGTTTCCACATTTGACGCATTTCTCCGCAGCAACAGGCGCAATGAGCGTCGGCACCATCACGTTCACCGACCACACGAGGATTTCCACGCGGCGGGGATTGAGGGCGCGCAGGGAAGTGTCGACATGGCTGGGGTGGAGGTTGTGGGGGAGGGGTGGGTGGCGATGTTGTTAGTGGGCGGGCGTCCTACCTCGCTGCGTTGCGACGTCTCTCCGCATCGCGCCTCCGCCGATTCCGGTGCTGGTTGCGTTTGCGTCGTCTCCGCTCTTCCAAAGACACTCGGTAGTGCTCCCACGATGTTCCACGCCTCCGCTCTTAGGGCAGCGGTTCGTCCGAAATGACGCTGCAGTCGTCTCGGTGACGTGGGGTCGTGGAGGGGGAGTACGGCACAAGGGGCGGTGCACCCGGAAACTCGTGACCCATCACGTGATCCGGTGATCGCGTTTGCACAGCGTCCACACGTGGACCAGACACACTCTCATTGGTATTCACACTGGCCCAGCAGTGTAGTGACCTGCTGTTTGAGTGCGTTTTGCGAGTGCAATAACGTGTGAGCGAAAACTTTAACACTGAACTTTCTAAGTCAGTTGGAGGGAGTTGCTTTAAAACTGAGAAAGTGACTAAAAACGTGCAATAGCTAGTGACCAATAAGATCTGGGTGGCTCCCCCTCCTCGAGGGCTGGGGCCGGGCAACGTGCCGCGGGCAATTAGCCAGGGACACGTCCCTGCAATAAGCTCCCGCGGCCGGCAAAGAGAGCTAGCGCGCGTCGGACAGTGGGACAGAGACCTGAACTGGTGTGACTGTGTGTGTGTCCGTGAATGACTCTGGACTGCCACGGCAGAAAGAGTGCGTGAGGGTGTGTGTGTTTTATTCCTGGTGTCTAGGTTAGCAGACTCCCATCGTTGGAGATACATCAAACCGACGTCATTCGTCGTCCCAGGTCCCCCTGGGACCCATCATCCAAGGTCCCAATCCCAAGAAGATCATCGACCACCCCCCCAAGTGCTGTCACCATATCGCCCGAGATCCCTCCCAGGCCCAAGGATCATCGACCCCCCTCCCCCAAACTCCCGAACTGAAATGCACGCTCGACACTATCCCCACCCCATTCGTCGCCCCGTTCTCCCTATCTGGCCAGTTTCTCCCCCCAAATTAACAGAAAACTCCCGGGAGTAGCCTGGGCACCCTAGAAGTGGAAATCCCCATGCACTGACTGTTTATCACTGCTAAATTCTAGCAATTCCAAGAGCTAGTGGACGAGGCGCCAGACTTATCAAATGTGCACAAACTTTTATATCTTAAAACCCACCTACGTGGGCCTGCCGCTGAAGTAATACAAAATTTGCCTATCTCTGGGGCGAATTACCAAGGGGCGTGGAATGACTTAGAGAAGCGGTATGGTAGCGCGAGGGTTCTTTCAAATTTTCATATGAAGAGTTTGTTTGAACTCCCAAACATGCAAAAGGCGACTTCTTTTGAACTGAAGCGAGTCCTAGATCAATTTCGCCAAACTATTAGGGTATTTGAAAGCCTTCAAAAGCCAGTTCAAGCATGGGACGAATGGTTCGTATTCCTTTTAGTCAGTAAACTCGATTCTTCTACACGGTTCCAGTGGGAATTATCTCACTCAGAAATGAGTGCGGTGCCGTCCTTTGTGAGTTTGTCTGATTTCCTTGAAAACCGAATTCGTGCCTTGGACGCTTCAAGAGAAGTAGCTTCTTCCAATTCGGCTTCAAATTCAGAGTCAAAAAGGGATCGAAATAAATCAGTGAAATCACCGAGTCAGTCGAGTAAAATGTTGAATGCAGTGTCGTCAAAGTCTTCGAGAAGAAATAATGCTGCTTGTCCGCTCTGTTCAAGGGGTCATTTTTTGAGCTATTGCTTAGGTTTTAAGGCTCTTAAACCTGAGGAACGAAGAGAAGAAGTCATCAAGCTTTCTCTTTGCCTAAATTGCCTTTCTCGTAATCACGAAGCGAGTCGGTGTCGATCATTAGGTCGGTGTCTAGCGTGTGGCAGCAAGCACCATACGCTACTGCATGAAGCATTTCCGAGACTCGCGGATAATCCTCAATCGGCTGATGCCATACCATTAAAGTCGCCTACGATTTCCCCTTCGACTCCCCCCGGCACAGTGTTATGTCGCGCAAGCTCTTCAAGTCGAGTGGTTCTCTTAGCGACTTTTTATGCCCAGGTTGAATCACTTACGGGAAAATGTATCACAGTGAGAGGACTCATAGACACTGGGTCTGATACGTCTTTTGTTACGGAATGGTTGGCGCAAACTCTGGGACTTCGGGGATCTAAGGTCAGCGTTCCGATCATGGGCATACAAGGTCATGAAGTGGGTACTGCTTTGAGCATGGTAAACGTGACAGTTACATCCTCCTTCGACAGAAACTTTAAACTAGATCTTCAAGCCTTGGTGCTTAAAAGGTTAACCGCTCTTACGCCCTCCCACTATGCAAAATTGCACCCATGGTCTCATCTGGAGGGGTTGACCTTTGCGGATCCAACTCATGCCGTTCCTTCATCAGTTGACCTCATCTTGGGCGCCGATGTCTGCGGGGAAATACTTTTAAGTGCAGTTCGCGAAGGGCCTGTAGGAAGTCCTACTGCTCTTTTAACTCCTTTTGGATGGGTGTTAATAGGACCTGTTTCGCGTGCGAAGGATATGCAATTTCAAAATGACTGTGCTACCGCTATGCACGTGCAAGCATATGAAAGGGTGATGGATGAGATTCAGAAATTTTGGTCCCTTGAGGAAGTTTCCACGGTAACACTGCCGTCAGAAGAGGATTCTTATTGCGAAAATCATTTTAAAACGACTCACCGCAGGGACTCTGATGGGAGATATGTAGTACGTTTGCCATTCAGGCCAAACACTTCGCTGAAATTGTATCCTTCTCAGGAGTCAGCTATGAAATTATTTTTGAAAAACGAGAATCGACTCAGAAGTCAACCTGTTTTGAGGGAGAAGTATGCCGCATTTATGACGGAATACTTAAATCTAGGTCACATGGAACTTACTAGTGCGAGCGATCAATTATATTACTTGCCACACCATGCTGTTTCGAAAGAAAATGACGAAACGCGTAAAGTTCGAATTGTATTTAATGCATCTTTTAAGAGTGCCTCTGGTAATTCTTTAAATGATTTATTGTTGAGTGGACCTCGTCAGCAACCGGATTTGTGGTTGATTCTAACGCGTTGGCGTTTTTTTCGAGTGGCTTTTACTTCGGACATAGTGAAAATGTTCCGCCAAATTCGATTGCATGAGGACGACTCAGACTTTCAACGTGTTATTTGGCGTAAGGATCCTTCCGAAATAATCTCAGATTATAAGCTGACTACGGTTACTTACGGTACGGCTCCAGCCCCCTTCCTAGCTATCAGAGTACTCCGGCAATTGGTACTTGACGAGGGTCATTCATTTCCTTTGGGAGCTAAAGCAGTGGCACGGCATTCTTACGTGGATGACATTCTTTGTGGTGCAGTTAATGTAATTGATGCTATGGACGTTAAGAGACAGTTAATTGAATTACTAGCGAGGGGAGGATTTCCATTAAGTAAGTGGGCATCTAACGAACCCAGTCTTTGTTCGGATGATGAAAATCCGACGAAAGTATTTTCTGACTCAGAAGTGGTTGCTACCTTGGGAGTAAGATGGTCACCAGTTTTAGATACATTTAGTGCGAGGGTTGCTCATCCGACCGGCCGAGAGGCAGTAGTGACTAAGAGAACTGTGCTTTCGGAGATAGCCCGATTATTTGATCCATTAGGTTGGATGGCGCCTGTACTAATTGTGGCCAAAATTATATTGCAAGACTTGTGGCTGTCCAAGGTAGGATGGGATGAAGTTCTATCTTTGGAACTTACTGAACGTTGGCAGAGTTTTAGGTCTTCACTATCCAAGTTAGAGCAAATCAGTATCCCTAGATGGGTAGGTACTAAAGAGGCGAATGTGTCTTTCATTTCTCTCCATGGTTTCTGCGATGCCTCTGAGAGGGCATACGCAGCAGCAGTGTATTTGCGTGTTGCTGGGGAGGGGGAGGATGGCTATGTTAGCCTGTTGGCCGCTAAAACGAAAATCGCCCCGTTAAAGCTTGTTAGTGTGCCTCGCCTTGAATTGTGCGCAGCTGTACTTTTAACTCGCTTCCTGGTGAAAATAGTGGAGGGCCTTCAGTTTGTGTCTGTGCCAGTATTCTGCTGGACAGATTCAGCAGTTTCTTTGGCCTGGATCCGTGGCCACCCCTCAAGGTGGAAGACCTTCGTGGCTCATCGCGTCGCGGAGATCCAGACGTCGCTTCCGGGGGCCCAGTGGAGCTACGTCAACACCAAGCTCAACCCAACTGATGCTGCAACCCGTGGGATCAGCCCTGACGAACTGATGGACTCCTCTCTCTGGTGGAGTGGACCACCATGGCTTGCCGGCCGGGAAGAGGGGTGGAGCTGTGGGAAACCCGAATCATCAGGTGCTGAGGATTCGGAGATGCGGATGGCCGTAAACCACTCTGCAACTTCCCTTCATCACTCAGGTGATGTATTACAAAGATTTTCATCATACCTGCGCCTGCTAAACGTCATGCCTCTGTGCCTAAGATGGTTACACAATTTCAGGGATAAAAGCCACAAACGCTCGGGGTTTGTCTCCCCCGAGGAGCGTGCCCAAGCTCTGACTGCGGTAATCAGGAGCACGCAGTCCACAGCATTCCGAGACGAACTTGCAGCCTTGACGTCTGGGAAATCCCTGAAAAGGTCCTCACCCCTGCTACCTCTTCGACCGTTTTGCGATGCGGATGGACTACTTCGCGTGGGTGGTCGGCTAAGAAATGCAGTGCTGGACTATGACGAGAAACATCCCATCATCATTCCAAAGGATCACCATTTCACCGTGCTGCTGGTGCGCCACGCACACGCAGTCACTCTTCATGGCGGACTGCAAGCTACAGCAGCGTACCTAGCGCAACGGTACTGGATCATCCGCAGCCGCGTGGTGGTGAAGCGATAAATCCGGACCTGTGTGACCTGCGCCCGGTTTCGTGGAGAGACTCTGGTGCAACGCATGGGTGATCTTCCAGAAGAAAGGGTTAAACCCCAAAGACCATTCTTATCTACTGGACTGAACTATGCTGGTCCATTCCTCCTGAGGGCTACTAAGGGCCGGGGGCACAAAGCATATAAAGGATATATTTGCCTTTTTATCTGTATGGTAACGAAGGCCGTTCACCTTGAATGTGTATCTGATCTTACCACTAACACTTTTCTCCTTGCTTTTCGCAGATTTGTTTCGCGAAGAGGTGCTTGTTATTTTCTCTACAGCGACAACGCCTCAACCTTCCGAGGAGCTGCGCAAGAATTGAAGACAATGTTCCAGCAATCCTCATCCTTCTATAAAGAAGTCGGCTGTCAGCTGAGCAACACGGGGACGCAGTGAACCTTTATCCCACCGTACGCGCCGCACTTCGGAGGCTTATGGGAGGCAGCGATAAAATCTACTAAATTTCATTTACGTCGCGTAATTGGCGACCAAATCCTTACATTTGAGGAGATGACAACGCTACTCTGCCAAATTGAATCATGCCTTAATTCTCGGCCACTCTCGCCTTTGAGCAATTCGGTAGATGATTTAACGCCGTTAACTCCCGGGCATTTTCTGATTGGGGAACCTCTGGTTGCCTTGCCGGAACAACCAACATTCACCAACGGAAGAGACTTGACTAAGAAATATAAACTCTTAATTCAAATGAGGGATAACTTTTGGACTAGATGGTCAAGGGAATATCTCCATCAACTGCAAAATCTTCCCAAATGGCGACAAACTTCGCCTAACTTGACTGTTGGGGCATTAGTTGTCGTAAAGGATTCTTTGTTACCCCCAACTAAGTGGCAAATGGCGAGAGTAGCGGAAGTATGTCCTGGAAATGATGGTTTAGTTAGAGTCGCAAAACTAAAAACTTCAAAGGGTTTTATTCTGCGCCCTGTCAATAAGATATGTATATTGCCTAACTAAATATTTATTGTTAAATTACTTGTTTCGGTGGTAAGCCATATTCATTTTTGTATGTTTTCTTTCATTCTGTAAGTTGGCTACCCCGATCTTCTTGTCACGGCGGGCGGCTATAAATGTAATTATAATAAAGGTAATTGTTTCGACATTGCCGAGGCGGGCGGTATGTTTAGGCTTTTTGAATTCCCTCCAGGTGGCGATGGAGGGGGAGGGAGAGGTCGAGTGCGCATGCGCTGGGCCGACACCGGAGTATCGTCTCGCTCGGCATTCATTCACTCTTACGCCGAACCCTGCCTTGTGAAGTTGGCCTGCACTCTGTACCCACGATTAAAGAAGTTCAGCTGAATAACAGATTTCACTTTATTTCAACAACCCCGAAAAAGGCTAAGGATGACTTGAGTGATTGTGAGGAAATTTCCGTAAGTGAAGATTCCATGGAAAACTTTGAGAAAATTAAAGATCTTATAGGGCAAACACACACTGGTCTTAAGAGTCAACATAAGAAGGGGAAATTTACAAAAAACAACATGGAGGATCATACTAAACGCCTTCGCGAAATCGAAAATCTAGCTCTGAAGCTAACCATCGCAAACGCCAAGTTAGAGGGTAGGAGTGAAGAACGCAAGGAAATAGTGAAACTTAATCAGGAAAATAAAAGTATCAGCGAAACGAAAATAAAATCATTCTCAGAAATCGCACAAATTCCGGCTCCGATTCAACCTCAAAAACCTAAAGTTACAGGAATCACAACATCGTTGAAACCCGCACCGCAACTAATAATAATCAAACATGAAAATAAGGAGAAATCTAGTAAAGAAATCCAGGAGCTACTTAAAAAGACTGACACCAGCAGAAATTGGAGTAAGTGTCAAGAGGAGCCGGAACGTGGAAAAAGGGATCTTAGTGGAACTAGAGAAAGAAAGCCACATCCCTAAAATGATTAATTGTACGAAATTAAAACAAAAAGGATTTATCGTTGAAAAAATAGAAAAAAGGAAACCTCAAATTATGATTTATGATGTATCAAAGCATCTCGACGTCGACACTGTCACAGACAAAATTTACCGCCAAAACATTACAACTTAGCGAAAGTGAATTCAAGAGTAACTTTAAAAAGGTGCACCAATTAAAAACAAGCGAAACGGACAAGGAGCATTGGATTAATGAATGCAGCATCGAGATTCGTCACATTCTAATCGAAAAAGAAAAATTATTCCTCGAGTGGAGCAGTTGCAAAATTAAAGATTACATCTCTGTACTCCGCTGCTACAAGTGCCAGGCCTACGGGCATAAAACCTCAGCGTGTAGGAAAACCGAGGAAATTTATGCTCACTGCTCAGGGAAGCATAAACTAGAAGACTGTGGTAATAAGTCAGAAAAGCATAAGTGTTCCCATTGCTCGTCCGCGGACAAACCCTGTGCACATCGATCAGGGGATAGGGAATGCCCCTTCTTTATTAAGGCCAGAGAGCAGGAGTGCCAAAGACTTGGGTATGGCGGTACACCCACGTAAAATCAAAATAGGCCAGGTCAACGCCGGACAGAGTCATGCCGCAACTGCCAATCTAGAAAATTTGTGCTCCGAATTAAAAATCGATGTATTAATGATCCAAGAACCATACTCCGTCAACGGCAAAGTTCCTTTCTCCACAGGTGAAGTGCTAATAAACCCCAATGAGAAACACGTATGGGCAAGTACTATAATTACAAATCCCCTTGTGAACGCCACCGCAATAACGCAGCATACCAATAAGAATACAGTGACTGTGACAATAAAAACCCCAGGAAACCCAGAAATAACATTAATAAATAGCTACTTCCAGTTTTCCGATCCCATAGAAATCTATCTGACAGAAATGGAAAACCTTTTAACGACTTTTCCACACCGGAACATGATTTTATCCTGCGACGCAAACGCCAAATCAACGATGTGGCGTAATAAACAATCTGACGATCGCGGGGTTAAGCTGGAAGATTTTATTTTATTTTACGATTTGACGATTGAAAATGTTTTTAACTCACTGACGACGTATGAAAGCCCGAACGGTTTTACTACGAACATCGATTTGACCCTGTCTAAGGGTCTCACAGGTAGAATAAGGAATTGGAGAGTGGAAGCAGTGGAAACCCTAAGTGACCATCGTCTTATAACATTCGAAGTGTACCACGAAAAAGAAAATCAATCACCTTCTGCATGCAATAACACCTTCAATATGTCAAAAGCTAACTGGGAAAAGTTCAAAGAACAAATTGAAACTAGGAAAAGTGAACTTAAACGTAACCTGGAAGTGAATACATTGACTAAAATCCTGTCTAAAGCCTGCGCAAACTCAATCCCAAAAATAAAACCCAAAGAAAAAAAGAGTACCGTGGTGGAATAACAAATTAACTCATCTAAGAAAAGTGTAGAAAAATGAAAAAGAAATACAGGCAAAAGTTACTCATCGAAGCCCACAACTTGGAAATATGGCGAAATGAATATGCGCACGCAAGAAAAATATGCCCATGAAATCAAACTGGCTAAGAAAGTAAGTTGGGAGAAAATAGTAAGTGCCGGCAACGACGATCCGTGGGGAAGTGCTTATAAAATTCTCAGAAACAAAAACAAAACAACTACAATTAACACATTGAAAAAAGGCAACGGTGAATTTACTAATAACGACGATGAAACAATTATGCTCCTACTGAATACGCTCCTACCCTCTGACCACGAAGCAAATGAAACAAAAGAGCTAAGTGAAATACGCGCAGAAACTAAAAATAATCTAACTACTGGTGAAAGTGCATCGCCCTTCGATCTAAATGTATTAACTGAAATAATAAATGGTCTGAAAAATAAAAAAGCCCCCGGGCATGATGGTATAAAAGTGGAAGTAGTAAAGCACGCCTATCCCCTGATCATGAATGAAATGCTAGAAATATACAATCAATTACTAAAACGTGAAATCTTCCCCACGGAATGGAAACAAGGAGTGTTAAAAGTCTTCCCAAAACCAAATAAAGACCCCAAGGATCCAAAGGCCTTCCGTCCAATTACCCTACTGCCAGTACTAGGAAAAATTTATGAGAAATTAATAGCGAAAACTTTAAACTACGAGCTCGAGCAATAGAAATACTTCAATCAAAATCAATATGGATTCATGCCAGGTAAAGGAACAATTGATGCAATTCAAAAAGTCATTACAATAACGGAAGAGTCACCTCAAAAATATGTGTTAGGCATCTTCTTGGGCATCGCTGGTGCGTTTGACAACGCGTGGTGGCCCAATACTTTAAATGAATTATTGACGCAGAAAGTATCGAAGAGTATTTATAAAGTGACAAAGGATTATTTTAACAACCGCAATACCAAACTGGAAATTAATCGAATTTCCCAGAATAAAAACTCAACCAAAGGATGCCCACAGGGATCAGTACTCGGCCCTTTGTTCTGGAACATTCTTTTTAACGATTTCTGAAACATCAAAATACCAGAAAACGTAGAAATCCTGGCATACGCAGACGACGCTTTAATCATAATCAAAGGTAACAGCAGGCAAGAGATTGAAAGGAAAGCAAACGAATCTTTAATAATAATAAGCAATTGGGGCACATCGAAAAAACTGAGCTCCCTGGCCAAAACAGAGTGCACTCTATTGAAAGGAAAGTTAACCAGAAAACCAATAATCAAAATGAATGGAATAACAATAAAATATAACAACAGTTAAATATCTTGGAATTACAATAACTGAAGGCCTAAAATTCAATGATCATTGCGATAATGTGATAAAAAGAATTAAAGAGGTTTTTGTTCCTCTAAGAAGACTGGCCAAAGAAAACAAAGGGTACTCCTGTGAATCACTAAGAAAACTGTATACCGGCGTTGCAGAGCCAATTATATAGTACGCGTGTGAAGCCTGGGGAAACGAAATCAATCTACGAAAGAAAAGTAAAGAAAAATTATTAAGAGCTCAAAGATTCGCTTTACTAATTGTTACAAAAGCTTATCGTACAGTGTCAAGTGAGAGTTTGTGCGTTCTTGCGGGATGCATCCCGATAGATCTTTTAATCGAGGAAAGAATGAGAATTTTTAAAGACAAGTTAACGAACGCAGACAGCGGAATAAGAAGAAAAATGCATAGAGAGGAGACGATGAGAAAGTGGCAGTGCCAGTGGGAACGTTCTGAAAAAGGAAGAGAAACGTACTTTTACTTCGATGACGTGCGCAATAGACTGCGAATAAAAGCCAAAGACTTAAGCTACCACACCGTTCAATTTTACACAGGGCATGGTGATTTTAATTATAAACTTACTTCTTTTAATCTAACGGAATCAGCGAACAGTACCTTCTGTAATAACAATGAAGAAACGGCCTGGCACTTGCTAGCAAAATGCAATAATCTATCAGTCACAAGGGGTCCTCTAATTGACAAGTTAACGGAGCATAGTTTACCATTTGACAGGAGATCCATATTGAAAGCTGAAATCTTTAACACAACTAAAGAGACAATCATAAAAATTCTGAAGTACAAATACCAAGCCAGTCAAAATTACCGAGATGCATCTATAAATATGAATGAACAGCCTTATGCCGATCCCAATGATCCTACCGCAGATGTGGGAGGTGAGGGGGACACTAGCCCGGCGAAAGCCGGGGCAAATTGATTACAATGCGCCAAGCGCAGACGAATGAGTCGGCATGCAAAATCATATAAAGGCTGAAAAAGCAGCCCCCGGGAAATAAGTCACTGACTTGAAACCCGGGGGGGTGGAGGTGGGTCTATGGGGGCTTTGCCCCCAACACTAGTGTTTATCACTAGTAGGAAGTAGCACCATCATGGATCTAAAGGAAGCTCTGGTGGATGAGGAGACGGACCACGAAAGTGTTCAGACATTCTAGCAAACTCGAAAGAACCCCACCCAATGAGACCCCAAAGACAACTGACAAGAGACCTAGGGGCAGCGGTAGTGATGAGTGCGAAGGTTACACACCGAAGAAAACGAAATAAACCGAGGAGGACGCTAAAAACATCAATGAGACCACGACGCAAGACGAAAAAATTAAGATCTCATCGAACAAATCCAAAAAAGCCTAAAAACACAGCAAAAGAATGGAAAATTTTCAAAGAGTAACTAAGATGAACATTTCAAAATAAATCGAAAAAATAAGTTTAAGAATCGCAATGAAAAATGCCCAGTTAGAGGGGAGGTCAGAAGAGAGAAAAGAGATAGTTAAAATAATAAGAGAAAACGAACAATCGAACTCCGCACAAGCTAAAAATGAAATTAAAACTTTTGCCGAAATCAACTAGAGAAAAATAAATCAATCCCAAACTCAGAATCAAACAAATCAACGAACTATGGTTACAGGAGTGAATACTAACTTGAAGCCGGCTCCACAGCTAATAATCATCAAACATACGAACAAGGAAAAAAGTGGAAATTACCGAAATGTTAAAAAATACTGTAACCCCAGCTGAATTAGGAGTAAACGTAAAGCGGTGTAGGAATGTTGAGAAGGGTGTCCTCGTGGAGGTAGAAAAAGAAAATCACATAGAATGATTAACAGCAAAGTTTTAAGGGAGAAGGGATTCAAAGTTGAACAAATACAGAAAAGGAGACCCCAAGTACTTACATACGACGTCCCTAAACATCTGAGCAGCGAAACTGTGATAAATAAAACCTAGTCAGAACGTCGGCGCAAGAATAAATGAAGAAGAATTTAAAAAGAATTTCCAAAAGGTTTATCAATTAAAGGCAAATGATACGGAAAAAGAGCATTGGATTTTTGAAACGAACATGGAGATACGTCACTTATTAATAGAGAAGGAGATGATCTACTTAGAATGGTCCTGCTGCAAGATTAAAGACTATATTTCGGTTCTTGGTGCTTCAAGTGCCAAACCTACGGTCACAAAACCTCGCTGTGTAAGAGAGAAGACATCTGCTCCCACTACTCGGGCAAACACCGATTTGAACTGTGCAAAGAAAGGGGAAACCCCTAAGTGTCCCACTGCTCGTCAGCGGACAAACCCAGCTCGAATCGTTCCGGGGACCGTAATTGCCCCTTCTTTAAGAAAGCCAGGGAGCAGGAGTGCGAACGACTCGGCTATGGCGGTACACCCATTTAAAATAAAAATCGGGCAAGTAAATACTGGACGGAGCTTCGCAGCCATTGGTAATTTGGAGAAATTAGGCAACGATCACAACTTGGACCTAATCATGATACAGGAGCCGTATTCAGTGAATGGCAAGATTCTCTTCTCCACGGGAGTAGCATACTACCAGCAAAATTCTATAGAACTATGGGCCGCTACAATATCTACAAATTAAAAATTAAATATAACAGTGCTAACACAATTTACAAACCCGAAAACTGTGGCAGTGAAATTAACCACAGCAGGTGCCAAAGACATTATTTTAATAAATAGTTATTTTAAGTTTTCCGAAGAAACCGACCCGTTTCTAGACGAAATTGAAAAAGTTTTAAACACTTTCAAACAATGCAAAATAATTATATCGGCGGATGACAACGCTAAATCAACGTTGTAGTTCAACGATGAAAATGACGATCGCGGTGACAAGCTAGAAGATTTCATTTTATTTTACAACTTGACGGTAGAAAATTGTTTCAGTTATTTGACGACGCACGAGGGCCCGAATGATTTTAGTAACATTGACGTTACGTTAACCAGGGGCTTTAACAACGAAATAAATAATTGGAAAAAAAGTGATGAGGAAACACTTAAGTGATCATCGCCTCATCCAATTCCAAATCACCAAAAATCCATCGTTGAATCAACCCACCAATCCAAACAATTTCAACATCGCCAATGCTAAATGGGAAGAGTTCGAATCTGAAATAAATAGTATAGCCAGCGAAATAAACAACACGGTAAACCTAACAAAAATAATCCTCAAGGCGTGTGAGAAGTCTATCCCCAGAATAAAGCCAAAACAGAGAAACGTTCCCTGGTGGAACAATAACCTAACACTAATGAGAGAAGCATGCAAAAAGGCTAAAAAGAAATTCAGAGATAAGCTAATAATCCAGGCTCACAACTTAGAAATCTGGCGCCAAGAATACAAGAGAATAAGAAACCAATACTACAAAGACATTAAAAGAGCCAAACGCGAACGCTGGGAAAGAATTATAAGTTAAGGTAACGAAAACCCCTGGTACTACGCTTACAAAGTAATAAGAAGAAAATACCAAACGATAATACCATGCACTCTTAGAAAACCAAATGGCGAATTTACCAAAAATGATAAAGAAACGGCAGAATTACTCATGGATACCCTACTAAGATTAACTGATAAGGCAAGAGAGGAGTGGATGGAGAGAGAATGCGAAAAGATGGAAGTCCTAGAAGAACAAGGGAGATTGGAAGAAATGTATAAAACAGCTAAAAAGTTCACAAAAAGAGAGCCAAAGAAAATAAGTAAACAAGGAATGTTAAATAAATACGGAAAGATAACAACAGGTGTTGAGGAAAACAAAAACATATGGAAAGAATATGTGAAAGAACTATATGATAGTAAAGATGATCATTCTGAGATGGAGCTGGAAGAGGAATGGGAATGTGAAGAGGTGAATAGAGGACCAAACATACTGAGAAGAGAAGTGGAAAAGGCAATCAAGGATCTCAAGGAAAGGAAAGCAATGGGATGCGATAGAATACCATCAGAAGCATTAAAGAACCTAGGTAACAGTGCAATGAGTCGACTAACAAATTTAATCAATAGGATATATGATACCGGGAGCTGGCCTGATGATCTACTTAAAACTATTCTAATACCAATACCAAAGAAATGTAATGCCAAAGAATGTAAAGACTATAGGACAATTAGTCTTATATGCCATGTTACCAAAGTAATTACAAGGATTATATTAAAAAGAATTGAAGGAAGAATTAAAGAAAATATGGGAGAAGATCAATTTGGATTTAGAAAGGGTAAAGGGACTCGTGATGCAATAGGATGCTTGAGGATGATAGGAGAAAGAATGATGGAAGTGAATAGAGATTTGTACATTTGCTTTATTGATTGGGAAAAGGCATTTGATAAGGTTAATTGGAATGTGTTATTGAAAATTTTGAAAGACATTCGCATTGATTGGAAAGATAGGAGATTAATAAAGGAGATGTATTGTAGGCAGGTAGTAGTTATAAAAATTGGAGATGATGAAACAGAAGAAATTGGCATAGGAAGAGGAGTGAGGCAAGGGTGCTGCCTTTCTCCAGAGCTCTTCAATGTTTATGCAGAAAAAATGATGGAGAAAGCTTTAGAAAAAGCTAGAGGAGTTGTAATAGGAGGAGAAAGAATAAAAACAATTAAATATGCAGATGATCAGGCAGTGCTGGCAGAAAGTGAAGAAGATTTACAACAAGTGATGGATGATATAATGGATGTGGGGAGAGAATTTGGAATGAACTTAAACATAAATAAAACCAAGGTGATGAGAATCAGCAGAAAAGAAGGTTGTGTTTGTATATCCTTAGAAGGAAATATCATACAGCAAGTACAGACTTTCCAATATTTGGGAAGTCTGGTAAGATGGAATGGAAGTTGTACTGAGGAAATGAGAAGAAGGATATCAATAGGTAAAGGAGCGTATGGAAAGGTAAAAGCATTGGTAACAGCAAAAAGAATTCCAATAGAGATGAGGAAGAGGTTTATGAAATGTTTTGTGTGGAGTGTAGTGTTGTACGGATGTGAATCATGGACTGTTAAAAAGAAGGAGGAGAGATATTTAGAAAGTTTTGAAATGTGGGTATGGAGACGAATGTTGAAAGTGAAGTGGACTGACAGAGTGAAGAATGAGGAAGTTCTAAGAAGAATAGGCGAGGAAAGAAAATTAATACATATGATTCATAAGAGGAAGGCAAGTTGGTTAGGGCATATATTAAGAAGGAATTGTTTGGAACGGAGAATAATAGAAGGGAAGATAGAAGGAAAGAGAGGAAGAGGAAGAAGGAGGATGGGAATGTTGGATGATATAAGAAGAGGAAGAAAATACAAAGACCTAAAGGAGGATGCTCAGGATAGAGAAAGATGGAGAGAAGTCCAGTGGAAACCTGTCTAAGGACAGTAATCACTGATGATGATGACCCTACTCCCCTCCGATAACGAACTCGAGGAAAGTGAAAAACAGAAACAACTACGAAATAAAACAAAACAGAAACTATTAATTGGAACCACGACGGCACCCTTCGAACATAGTGAATTAAATTAAATAATCAGAAAATTATATAATAAAAAAGCTCCTGGCTACGACGGATTCCGAAATGAAATGATTAAACACGTCTATCCTTATATAAAAAGAGAAATGTTAAAAATTTATAACGACCTGTTAAAAAATGAAGCTTTCCCCGAAGAATGGAAAAAAGGCACCCTAAAAATATTCCCAAAACCTAATAAAACCCAGCGGAAGCCAAAGCCCACCGTCTAATTACGCTACTCCCAGTGCTAGGTAAAATTTACGAAAAATTGCTCTCCAATAGAATTATCACAGAATTAAACGCCAATCAATACTTTAAAAAGCAACAGTATGGTTTCATGCCAGGCAAAGGAACGACCGACGCAATCAGGAACATGGTGGAAAGTGTGAAAAATAGTCAGGAAAAATACGTCCTCGGAATTTTCTTGGACATTTCAGGTGCATTCGACAACGCCTGGTGGCCGATCATTTTAAACGAACTACTAACAGAGAATTGTTCCAAGAATATTTACAATGTGACGAAGGAATGTTTTAATAGACGAGGAACCACTCTGGAGATTAATGATAGCGTGATAGTGTAAACACTATCTAAAGGCTGCCCTCAGGGGTCTGTGTTGGGACCACTATTCTGGAACATACTTTTCAACAGTTTCTTGAATCTCAAACTACCGGAAGAGTCACAACTAATAGCATACGCAGACGATGCACTCCTCCTAATAAAAGGGGATAGCAGAAGAGAAATTGAAGAAAAAGGAAACGAAGCAATGATATAAGTGTCTAAGTGGGGAGAGGAAAAGAAATTGAAGTTCTCTCGCGAAAAACCTGAGTGCACACAACTAAAAGGAAGTATGATAAGGAAACAAATAATAAAAATGGATGGGTGTAACATTAAATACAGTAAAAAAATAAAGTGTGTGGGAGTCATAGTCAGTGAAAAACTAAAATTCGACGAGCACTGCAAATATGTAATAAAAAGAATCAAAGAGACGTTTCTCCCACTCGCCAGACTTGCCCGAGCGTTCCAGGGGTACACGATTGCATCGCTGCGAAAAATGTATGCTGGACTGGCAGAACAAATAATTCTATATGGCTGCGAATCTTGGGGAGAAGAAATAACAATAAGAGGAAAAAGTCGTCAAAATATTTTAAGAGCGCAAAGAGTGGCATTACTAATAACAACGAAGGCCTATAGGACGGTTTCTACGGAAGCACTGTGCATTTTAGCGGGATGCATCCCAGTCGACTTTCTTATAGAAGAAAGAGAAATTTCTAAAAACAAAATGACAAACGCGGATAGCGGACTGGAGAGGAATCGAGGATTTCGCGAAATCATTAATAATTCGCGAAATCTGCCGGGAAATGATAGTATTTTATCGCGAAATTTCGTCGAATGCGGCGTATGGAAGATGCCCATTAACACAAGATGTTTTGTAGTTTTTAACATGCCGGAAATCGATCGCGTTAATTATTTTGAAGCATAGATTTTCATTTTTTAAACTGAGACCATAAGTATCTGGTAAACCTCTGGACAATTCATCTCGCACTCAGAGAAATTCCCTCACTGTACTGAAAAGATGAATTCAAAAACGTAGAACCATTCGAGGAACGATAAAGTGATAATATTATATTACTTGCTGATTACGAGTTCCTAAATATCATAACATCAACGAAGGTCACCATTCCAAACGCTTTTTAAAAATTCGTAAGCGCAAATTGAGCTGAAGCGAACTCACGGCAAATTAATCGGAAAAGCAGAGCTTCCTCGCAATTTCTTTTGCGGCAGTGGACAATAAACGTAGTGTCGGAATGTGATGTTCAGAAGTCCCTATCTATGTTTAAAAAAGCCATTTCAAGACATCTATTCTACCATTTCCCGCGAAATGGATAATGCTGCACATTTACAGGAACAAAGTATTCACTGGAAATCCCTGATGCGTATAATTACACATTTATAGTTTTCACCATATTGGGATCCAACACTAGCCCGAAAATATTTAAGTTCGACACTTTTGAGAAAGGATAATTCGATACGTATCTAAAAAATTCCAGTTTTAGTAAACATTTCCTAAATATCAGAACATCAACGAAGGTCATCATTCCAGACAACGCTTTTTAAAAATTCGATAGCGCGAGTTGAGCTGAAGCGAACTCACGGCAAACTAATCGGAAAAGCAGTGCTTCCTTGCACTTTCTCTTGCGGCAGTGGAAAATAAACGTAGTGTCGGAATGTGATGTTCAGAATTCCCTTAAAGGATTTCATTTACCAATTTATGCCTCTTTCTCTGTCTGTACTCCGTGACGTTAGGGTTTTTGGCAATGCGTAGCGGGCAAGCCGTCTCCCTTGTGAATGATGCGTAGTGGGCTTGCCGTCTCCCTGGTGAATGCCGGTGTCTACCGCCGCGCGCTGTTTTTCACTTTCAAAATCGCCAGACTTATCAACACAAAGTCACGTTGGTAACTACATTGTAGCTGTATTGCATTTGGAGCATTTTTGAATTATATCACTAGTTGAACATCGACAGAAAACAGTGACGTGGAGCTGGTGAGAGGACCCACTTCATGGTATTCGTATTGTGGAAATAACGAAAGGCAGAAAGACTGATTAATTGCATATTCAGAAGTACTTGGAGGTCTATAATGCCTAAAGTTGTGACAGTGTTTCAAGGAGTGCGAGAGTATGAGAAAGAAGGATTTTATATGTTTGATAAAGCAAAAAAAAAAGTATGTGCAAGTTTTGCAATGTCATTGTGGACTGGAGCCGGAAAGACGCATGTGAGAAGCATGTCAACGCCAGAGCTTCTCATAAAGCAAATAAGGAGAGGGTGATGTCTGAGGGAGGATCAAAACGGCAGACTTCGATTTCTGACACATTGGATGCGAGCAAACGGGCAAGGCAAGAAAAAGAACAATTCACAAAAGACACGGCGAGGGCATTTGTGAAAGCTAATATTCCTTTGCGCCCGGAAATCCATACGCACCTAATATTCCTTTGTTTAAACTTGATCACCCAGCTGTTAGAGAGTGGATGGAAAAATATATCCCAGGGGCAGGTAGTCTAACTCATTATAAAACTTTGAGGGATGTTAGTAGTAGTAGTAGTGTTTCTTTTATAGGGTGCGTCGGCGCCTAAGGCCATTTTGGACCACTCACTGACTGGAATTGATAAAGGGGATTAGGCACGTTTGGAAATTAACGTGTCATTAATTTACAAGAGGTATCATTTATATTTTATTGAAAAGTCGAGTTCAGTGTAGGAATGCTATCAGTCGGGAAATGTTCACGGGAGTGTCTCCTAGCACCTTAGCTAGGTTATCTCCGAGCTTATGATTCGTCCGTGCAGTCCGATATCTTGTACAGTCCGTCAGGATATGTCGCAGTGTTAGTGGACAATCACAATTTAAGCATTGGGGCTGTATTCTCACTTCGATGAAGAGGTATGATTGGGTTAATAAGCAGTGACCAATTCTTAAGCGTGCTAAAACCACTTCCTCCCTGCGGACATTTCTTATAGAGGTCTGCCACGCAGTTATTACGGGCTTAATTTCCCGAAGTTTGTTATTTTGAATTTCAAGCCATTGCGTCTTCCAATTTTGTCTAATTATACCCTCATGGCATTTCATAAATCTTCCGCTGGCATTAATTGAAAATCTGTTTCCGGAGACCTGAGTGCATCTTTGGCTGCAGAATCTGCTTTCTCATTCCCTGGTATTCCCACACGTCCAGGGACCTAAGCGAAGCTTATAGTGGTCCCTTTGTTACTCAGGGATAACAGAGTGCTTTGTATGTCCTGAACAATGGGGTGACAAGGAGAATAAAGAGATATGGATTGGAGCGCACTGTATGAATCTGTGCAGATCATAAATGACGCAACACTGTTTTTAATGGATCGGAGAGCAATCATAATGTCAGTGAGCTCAACCGTACAAATGGAACAATACGGATGCAATTTTGCCTTAACACTAGAAGGCCGAAGGGGTCAAATTTGACCCCTCGGCGTTTTTAAATTGCTGACGATTTCTTAATTTTTTTCTGATTGAATTGAATTTTTGTGACTTTTCATCTTTTATGACAAGACGTGAACACGGTGAATTTCATAAAAAACGGTTGAACGGTTAATTTCGAAATTTAACTTTTACCTTCGAGCCCGGAGGGGTCAAATTTGACCCCCTCCCTGTGATAGAGTTTTCAACGTTCCCATTTCTTTGCATCATAGCTATTATACTATAAATGTGTTTTTGAACTGTTTGAAAATACTCTAATGAAACACGATCTCATCTCTCTATACCTTCTAAGTCGTAAAAGTCCATATTTTACTCCTTAGCCACATCAACATGCTTGTTTTGCATTTCCTCTCTGATGTTTACTTGAAATATCAGTCACCGTGGTGTTTGAATTGAAACTTGATATTCGTTGAGTGTGTTCATACTTTCAATGTGTCTATTCCTTCAATTTGAAGCTTACTCATTCACAAGTCCGCGTCGTTGATTTTGAAATCTGATAGTTTTTTACTTGGCAGGCGGAGTGTTGACTGGCGAAGTTTTTTGATGCTTAGTGAGCGTCGATTTGAAACTTTGTCTCTGCGTGGTGATGGTGATTACATTTTCTCACATCATTTGTTCTCATATTTCTACTACCTACCATTCAGTGTTTGTTTCAAAAGCCAGTCGAAGACGAGCACTGTTGGAAGGTGGACTTGTCGACAGCGAACTTCACTCGTTGTCCGTGTTCTTAGCTATGGCTCGGAAAGGATTATCCCACGAGGAGCTTCTCGCAGCCTTACAGGACATAAGTGGAAATGAATCGGGTTCTGATTGTGGTTTAGGGGAAGATAGTGATTCGAGTAGCGACGAAGAACCTTTTTTGCTGACAAACCATTCCATCCCATCTTCCGAATCGGATTCAGATGTCCCCGATACAAGGTTGGAAGACAGCAGTGCACCCCCTCAGCAAGATCTAAGGAAAAATACTATTGAGCATGGTAAGTAATTTGAAATAACATGAGAATGTGATGTACTAAAAATAGTACTGGTAGATATTTATTTCTTTCCTTGAAATTATTTTTCAGAGAAAAGGAAGCTTTTAGAAGGAAGCAGGGGCCGTGCGGTTCGAGGAAGTAGGGGCCGCCGAGGGATCGGAGCTGTTCGGAGAGCAACGAGCCTACGAGGACATCTAAAAAGTCGTGGGAGTCGTGGAGGTTATGTCATGACGACAGCTTTAGATACCACGGATTCGCAAATGTGTCTCCCAAGAGGTAAAGAATCGGAGGGAGAAAATGGCATAGGTACTATTCTATATGCCGCAGATGGTAGTGAGTGGAGAGTAGTGCCCCCAAATGAAGGTCTTCCTGGGAGGCTTGCGAGACAAAATGTGTTCGTGGATAGGGCAGGACCCACAGCGCATGCCAAGCGCTTTATAAATGAAACTTGCTCGAGCGCCTGGAGGCTGATTATAGACGAAAAAATTCTCAGGATAATAAAAAATTGTACCGAAACAGAAGCTCGAATGAAGCTTGGAGATCAAAATTGGTCTGTGACATTAGAGGAGCTAGATGCTTTTTTAGGAATTTTCTATTTGAGAGGAGTCCTCGGGGCCAAATCTCTTCCCATAAAATCATTATGGTCAGTGAAGTGGGGTTTGCCCTTATGCAAAGCCGCAATGTCTAGAGACCGTTTTCAAGAAATTTTGCGTTTTCTTAGATTTGACATAAAATCAACAAGGCCAAGTAGACTGGCTACAGACAAATTTGCGCTTATATCCGAGGTGTGGAGCAATTTCATTGAAAATAGTCAGGCATGCTACATTCCAGGGCCCTACGTAACAATAGATGAACAACTTTTCCCCACAAAAGCCCGTTGTCCATTTTTGCAATTTATGTCAAGTAAGCCGGATAAGTACGGGCAAAAATTTTTGCTAGCTGTGGATAAGGATAAAAAGTATATCATAAATGCTTTTCCCTATCTAGGAAAAGATGATTCCAGGCCAAATGATATGCGTCTCGGAGATCACGTGGTGCTACAGTTGATTTCCCCCTACTTAGGAAAAGGAAGGAATATAACTTGTGACAGTTTCTTTACTTCTCTTTACCTCGCAGAGACTCTGAGGAGTAAGAACACTAGTGTAGTTGGAACTATCAACAGATCTCGAAGGGAGATCCCTTCTGAAATCAAAACCTGTCGCATGCAGCTGCACGAAACTAGAGTTCTGAAAAAGGATAATGTCACACTCACCGTATATCAAGGCAAGAAAAATAAAAATGTTCTTATAGTAAGTACTATGCACCCAAATGTGACCGTTAATTTAGGTTCTAAACATAAACCAGAGACAGTTTTATTTTATAATGAAAACAAATACGGCGTAGATATAGTAGACCAAATGGCGAGGCTTTATTCAGTAAAGCCTGCAGCTCGACGTTGGCCTCTTCACACTTTTAGCAACATTCTGGATCTCGCTGGGATAAATGCTTGGATTCTCTTTAGAGAGGTAAACAATTGTAAGATCTCTCGCCGTAAGTTCTTTCTTACTCTCGTAGAGGAGCTAACAGCTGCTAACACCCTCGCACGTCAGGGGCCATCGCAGATCGAGGACGATGATAAGAAGCAAGCGCGAAGCGCAAGAAATGTCGTGCGTTTGAAATGTAAAAAGGATGCTAAGGGATTCCTAATTTGTAAAACTTGTAGGAAACATGTGTGCAACAAATGTATTTTTTTAGAGCGAAAGGTTGTTACATGTGTGGGCTGTCAAAGTAATTGATTCTCTTCTAAGGATGCACAGCAGCTGAATTTAGTTCCGTGATGTATGGTTCCCCTTGAATGTAATCATGGCTTATAAAAATAAAAAATTGTAAAAAAGTATGATTTTTATTGTCATTTGAAATAATACTCAGTTAACCAATATAAAATATGTTTTTCTGTACTTGTAGTCTAAAAAGCGGTTAATAGTCTTGACAAATAACTGAAAAAAAAAATTAAAATGAGGACCTGCTGGCATTCATGAGAAATAGGTTCTCACAAGAATAGTTTAAAAAAGAGAAAATGTTATAATAATACATCTGATTGGAGAATAAAGTCGTTATTTACAAGTATTATGTAATCCCTAATGAATAGCATAGCATAAATCCCATGAAATAAATGGATGAGTCAGAAAAAAATAAGGGGGTCAAATTTGACCCCTCCGGCCACCAAGGTTGAGCGAAATTGCCGTCCTCCTAGTGTTAAGGACTCCATGATATGGGGATACCACAGCGCACCCACAGGCGGTATCCGATTTGAAACCGTCACTATACGAACGTAAATTCGAAGTTTTCAGCGCGGAATTCCTTGAAAAGTTGTTGGTATTCTCCCGGCATAGTAGTAGATTTAGAGCAACGAGTAAGACTAAGTCTCAAAGCTGGCCGGGGAATTAACCACAGCGACACGTTACTGTACCCCGTGGGGTACGTGGCGGGCAAGGTAAAATTGCGTTCTGCGATTAGGTTTCTAAAGCGAACACTTAGAGGTTTAGTGGATCTTGTCTTTCGGTTAAAAAGGTCTAAAAGCAGTGGGTGAGAAATAACGTTAAAACAGGGGTGGTTCGGCGCAGATAAAATTTTTGTGGCATAATTGCACATCAACGTCTCTTTACGATTGACTAGGGGAGGCTGCTCTCCTGTATCGGCGTAAATGCTCAAGACAGGGGAGGTCCTGAAGGCACCGGTTGCTAAACGCAGTCCAGTATTATGAACCGTCGAGAGCGGTTTCATGTAGGTCTCACGGTCGGATGAGTACACAAACGATCCGTAGTCTAGCCTTGAGCGTACTAATGCTCGATACAGCATTATCATTGAGATACGATGTGCGCCCCATGTCGAATGTGACAGAAACCGTAAAATGTTAAGAACTTTGAAGCAATTGTCTCTTAGAGTTCGGAAATGTTCGCGCCAATTCAGGCGCCGGTCCAATGTCATACCCAGAAATCGGGTGTTCTCAACGTAAAGAAGCTCATTACCATTGAGATATATACCGAGATATTGACACATAGGTGGGGCTTGTACACCCCGTCCTCGGCAAAAGTGAATGATTTTCGTAGAGAAGCAGTAGAGAAACGGAATCCATTCCTCTGAGACCAAACGGAGAGCTTATTCAGAGTCAGCTGGATCAGCCTAGAGGCATTCGTTAATTATGATGACCTGCAGAAAATAGCGAGGTCATCAACAAACAAGGAGCCCATAACTGGGGAGCGGATACACTCGGCCACATCGTTTATCGCAATGGCAAATAGGGTCACGCTCAGTACGGACCCCTGTGGTATTCCATTTTCTTGTGGATATAAGGTAGATAGATATTCACCTATTCTAACTTTAAAAACTCGGGCAGACAGAAAATTTTTAATAAAAATAGGTAGATTTCCTTTAAACCCCCATTTATCAAGTGTCTTCAGAATTTTGTACCGCCAAACACGGTCATACGCTTTCTCTACGTCGAAGAACACGCCAATTACGTTTTGCCGCAAGAGAAATACTTCCTGAATGAAATTGTCAGTCCTGACGAGGTGGTCGGAGGTTGACCTACCCCGTCGAAAGCCGCACTGGATGTCCGAAGTAGGTTCCGCCGCTCTAACCACCAAACGAGACGACGGTTTACCATTCTTTTCATCACCTTGCATACGCAGCTGATGAGAGATATCGGTCTATAGTTGTTTGGGTCCGATCCATCTTTTCCTTGTTTAAGGATGGGTGCGACTATGGACTCCATCCAAGGGTCTGGAAAACTAACCTCTGACCAAATTTGGTTATGGATCGCTGCATATGGGGGAGTGCTTCTTTGGGATGATTACTTAGAAAAGAGTTATGCACCGTATCTATTCCTGGTGAGCCGTAACGGGATTCGAGGATGGCGGAGGTCAACTCCCAAAGAGAAGAGGAGTCGTTGTAAACCTCGCCAGTCTCGGGTTAAACGGAAGAGGCATCGTCTCATTCTGCTTTCAGTGTTCTAAATGGTTCGTCGTAGCTGCCGTTACAACTTGTCTCCGAAAGTAGACGTCCGAAGCACTCGCTTATTTCGGGAGGTGTCGTCAGGACTCGGTCAGTCTCCTTCAGGGATGAAACTGCAAGATTGTAGTTAGAGCCAGAGATGCTTTTAATCTTCCTCCGGATGTCGGATATGGAAGCCCTGTGGTTTATAGAACATACAAACTCCCCCCATGAAGCTTTCTTGGCCTCCTTAACTACTTGCCGAGCTTTCGCTCTGAGGCGCCGGAAGGCGGTGAGATTTGTCGCCGTAGGATATTTGCAAAAATTCTGAGTGCCCTCTTTCGTGCCTGTATAGCTTTTTCGCACTCCTCGTTCCACCAAGGAACTGTGGGCCTGTGAGATTTGCATTTAGAACGGGGTACGGTGGAATTTGCGGCTTCTAGAATTTTATCTGTGAGTACTTTTATGTTCCCCACACCATTCACATTTTCGTCGTGTTTAAAATAAAATTTTCTTTTAAAAAGAGACCAATAGGCCTTGCGACAACCCAATATGCTTGGTTGAGTTGGACGGTGGATAAAACCGCCACCTTTAGTAATTAAAATAGGGTAGTGGTCGCTACCGCATAAATCTTTATGTACGGACCACTCAAGCCTACGCATTAGGCCACCCGTCGAAATACTTAACTCAATACACGAGAAGATACCGTTGAAGCTGTTGAATCGAGTTTTTTCACCGGTGTTTAGTGAAAACAAGTTAAGGTCATTGATAAAATTTGTAACTGTGTGTCCCCTTTGATTGCACTGATTTCTTGTGCTACCCCATAGGGTGTCGTGTGCGTTGGAGTCACCCATTAAAACATATAGCCGATGTAGCTAGCGAACGAGGGATTCTAAATTAACTCGACTTACAGGTGCACCTTCCGGCAGATATACATTGCAGAGAGTAATTGCCTCGGATGCGTGTACTGTCACTGCAATGGCCTGCAGCGGAGTGTTCAATTGCACTCGTGAGGTGTATAGGGCCTACCGAAAAGCAATTGCCACTCCACTCTGGGCACGCTGACCACTGGAGTCGTCAAGTCTAAAAAATTTAAAACCTTTTAAAACGGTCTTGTCTGTCAGCTTCAAATGCGTCTCTTGCAGGCAGATGCAGACGGGATTATAGTCTCTAATTTAAACAACCAGCTCCTCCTTGTGCCTATAAAAACCATTCATAATCCATTATAGTATAAAATACATGGTTTAAATAGTTAAAATAAATAAATAGGTTTAAATCCGGAAATGTACGTATGTACACAGTGTACGGAGGATCAACGTTTTAACCACCGTTTCCTTTGCTTGATTCTGGCCTGGAAAACTTCTGTGTCCGAGAGACAGAGGTGTTCTTCCATGGCATCAGATTGTGCATCGTTGGAGGATGTGGGTGGGAGTGTTTTATCCCGCTTTTTCCCAACATCCTCAGAAGTTGATTTTCGGGTTTTCTTAGGGGAAACCGCCTTAGAATGACTTTTCTTGTCTGTGAGTTTATAAATTTGCTTTTCCGTTTTTTTGTTCTCTTATGGGCATCTTCGTGCTCTCAATATGAAAATTATTATCAGTCTGCGTAGAGATGGTACATGTAGTTTTTTTTAGTGGTTGCGACTATTTGCGAAAACGATTTTGAGAATTTTGGGGCCATCTGTGATCGGTATCTCATTCGTGCCTCGGAATAGGGAATTCTTTCCAGGGTCTTGATTTCCATTATCTTCCTTTCATCTTTCATGACGGGGCAATCTCGGGAGTACGATGGATGCGTGCCCTTACAGTTGACGCAGAAAGGCTCCGAGGTACATTTCTCACCGTCATGCTTGTCCTTGCTACAGCGCGGGCAGGTGTCCTTGCCCTCACATCGCGGTGCGATGTGGCCGAATTTTTGGCATTGAAAGCAACGCATCGGGTTGGGAAAGGTCTCACAGGTACCGATTCATAGCCTAGGTAGACTTTGCTAGGGATTTTACCCAAAGCGAACGTGAGGATAACCGAGGTGGTATTGATCACTTCACCGTTACGCTTTGTTGTAAGTCTTCGACAATCGATGGCACCCTGGAAATACATCTCCTTAATTTCATCTGGTTCTACATAGAGAAGGTCGTAGTGGCTGATCACACCCCTAGAAGTATTTAAAGTACGGTGGATCTCGACAGTGATAGGTATATCGGGCAACTTTTCTGTTTTTTTACAATTTTTCGGCTTGGACGTTATTAGCTGTTTCAATTAATAAGGAACCATCTCTTAGTTTTTGACTGAGTTTGGCTCTCCTGAAATAACGGCTTGTAGTGCTTTTTTAATAAAGAAGGGAGATACCCTTTTCAAATTTTCACCGTCCTTCGCGCATTTCAATGATAGAAACCGTTTTGCTCTTTCAAATAACTTTTCTCCTACGCCCGTGTCCGGGCGGGATCTCTTTGGTGGAGGAAGAATTTCAGACTCCATACAATGATGTATTTCATCCCTTGGGCTCCCCACCCACCACGGTGCCACACATTCGGGACGCCACACCGAGAACCGGTGTGGTCGCCAGGGCTACCCAAGGGACATAGGAACCTTCGAAATGGGGTCTCTTTCGGGTTAGAACCTCCAGCGCGGGGGCCCTCCGAACCCACATGCTTTCGGCCGCCCTACGAAGACCCCCATATCTCCAGCACTAACCCGTCCTGGCGTACGCTCGGAAGGAGCCGCCAAGCTCCCCAGCCGCCAGAAGCCGATTGACCGAGCTGGGCTCTTCTCGGCCGCCCGTTTTGCGGGGAATCCAGGACCGAAGTGGGGTATTGAGTTCCGGCCCATACCGGGTTTCCGACGCCCAGCTGGGTGCCGGAGAACTCACCCACCAGGATCCCTTTCTCCCCCATGTACGGGTCTCCACGCACGGCAAATACGTGGGTGAATCTGGACGCCAGATGTTACGGCTACTCAGAGCAGCAGAGTCACATGCTGTCTGGGCACTATCCGAGCGAGCGACGGGGTTTATTAACGAGGTTGTCTCCTCGGTGGGCTTGGGTCCGTGGGGGCGCGGCTCCCATAAGGAAGAGATCACCCTCTTCCCCCCTTGCGGGGGTGATAGATGGTATTTCTAACTTAACAGTTACAATATGATCGTTAATGTATTGTTTTAGAAGGATTGGTTTTGACATTTTATTCTTCATCCAAATGGCACTACCCTCACCATTGCTTGTCGTTGTATTGTAGAAGATGTACCCTTCACTTGACCTGACAAATGCATTTGGGTCGGTGCCGCATGCGCACATCGCGCGGATGTTGCGCGCGATGGGCATGCCGGAAAGGATGGTGGGGGCAATTGCCGAGATTTACGCAGGCAGCACAACCAACATCATCACGGCGAGCGGCTCCACGGGCGAGATTCCGGTGAAGTGCGGAGTGCGGAAGGACGACCCGCTGTCGCCGCTCCTTTTTAACCCTTTCGCGCCGAATCCCGCACCTGTTGCGGTGCGGATTTTTTTGCCTGAACAACGAATGCCACACCTGTGCGGCGAGAACTTTCTTACCATAATGAACAAATGCCGCATATGTGTGGCACAGGTCGAGAAAAAGTGACCGTGGCGGACACAATAGACCCACGGACGCGGTCGCCCCTCGAGATCCCTCTTAGCGCGAGCCCAATCCCTTCTTCGGCCGCTGAGGTCGACCCTTTCCTATCCTCTCCTCGCGGTCAAGTACTCCTATTTGGAGTGTATTTTCCAAAAAAATATTTGTTGCTTACTTTTGAAATTCAATGCTAGAAATGAATTCTTCTTTTTTTGCTGACCAAATGGAAATTTCAAACGAAATTCTAACGTTAATATCAACGGAGTTATAGAACAACAGTCGAAGATATGATTGGCGTACGCTGTTGGAAAATTTTGTGGTTCAATTCGTTCGTTGTAGCATTATTCTGTGTTTCTCATATTTCATTTCATTTCGAGTTCCCGTATTCTAACATATCGCTTTCCCGATTTCTTCAGATTTGGATTTGGGAAAACCTATTGCTTCTCAACCTACCTTTTTACCAAAAGCAAGATCGTGGTTACGATTTTTCTAATGGCAAAGTTCCTGGAATTCTTCCTTAGGAATGTTAATTCCATATTTCTTAGAATATGCATCGTAAAAAAGCCATTACTCAGACCCTTTCATTGGTAATCCCTGTGGAGTCTGGCTGGTGGTGTTTTCGAATGACATTTTAGAGCTGGATGGCTAGGTCCCCCGTGGCGTTCCAGATAAGAGACTTTGAATGCACCCATGAAAAGGCACTCCACCTATATACCTTCATAGTGTTGTGCTGCTGTAATAGCTTTTTCGCAGAATTCCTAATGCTCACCGTGGTTTCTCGGTAAACCAAATCTGAAGCACTATAATCTTCCCATTTATGAAGCTCTCAAATGAGTCTTCATGGAGAGGTTACCTTCTCTTAGCCATTTTCTCAGGCAAGCCTTGTGTCTCGTTAGTTATTTGGAAAACCCCGGGTACATCCGTACGTCTGTAAGTGCCTATTTTTATTCCTCATTTTTGAGTTGTTTCTCAGTTCATCCTTGGCTCTGAAGCAAGCAGTATCGTCCTGTTGTCCGTATTTCAAATAACTATTTCTGTGTGCGAGGTGGATTCTCTCTTTGCAACAATTTGTGTACGTATTGCATTTCGTCTCATCATGGCTAAGAAAAGGTCTTTACCAGATGACTCAATACTGGAGTTTTTGACCAAGAGTGACAGCGAAGATGAAGATTTCGATGCCGATTCCGAAGAGGATGTCTCGGATTGTGAAGAAGAGAGTGCTGAATCGACACATCTACAGAACATCTCCGCTTCATCTTCGAATGACACATCAAATGAGGTGGAAGAGCTTGCCACGAAAAGAAGAAAGACTACCTCCAAAGGCATAGATTGGTTTTCAGGGGACTTCACTCCAAAAATCCACAATTTTGATTCCTCATCCTCTGGCTGTAAGGCGGCATTGTCTGCAAGTTCTCCTATTAGGTCATTCTTTGAAGTTTTCTTCTCCACTGATTTGGTAACCTTAATTTCAGAGGAAACCAATCGCTTTTTTGAGTACACGATGGAGATTTCTTCGGAAGTTACAGTGTCACGAATAAAAACATGGAGATACACTACCCCTGAAGAAATTTATAGCTTTCTCGCCATAACTCTATTGATGCCTCGTGTGAAGAAACTTTCTCTCCACGAATACTGGACCAAGGATATTTTGATGAAGACTCCCATTTTTGGCGATCTGATGACTAGAGATAGATATCTCTCGATCCTGAGGATGCTTCATTTTTCGGACAACAGGGAGTCGAATCAGGGAGATCGCCTGTTTAAAATCCGTCCCGTGGTAGATCATCTGCGTGCCGCCTTTAAAAATAATTTGGTGCCATTTAAAAACCTGTGCATAGATGAAAGCTTAATGCTTTTTAAGGGACGTCTTTTCTTTAAACAGTTCATTCCATCTAAAAGAAGTCGATTCGGCATAAAAACATTCGTCATCTGTGACTGCGAAACTGGTTTCATCCTGGATTTTGTTGTTTACACGGGAGCAAAAAGTGACATTGTGGAGCAGCATGCGGACTTAGGCAAATCCGGAGATATTGTGTCCACTCTTATGCATACTTATTTGGATAAAGGCCACACCCTTTACGTGGACAACTGGTATTCCAGCCCGGCATTATTCTGTTGGCTGCATGACAGGGCAACAAATGCTTGCGGAACGGTTCGAAGGAGTAGAAGGGATATGCCGAGAATGGAGGAGAAGTTAAAAAAAGGCGAGCTGAGGTTCAGATCATCTGAAAAATTATTAGCATTGAAATGGTGCGACAAAAGAGAGGTGTGGATGTTGTCCACTTGCCACTCAGCCGGAGTCATTGAAACGACAAAGAAAGATAGGCAAACAGGAGTAGTGACGAAGAAACCTGAGTGCATCGTTGACTATAATCGCTTCATGGGGGCTGTCGACAAGGCGGACATGATGCTGAGCTCCATTGAAAGTGTTAGGAAGTCCTTAAAGTGGTACAAAAAGTTTTTTTTTCCACTTGGTTGATATTTCCATGTTAAACTCTTATTCATTGTACAAATTCATAACAAAGGAGAAAATTCCAATGCAAAAGTTCCATCTCTCCGTGATTCGTGAACTTTTAGAAACATATCACAAGAAACAAAATAAATCAAGTGCCGGAAGAAGATCGAATGAGGAGAATGTTCGAAGATTGAGTGAAAGGCATTTTCCTGACTTTGTTCCTGAGCACCCTTTATCCAAGTTATTGCTTCGGAAAAGATGTGCAGTGTGTAGCAAGCACGGTAAAAGATGTGAGTCACGTTACATGTGCAAGGAGTGCGACGTGGGATTGTGCATGGCTCCATGTTTTAAACTCTATCACACTCAGAAAAACTTTTAATTAGTGAACACTTTTGAGCTAAAAAAGATCATAAAAACATAAAAAAAAATTATAAAATACAAAAGTAAAAAAAATATTTTTAACTTCGCCTTTGCCGGTCCAAAGCCCGGATGAAAAAGAAGGATGGGAAATATATATTTATCAAATTTTGCTAAGAAAATTTAAACCAAGCATACATTAATTTGATAGAAATATACTAGTTCCGTGAATTTGAACGCTATAAATTCGTTTAAAATTTCTGCACGCTCAGAAAAAAACACAAAATTCATTTTGAGTGTAAAAAAATCGATGCGAACAACAAATATTTGCATATATTAAACATTAATATTTCAGTCAGTTGACCGCGGACTAGCGCTTGGAAGGGGCTATTAATCCTTTTAGGGTCTGGGACAGAGGCCGAGGAAAGGGATTGGCGCCCCGCTGAGTTGGGTCAAAAAAGGGTTAGGAAAGGAACCACTGCTAACCGTCTACGCGAGGAAGCTTCGTACAGAGGAGTAAAGAAAAATTTCAAGAGACTCGTAACGAGGAAGAGTTTCCCTAAACGAAGGTCCGGCGCGAAAGGGTTAATCTCGCTCTGGAGCCCGTGATTCGTGCTGTACTCGCTCGGAGGGCCATCTTCGCACTCGCGAAGAGATAAACGTCACTCTGCGTGCTGGCCTACGCAGATGACTTGGTCCTCGTCGCCAAGGATGCGGGGATGCTGAGAGGCCTTCTACACGTCGCGGGAGCAGCGGCGTCGTGGTGCGGCCTGCGCTGTAACGCAAGGAAGTGCGGGTCGCTCCACGTGGATTTCCGGTCCAACACGCAGAGATAGGAACGAGGAGTGAAGCCCACGATCTTCCGAGTGCAGGGAGAGGACATGCGCGCACTCGCACACGGTGAGGATTACAAGTACCTCGGCTCACCCGTGTGCCACGGCGTCGACGGGGTGCCGCACGGCGTCCTCAATAACATCTCCGAGGACCTGCGGCGCCTGGACGAAAGTGAGTTAGCGCCGTGGCAGAAGATCGACGCAGTCCACACGTTCCTTACGCCACGCCTGGAGTACACGCTCCGCATCACGCCTGTGCCCAAGGCGGCGATCGCGCGAGTCGACGCAGATATGCATCGTTCAGTGAAAAAGTGGATGTATCTGCCGACTCGCGCATCGAGGGAGATCGTCGCCCTGCCTAGAGGGCGCTGGGGAGGGGAACACGTGCCGCTCGCGGTGCGGAAGGATGTGTTCGCGGTGGTGCACGCCTTCCGCATGCTCACGTGTCCCGACTCGAGCGTGTCGGACGTGGCGTGGCAAACTCTGCGCGACGTGGTGAAGAGGCGCGTCGGACGGACCGGAAATGGAGCGGTGATAGGAAAAGGCGCCCTCTGCTCCTACCTCAACGGCGCCGACGACGAGACTATCAGCACGGGGACGAACGCGGCGGCATCGGTGTAGAGCCGCACCCGCCGCGCCACCAAGGAGCTGACGAACATCGTCCCCGTGACTTGGCGGTGGAGCGATGCCAGACGCGAGCTCGCCGTGTCTCTTGCTTTCGCTTCGCCGCACGGCAGAGAAGTCGTCGTGCCGGCGCCAGCGAGGAGGCGCCTCATCAGCTACCTCATCCGTGCCTTGGGAGAGGCTTTCCGGAGAAGGTTAGTCGCGAAGCCGGATCAAGGGAAAGTCATTGATGTGACTTCCCTGTGCCCCGACAGCAACCACTTCGTCGGGGCGGGGCGAATGATCCGGTTTTGCGACTGGCGCTTCATACACCGCGCCCGCCTGAACGTGCTGCCGTTGAACGCCGCCCGCGGAGGAGCAGCGAGGGGAGACGCGAGGGGAGACACGAGGTGCGGAGTGTGCGGGCAAGCTGATGAGACCATTCCTGATGTCATCAACCACTGCCTCGCGCACTCTGACGGATGGCGTCAACGCCACGACGCCATCGTGGAAATTCTGCGGGCGGCACTTCCATCATCTCTGCGGGTGCGGTTGGACCGGAGGGAGCCTGGAGACGAGTCTTCTGCGGCCGGATGTCGTCGCGTGGGACGAGGGACCGGACAGGGAGGTGATCGTCGTGGACGTCTTCGTGCTGTTAGACAACCGGAGTGCCTCGCTTGCCGCCACTCGGGATAAGAAGATCGAAAAGTACGACGCCCTGGTCGAGCGAATGCGCGTGCGGTCGGAGTATCGGGTGCGGCACCACCTAGACGCGTAAGTGGTGGGGGCTCTGGGTTCGTGGGCACCCGGAAATGACGCACTCCTTACCCGCTTGGGAATGCCGAAGGGCCGCATGCGCAGTGTTCGGCGTAAGATGATCACCGCGGCTATCAAATGGTCGCGGGATATCTACGTCGAACATATGACCGGGGCGCGGCGGTACATCGCGGGAGCGGCGGCACCAAAGGAGCGCGGGGCGGAGGCCGACGGCTGCGGAGAGGCCGACGGCTGCGGAGAGGCCGACGGCTGCGGAGAGGACGACGGCGGAGCGCCGATCATCGGGCGACGGGAGCGGCCAGCGGACGCAGCGCCGGATGTTCCGGCCACGCCCCTCCCCTAACCCCCTCCCCCGGTCCCTCAGTCCCAGCGTGTTTCCTGAGGACGTCGCCTAGTGGAGCAAGGAGGCACGTGAGTAACTATTGTGAATACGGTATGTGTGTATGTTTATGTGCCCACGAGAAAATATCATCAGTGAAAGTACGGTCTGGCATCGACTTTCTTCTCACCGGCCTCACTCCGAGCGCAATTTGTGCGACGGATAGTGACCGCAATGCGTTGTAAGTGAAGCACCGAGCGAATGTGTGAATGTGTATATAGTGTATTTTGTGATAGGTTCTCGCGGGCGCAATGTGTGAGTGTTTGGAATAAACCTAGTGTAAATATTTATTATGTGTTGAGGGCAGACCCGTGTGTAACGCGACGTGGCCGACAGTGTGAGTGTGTGTGTGTGTTCATAGTGTGAGTGCGTCGCGGCAACAATGTCAGCATCGAAAGGACGGTCTTTCGTTGTCGCGGCGATAGTGGGAATGTTCCGTGAATCGTCCCCTGAACTCAGTGCAAACAGATTGCCGCGAAGGCGCGCGCTCAGAGCAATATACGGCCAACGTCGTAGCGCGGTGACTGCCCTTAAAGTGGCAAGTTCGCCGGTACGCTGCCAGGCGGTAATGGGGGTGTTGTAACCGTCAGAGTCCTCTGGATTGATACACTACGAAGTTGTGTAGTTCACCCTATGAGGGAGTAGTGTAGAGAAATGCCATCCAGAGGACTCTGGTAACCGTCGCCGTCCAAGTGGCCTTTTCTACGTCGAGAAGTGAGAGTGGGCGGGGAGCGCTCTGGCGGCGCTTGGGGAAAACATGTTCCGGCAAGTCGTGCCCTCTCCTCCTCTCCAAAGCCCCTCCCCTTCCTCCTTCCGGTCTGGCGTCGTCTAATGATGCGTGCGCGAAGGAGAGGCGCGGAAGGTACCCCGAGGCGACGGCGCATGGCAGGAGATGCTGAGCGGCGGGAGTAGCGGAGCGGCGAACCAGCCACGTTTTCCCTATAAAAATATATATGAATGTAAATAAAGAAAACTATTCCCATAATTATGTAAGCCATGGGGTATAAATGGCGACGGAAAAAATTCTTTTCTCCCCAAAATTCCCCAATGTTGCTATCGTAGGAGTGCCACATATACTGCCATGGTGGATAAATGGCCAAAACATGTGACGTGATGTGTGAAGTGAAAAAAATGGACAGACAAAAGACAACCTAACCCATCCCCCAAGCCCTCCCCTCCCTCCTCCTTCCAGCCTGGCGTCGTCTGCTGCTGCCTGCGCGTGGGAGAGGCGCGAACGATGCCCCAAGGCGACGGCGCGTGGCAGGGGATGCTGAATGGCGGAGAGCAGCGGAGCGGCGAGACAGCCACAGCGATCTTTTCCATTCTTCCATATATATATATAACCTGTAAATAAAGATAACAATCTAATACTTATGTCCGCCATGGGGTATAAATGGCTAATTTGAAAAAATTATTTTCCCAATCACCCAAATCCCAGCAGTGATAGTGCCATCGATAGTATACCATAGTGGATAAATGGCCAACGAACGCGCTGTGCAGTGGAGTGATAAATAAAATAAATAAAAACTATGAACAAAGACTAAAGAAAATATCATAAAACCGGCAGGCCTCACTTCAAGACCGTCGGAGAAAAGTGGCCCCTAAATGAGGGGCCACAGAAATAATTGTAATAAAGCCAATGCTTTATACCAGGGCGGCCCACACTCTGTGGGTCGCCCTTTTGTATCACGAAGCCCCAAAGAAGGGGAATGTTATTATTCGACGTTCTGAGAGAACTTATGTATTTGGCATTTTATTCAATAAATACATTTTATCTGTTCTTATCAGCTTAATCAGCCACTAAATTTTCACTACATAAATATATCAATGTAAATAAAGAAAACTATTATTATATATATGTATGCCATGGGATATATATGGCGACTATGAAATAAAAATTCTCCCAAATTCCCCAAATTGCCATAGTGAAGAGTGTCATAGTGGATTAATGGCCCATGGATGTGATGTGCAGTGTGCAGTGAAAGACAATATGAACAAAAACTATAAACAGAGACTAAAAATGACGTAAAGAACGGCAGGCCTCACTTCGAGACCGCCGGAAAAAGAAAAGTGGTCCCTAAATGAGGGGCCACAACACTTAATGTATTATAGCTAATGCTTTTTACTAGGGCTGCCCACATTCTGTGGGGCGCCCTTTTGTAGAAAAAAACCCCAAAAAGGGGAAATGTAAATAATTGATGTTCTGAAAGAACCTATGTATATGGCAATATATCAAATAAACTAATTTTATCAATATGATATAAATGTGATAACCGAAATATATGATAATAAAAAATATGAACATTTGACTGCCGTAAAGCTCGAGGAGACGATGGAAAAATAATATCGCGGAAGGGGAAGGAGGGGAGGGTTTACCAGCATCGTGCAAGCGTCCCCCAAAAATTAATAAATATAATCAAAGAAATATACGAGGGGACGCGCACGACCGTGAGGACAATAGATGTTGAGGCGCATGCGATAACGTTAAAAGCGGGAGTAAAACAAGGATGCCCACCTAGCCCAATTTTATTTAATTTAAGTATAGAATACTTGGTTAGCAGCTGCATTGCAGGATAATGTAGGCTATCGGGTTAACGGTATACCCATCACAGTTCTTGCCTACGCAGACGACGTTGCTCTGGTGTCCAGGAAGCCAGACGGGATGATGAAGTTGCTGGATCTCGCCGACCGGATCGCGGCATGGAGCGGGTTAAAATTCAACCCCCGCAAGTGTGCCACGCTCCATGTCGCCGGGGGGCGAGTGAGAGCGACGGAGTTTCGTCTGGGGGGCGGGACACCAGCCTCGATGGCAGAGGGCGAAAGTTACGACTATCTTGGGATCCTCACAGGTTTTAATGTAGATCAAACGCCAGGGCGCCTTATCGAAGAAATTATTGAAAACATCGACGCGCTGGACGCGTCGTTGTTGGCGCCCTGGCAAAAAATAGAGGCTCTGAACATGTTTTTATTAACAAAACTTGATTTCATCCTCCGGGGAGGTAGGGTTAGGAAGGGCCCTCTTAAAATTTTGGATAAACGGGTTAAGAGGGCCCTGAAGGATGGGATGTACCTCCCAATGGGAGATTTGCCACCTGGATCCGCGGAAGGGGGGGGGCGTCTTACCGACCGCGGACCAGGTCGATATTTTAACTGTATCTCATGCCTTTCGCCTTCTCTCTTGCAGAGAGCCATGCGTAAGAGCGGTGGTGGACGCAGGAATTTACAAGACCGTTAAAACGAGAACCCGGCGGGAACCAGAGGAGAGAGAGATCGCGGAGTACCTCTCCGGAAGCATGCGTGCGGAGTTTGGGCGGAACCGTTTCGACGTCACTTCTTTCTGGTCCGACGCGAGAATGGCGTCTAACCGTTTGGCTGTCAAAATTGGAATGCCGTGGAAGTGGAGTGACGGAAGGAGGGAGTTTGAGATCGTCATTCCAGCCCACGGCAGAGAAGTTGACGTCGTTCGAATTCCTCCAAGCAAATAAGCAGGCAAGCTACATTCGAAAAGTATTCTGACATCGCGCAACAACTTGCCGATCGCGGGTACACTGTTTCTTTGAGTGCACTCTTGGTCGGTGCCCTGGGAGCTTGGGATTCCCAAAATTGGGTGGTTTTCCGCAACCTCGGAATTGCCAAACGCAACGTCGGCCGGATCGCAAAATTTATGATCTCCGACGCAATGCGATGGTCGCGGGATGTCTATGTGTCGCACGTGATGGGCAAAATTCTCTATCCCACAACCCCAGCGCTCCCACCCGGTTTGGGAACGAATCTCTCCCCTCGAAACTCTAGTGATGACGACGACCACCTTTTAATAAAAAGTTTAAAACCCTGTGTGTTACTTATTTATATATTTATTAGTGTATGTCCCGTTTTCGTCTTTTTTGTTACGTCTGGGAGATTTTATCTTTTTTAGACTGCCGGCACTATACACCGGCAGTCCGTTCTGCTAACTTTTACTCCCAGACTTTTTTGTTATCCGGGCCTTTTATACCGGGTTTGTTTTTTAAGGCGCTGGCATTTTGAATTTTTATTGCTCCCGGCCTTTACACTGGGAGAGTTTTATTAACTTATTCATTTTCAAAATTTTAACTTTTTATAGCGCCAGCGCCACGTTTAAATTAAATTATTTATTGGTGGGCGTCTGAAGAGTGGTTTCCGGGCAGCTTACCTTAACCTAGGGTTCAGCGGGATCGAGGGGCCCTCTGTTTTATTATACCAAGCGATCATTTTAAGATCGCAGCAATTTTTAGTTCATTCTTCTTTTTAGTTAAGTCAGCATTCTGGGTAGAAATTCAATATTAAATACTTTATCTTTTTTATTCTCAAACTTTTCGGCCTTCCGGAATGTCAATACTTGGTCGCCTGCATCGGGAATGTTTTTGCCCTTTTCATTTATCGATTTCAATTTATTTTCCCCTATATTTTTTCGTTGATTTTTATTAATACAAATCATTCTCTTTACTTTTAGTACGGCGAGCAAAAAGAATACATGGTACAAGAAATAATGAAGATTGCATTAGAATTTGAAATGTATATATTAAATCAAAATTGAAAGATGATGTAGCTAAACAAAAATTATGTAATAAAATATTGATACCAAAATGGCATGTACTTTAAAATTATGTGCAATAAACATGTAGTGTGTGATATTGGTTGTGATTTTATGTAGTGATTAGTCTTAGCCGTGTAGTATTCATTGATTTCATTGCAATTTAATGTGGTGACTTGGAATTGGTATTTTTTCTTTCATCTTTTCCGTCCCTGCCTACATACGTCACCTTTCGGCCTTTCCTGCGTCGCTGTTTCCTTCGGGACGCCGGCTGCTCTCCGAGGGAATTCTTTTTAAACCTCCGTGGGGAGCCTCTGGCGACGGCGCGGCGTTGGCACGGTGAATAAAAAAATTCGCTTCGACGTCCTTTCGGTCTCTCCCTGCGTGGCGGCTGTCTCTCGTCGTGGGAATTATTTTAACCACCTCGACGGGAGGCTGCTTCTCTTCGTGGCGGGGTTCGTCGTGTGCGTGGGATTTTGAAAATCAGGGGACATCCGCGGCTCCTCCTCAGGCGGAAGGCGCAACGTCATCGCTGGAGGCTCGGCGAGGGAAGGAACTTCTTTGAACCTTCGGAACTCGTCGAGCTGAAAGTCTAGCCGCGGCGTCTGACCGGGAGGAGGCAACTTTGAAGCGGATCAAAATTATATCCTTCTAATTACAATTCACTTTAGAGCCGGGAAGCGATAGTAAGGGTTTCAAATTAGCTATACGTTTTACTTGTTCCCTTTTGTTTTTCGGGTTTCATTGATTTTATAAGATTTAAGTGTTTATTGCCTTTTAATTACCCGTTCCGATGGAGGAAGTAATAATTCAGGTCCCCCTCGGAGACAGTTTTGAATGTAAGCACTGTTTTGCTGCTAACAATCATGGAAGACACAGGACCTACGGGATTTATAAGACTCATGGGTATCTTAAAAAGCATTATACTAAAGAACATAATAATTTTATTTTTTATTTTCAATGTATGTGGTGTCTCAAAAAATTTACTAATTTGAGATGTTGTAAGAACCATGTTAATGCATGTGTTGGACCACCACTAGATCCCGTAGGCCTGGCCGAGGGGGAAGAGAGGGATGGGAATAATAGTGTGGTCACCGTGGGAGTAAATGATCAGAATTTAGAAAACCAGGGCGTGAATGATAGAATGGATGAGTGTGATAGATGTGTTTGAATGAAAGCGTGAATGTGGATATGACAAAACCCCAAGGAAGGGGAATTGTAAACACTGCGGCGACGTTGCGGAAGTTTCCAACTGCCGTGGTGCCGCACCTGGATGTGTTAGGACCTTGGACTTTTTACAGTGTCTATGTTAGTGTACCCGCCCGCTGCAGCCCGAGTTTGGTGCCGAAAATCCCCTAACTGTGCATTTTACCATTTTGGCGCCAAATGTCGGGTGCGGCCAATATCGCGGGTGTGTGTGCCGGCACACCCCTGATATGTTATGTGTTGGTTTGCGTGATTGTAAACAGTGCCTGTGCGGGAGTGCACTTTCCTAAGACGCCCTGGGTGCCGTACAGCGGCGCCTACGCTAGGCCGTCTTTAACGTCCAAAATATAGAGTTGGGTGCAAGTTATCGATGTGAATTTTTAACAGTGTTAGTGTTTGTGTGCTAAACGGGCTGTGCGAGTTTGGTGCGCGTAGTGTGAGCAGTTTGGCTGTTGCCAACCACGTGATTGGTGCACACGGTTACACTGGGCCGGGTGTGAGGAGACTGAAAAAACGATTGCTTTTTTTTCAATGCGTGTGCCGAGTGACTGGGAGACAAATTGGGCACTCGAAGAAGGGGAAGGAATAGAAAAAAATCCGTAAATCGGAATGAAATCAGGAAATGATGCCAAGGAAATAGACTGCAAAACGTGAAAATGAACTAATTCGAAAAATTATAGAACATCGTTTGAAAAATCATGGAGAGGATGGATAATGTAACACTAGAGAGAAGTGCATCAAATTCTATGCACTGATCCTAGCGCAGAGCCGGGCACAAAAAAATTCCGGTCCTCAGCCTTATGGCTAAGATAGGAGTGTAGAGTCTCTTTTTAGTACGGCGAGCAGGACAGACAGGAGATGGAAACTGGTATAGAAGAATGAATTAAAAATTTGTTAACACATTATATAAGATAATTACTTTGAAAAATATTGTAAAGCAAGATCATAACTTCAAAAACAATTGTAAATCAAGCAAATTATGATATTGTAACAAATCTGGCATGTACTTTTCAGAATATGTGCAATAAACATTTTATACGGGCACGGCTCCTCGGCCTTACGGCTGAGATCGGAGTGTAGTTTCGAAGAGAGCGGACGTGCCTACGGAGCGCTCCCGAGAGCCCGACGGCGCTGGGATTCCCCGGCTCATCCCTGCCGCCCCGCCGGCCGGAGAGAGCGCGTCAATTCTCGGACTTCGTGCGTCCGTCAAAGCCCGGAATTGACAAACCGCGGTTGTGCCCAAACCGCGGGACGTAGATTCCGGCCACTTTGGTCCAGTGCAAGTGTGTGTGCCAGCCCCCCCTGCCCGATTTTGGTGCCGATTTCTCGCGAATTGCGGATTTTAGGAAAAGGCGCCAAAATTCTGGGGGGCCGTTTTTCTCGGGTGTGTGTGCCGGCACACCCGAGACATTTTGGGAGGGAGTAACGGATAGTCATTGGTGCTACTGGCCGCGAGTTCGACTCGCCACCAGCCCACCGCCCGCCACCAGCCGGTGGCGCCCGCCAGTGGCGCCGGAAGTTGGCGCAGTTTTCCGTGAAAATGTTGAGTTGCGCGTGAGTTAAAGTGTTGTGGTTTTGTGTGTGTGTGTTTGTGTCAGTGTTAGCAACAGTTTGAGCAACTTTGGTGCACCTAGCGTGCACCGTTCGGCTGTTGCTAAGCACCTGGTCCCCCGCCACGTGGTCCCTCGCCGCGTGGTTCCCCGCCACGCGCTTCCGACGCGCCAACTTCCCGCCCTTCCAGTATGGCAACACCGCCCGTCGCCCAACGAACCCGCCGGAAGGCGAAGGAGAGGGGATTGCATCGCCCGCGTGACGTTCCCTACGCCCCTCCCGACTCCCAGTACTCTCCATCGCTGCTTCCCGCCATGGATTCTGCTGGGAGCATTACCCGGTCGTGGCGGAAGATGCTTGAAGAGGAGTGGAGTGGCGGTTCGTGGGACCCAAAAGCCCTCGCCTCGGCCCCGATTCGTTCTCCCGCCTTCCTCGCTTCCCCACGTGTGCGCCTCCCCTCCCCCAACAGTGCTCCCTCGGGATCCGCCAAAGCGAGTGTAGCGTCGGACGACCTCCGGGTCGACATTGACAGTGCCCCCCCTGTCGACGACCTCGTTTTGCCCCGCCCCCTCCCCCTGCCCCTGGTGTCACGGAACGTTGCCCTAGCGTCCATGGATCATCCCCGGAGATTGTGTTCCTCCCGACACAATCTCCCTCCCCCTCCCGCGTCTCTCCCACTCCAAGTGCTCCGCAGTCATCCCCAGCTGCGTCTGCGATGGACGGCCTGGCGTCGCCTCGTGTGAGCGAGTGTGAGAGTGTGAGTGTCGTCTCGGAGGACGGTGCGCAGCCGCGCCGAGACTAAGCGCAGGACAGCCCGGCGTCGCCGCGTGTTTCCCCTCCCCTGTATGGTGGCTCCCTGGAGGACGGATCGGTACCGCCCCAGGGGGCGTTGTCGGACGGCCTGCTGTCGCCGACAAGACATTGTGACAACACGCAGCGGTTTGTGGTGGTGGACAGGTGGCGGTATCGGTCTGTCGGCACACAGAGCGACGAGCCATCTGCCTCCGCAAGTGTTGCGTGTGGGGCAAGTGAGTGTGCTCCGGTGTCGGACACGGACGAAGTGCGTGGCCCGGAGTACACGATGGCGGATCCCGCAGTGTCCCTCGTCCCGTATTCCCCTTCCCTCCCCTCCCCCCTCACCCCACGCTGCCACGTCAGAGATCTTAGTCCGATCTCTGACATTCCCCTTCCGGAAGAGGAGCGCGGCAGGTCCCACATGCGCGGTGCATCGTGGGAGCAGTTCCGCGTTCCGCCGACACAGTCCTCCCACTCATGTGCGAGCTCCCGTTCGCCCCCCCCCCCGCCCCCCGTGATGCCCCGAGTGGCCTGGCCCCCACACGCCCGGGGCAATTATCCCTGGGGGCCGCAGGAGACCGAGTGGCCGATCCGCTACGGGATGGAGGCCCAACGGTGGACACAGGCGGCCCCCTTCCCCCCTCCGCCGATGTACCAAGCCTCCCCCCAGCAGTGGGTAGTGAGTCCTCCGGCCCTCCAGCCCCAGTGTTGGTGCCCATACCCACACCCTTAGGTGACGAAGGGGAAGGGGAGTTGAGTGAAATACAGGAGAAGTGGCTGCGTGACCCCCAGACGGCAAACTCACTCTTTGCCGTCGTAAGCGAGGTCACAGCGGCAGCCGCTGCGTTCAGCCCCCCTCCAAGGCTCCCCACGGTGACCCCCCGGCCCAACCCCCGCCCTTTGCCCGCTGCAGACCTCCAAAACCTCTACCGTAGCGGGAAAGGAAGAGCTTTCCGGCGGATTTGCGCACCGACCGAAGAGCTTTGTGAAATCCCCCTGGCTTCCCTCAAGGCCCACTTCACCCGTCCCTCCCCCCCTACGATCCGACGCAGCCATGGCCGGCTTTCATCCCGGAGTTCCCACCAGGACGTCGAGGGAGCGGCCAGCGGGAGATCACCTCTCCGATCACACCGGAAAAGGTAGTAGTAGTGTTTATTTTATAGGGTGCGTCGGCGGCTAAGGCCATTTTGCACCACTCACTGACTGTATTGATAAAGGGGATTAGGCCCGTTCTGAAATTAACGTGTCAATAATTTACAAGAGGTATCATTTATATTTTATTGAAAAGTCGAGTTGAGTGTAGGAATGCTATCAGTCGGGAAATGTTTTCGGGAGTGTCTCCTAGTACCTCAGCTAGGTTGACTCCGAGGTTGTGATTCACCCGTGCAGTACGATATCTTGCACAGTCCGTCAGGATATGTCGCACTGTTAGTGGACAATCGCAATTTAAGCATTGGGGCTGTATTCTCTCTTCGGTGAAGAGGTATGAATGGGTTAATAAGCAGTGACCAATTCTTAAGCGTGTTAAAACCACTTCCTCCCTGCGGACATTTCTTATAGAGGTCTGCCACGCAGTTATTACGGGCTTTATTTCCCGAAGTTTGTTATTTTGGATTTCGAGCCATTGCGTCTTCCAATTTTGTCTAATCATACCCCTCATGGCATTCCCTAAATCTTCCGCTGGCATTAACTGAAAATCTGTATCCGGAGACCTGAGCGCATCTTTGGCTGCAGAGTCTGCTTTCTCATTCCCTGGTATGCCCACATGTCCAGGGACCCAAGCGAAGCTTATAGTGGTCCCTTTTTTACTCAGGGATAACAGAGTGCTTTGTATGTCCTGAACAATGGGGTGACAAGGAGAATAAAGAGATATGGATTGGAGAGCACTGTAAGAATCTGTACAGATCATAAATGACGCAACACTGTTTTTAATGGATCGGAGAGCAATCCTAATGGCAGTGAGCTCAGCCGTAAAAATGGAACAGTACGGATGCAATTTTGCCTTGAGGACTCCATGATATGGGGATACCACAGCGCACCCACAGGCGGTATCCGATTTCGAACCGTCAGTGTATACGAACGTAGATTCGGAGTTTTCGGCGCGGAATTTCTTGAAAAGTTGTTGGTATTCTCCCGGCATAGTAGTAGATTTAGAGCAGCGAGTAAGATCAAGTCTCAAAGCTGGCCGGGGAATTAACCACGGCGGCACGTTGCTGTACCCAGTGGGGTACGTGGCGGGCAAGGTAAAATTGCGTTCTGCGATTAGGTTTCTGAAGCGAACACTTAGAGGTTTAGTGGATCTTGTCTTTCGGTTAAAAAGGTCTAAAAGCAGTGGGTGAGAAATAATGTTAAAACAGGGGTGGTTCGGCGCGGATAAAATTTTTGTGGCATAATTGCACATCAACGTCTCTCTGCGATTGACTAGGGGAGGCTCTCCTGTATCGGCGTAAATGCTCAAGACAGGGGAGGTCCTGAAGGCACCGGTTGCTAAACGCAGTCCCGTATTATGAACCGTCGAGAGCGGTTTCATGTAGGTCTCACGGGCGGATGAGTACACAATCGATCCGTAGTCTAGCCTTGAACGTACTAATGCTCGATACAGCATAAGCATTGAGGTACGATCCGCGCCCCATGTCGAATGTGACAGAAACCGTAAAATGTTCAGAACTTTGAAGCATTTGTCTCTTAGAGCTCGGAAATGTTCGCGCCAATTCAGGCGCCGGTCCAATGTCATACCCAGAAATCGGGCGTTCTCAACGTAAGGAAGCTCATTACCATTGAGATATAGGGACGGTGGGGCTTGTACACCCCGTCCTCGGTAAAAGTGAATGCATTTCGTTTTCTCAGTAGAGAAACGGAATCCATTCCTCTGAGACCAAACGGAGAGCTTATTCAGAGTCAGCTGGATCAGCCTAGAGGCATTCGTTAATTTTGATGACCTGCAGAAAATTGCGAGGTCATCAACAAACAAGGAGCCCATAACTGGGGAGCGGATACACTCGGTCACATCGTTTATCGCAATGGCAAATAGGGTCACGCTCAGTACGGACCCCTGGGGTACTCCATTTTCTTGTATATATAAGGTAGATAGATATTCACCTATTCTAACTTTAAAAACTCGGGCATACAGAAAATATTTAATGAAAATAGGTAGATTTCCTTTAAACCCCCATTTATCAAGTGTCTTCAGAATTTTGTACCGCCAAACACGGTCATACGCTTTCTCTAAGTCGAAGAACACGCCAATTACGTTTTGCCGCAAGAGAAATGCTTCCTGAATGAAACTGTCAGTCCTGACGAGATGGTCGGAGGTTGACCTACCCCGTCGAAAGCCGCACTGGATATCCGAAAGAAGGTTCCGCCGCTCCAACCACCAAACGAGACGACGGTTGACCATTCTTTCCATCACCTTGCATACGCAGCTGGTGAGAGATATCGGTCTATAGTTGTTTGGGTCCGATCCATCTTTTCCTTGTTTAAGGATGGGTACGACTATGGACTCCCTCCAAGGGTCTGGAAAACTACCCTCTGACCAAATTTGGTTAAGGGATCGCAGCATATGGGGGAGTGCTTCTTTGGGAAGATTTCTTAGAAAAGCGTTATGCACCTTATCTATTCCTGGTGAGCCGTCACGGGATTCGAGGATGGCGGAGGTCAACTCCCACAGAGAAAAGGGGTCGTTGTAAACCTCGCCAGAGTCTCTCGGGTTAAAGGTAAGAGGTATCGTCTCATTCTGCTCTTTCAGTGTTCTAAATGGTTCGTCGTAGCTGCCGTTACGACTCGTCTCCGCAAGTCGACGTCCAAAGCACTCGCTAATTTCGGGAGGTGTCGTCAGAACTCGGTCAGTCTCCTTCAGGGATGAAATTGCAGGGTTGTGGTTAGAGCCAGAGATGCTTTTAATCTTCCTCCAGATGTTGGATATGGGAGTCCTGTGGTTTATAGAACACACAAACTCCTCCCACGAAGCTTTCTTGGCCTCCTTAACCACTTGCCGAGCTTTCGCTCTGAGGCGCCGGAAGGCGGTGAGATTTGTCGCCGTAGGATATTTGCTAAAGATTCGGAGTGCCCTCTTTCGCACCTGTATAGCTTTTGCGCACTCCTCGTTCCACCAAGGAACTGTGGGCCTGTGAGATTTGCATTTAGAACGGGGTACGGTGGAATTTGCGGCTTCTAGAATGTTATCTGTGAGTACTTTTATGTTCCCCACACCATTCACATTGTCGTCGTGGTTAAAATAAAAATTTCTTTTAAAAAGAGACCAATTGGCCTTGCGGACAACCCAATTGCTTGGTTGAGTCGGACGGTGGATAAAACCGCCACCTTTAGTTATTAAAATAGGGTAGTGGTCGCTACCGCATAAATCTTTATGTACGGACCACTCAAGCCTAGGCATTAGGCCACCTGTCGTAATACTTAAGTCGATACACGAGAAGGTACCGTTGAAGCTGTTGAATCGAGTTTTTTCACCGGTGTTTAGTAAAAACAAGTTAAGGTCATTGATAAAATTTGTGACTATGTGTCCCCTTTGATTGCACTGAGTTCTTGAGCTACTCCATAGGGTGTCGTGTGCGTTGAAGTCACCCATTAAAACATAGGGCCGAGGTAACTGACGAACGAGGGATTCTAAATTAACTCGACTCACAGGTGCACCTTCCGGCAGATATACGTTGCAGAGAGTAATTGCCTCGGGTGCGTGTACTGTTTGCCGGCTTTCATCCCGGCTTTCATGCCGGCTTTCATCCATATGGCCGGCTTTCATCCCGGAGTTCCCACCAGGACGTCGAGGGAGCGGCCAGCGGGAGATCACCTCTCCGATCACACCGGAAAAGGTGATCGACCGGCTGAAGAGGACGCGGGCGTCGGCTCCGGGACCTGACGGCGTGCCCTACTCTGCATACCGGTTTGTTGACTCTAATGGCGAGGTGCTGGCGGCCATTTTCAACCGGTGTGTTGAGTTGGGGAGGGTGCCCCCGCAGTGGAAGGAGACGCGGGTCACCCTGCTGCACAAGGGGGGGAGTGAGCACGAAGTGCGAAATTGGAGGCCGATCTCATTGGCGAACACGTTGGCGAAAGTGTTCATGGGCGTGCTGGCGGACCGGATGCTCCCCTGGGCCCTCCGTGGGAAGCGCCTTTCCTTCCCTACCCAAAAGGGCTTCATCCCCGCCACGGAGGGCTGCATGGACCACAACTTTGTGCTCCAGTCGGCCATAGAGCACGCGAGGGCGAGTTTCGGACAGGTGGCCGTCGCGTGGCTCGACTTGGACGACGCTTTTCCGTCGGTACCCCATGACCACATCCTGCGAGTGCTCCGCGAGATCGGCCTCCCAGTGAAGTGCGTCACGGTGATCGAGGACATGCTCCGTGGTTCCACGATGACGGTAGCTGCTGCGGGTGGAGTCACGGATTCGATCACCGTGACGAGTGGTGTTCGCCAGGGGGACCCCCTTTCCCCTACTGTTTAACCTGGCGCTGGAGCCTGTACTGCGAGCGATTTCGGAGGATCGCACTCTCCAAGGCTTTCCCATGGGGACTGCGTGCGTCAAAGTCTTGGCGTACGCGGACGATTTAGTCCTCGTGGGGGGAGTGCGGAATTCCTCGCGGCGCTTCTGGACGTCGCGGGAAGGGCCGCCGAGTGCTGTGGCTTAACCTTCAATCCGGGGAAGTGTGCATCGCTACACGTGGACTGGCGATGCACGACGCCACAGCGCTCCAGGGGTGTTCAACGCACCCCCTTTTCCATCTGCGGCTCTCCCATCAGGTCGCTCGGCGTAGGTGACTCATACACCTACCTGGGGGCACCGATCGGCCTGAAAGTCAACGCGGCGCCCGCCACGACGCTCGACTCCATCCTCGAGGATCTCCGGCGGCTCGACGAATCGGACTTGGCGCCGTGGCAGAAGATAGACGCGGTGCACGTCTTCCTGACACCGCGTCTCGAATTTCCCCTCCGAATCGTCCCTGTCCCGAAGAAGGCCATCCACGACTTCGACAAGGAGATGCAGCGAATGGTGAAGAAGTGGATGAGTCTCCCGACCCGCGCGGCGCGGGAAATGATCTCCCTCCAGGAGCCGGGGAGGGGGTGGCTACGTCCCGCTGCCGGCCCGCAAGGATGCGCTCACCGTGGTGCACGCGTTCCGGATGCTCACATGTCCGGACGCGTGCGTCGCGGATGTTGCGTGGCACACCTTGCGGGACATCATCAGCAGGCGGACGGGAAGGACGCAACGGACGGCGGTGCTGAGTAGGGAGTCGATGTGCGACTTCCTCAATGGCGCCGCCGACGACGTCGTCGGGACGGGAACGATCGCGGCGTCATCGCACTGGACCAGAGTGCGCGCGGCGACGAGGCAACTGCGGCGCTTCGTAGATATCCGGTGGGCGTGGAGCGCCGCCAGGGCGGAGTTGGCCATCGTCGTCCAGCGAGTGACGCCGACTAGGGAAGAGATGACCGTGCCGGCCTCTGCCCGGAGGAGGCTGCACGGAATCATCTTGGCGACCATGGGGGAGGGCTTCGGGCGCTCGCTGGTCGCGAAGCCGGATCAAGACAAGGTGATAGCGGTGAGCTCTCGACACCCGGACTCGAACCACTGGGTGTCGGGAGGTGTGGGGATCCGGTTTTGCAACTGGCGCTTCATTCACAGAGCGCGGCTGAACGTTCTCCCCCTGAATGCGGCAAGAAGAGGAGCGGCCAGGAGAGACACTCGGTGCCGGGTCTGTGGACACGCGGAGGAGACCTTGCCGCATGTGGTGAACCACTGCTTGCCGCATGCGGACGGGTGGACCCGGCGCCACGACGAAATCATCCGTCTGCTGGTCGCTGAGCTGCCGCAAGGATGGGAGGTGCGAGTTAATCAGCGGGTACCTGGCGACGAATCGCTGCTGCGTCCCGACTTGGTCATATGGGAGGTTCCGAGGGGCGTGATCCACGTGATCGACATCACAGTGCCCTTCGAGAACCGACCGGAGGCCATGGCAGCAGCGAAGGCGAAGAAGATCGAAAAATACGCCGCCCTGGTCGATCGAATGCGGGTCCGGTGCGCCTACAAGATGGAGGTCCATCTCGACGCGTTGGTGGTAGGCGCACTGGGGAGCTGGACGTGGAAGAATGACTCTCTCCTCGCCCGGCTCCACGTCCCTAAATCCCGCATTCGCCCTGCCCGACGAAAGATGATTCTCGCGGCCATCAAGTGGTCGCGGGATATTTACGTCGGGCACATGACCGGGGTCCGCCAGTACCCGCCGGCAGAGACTCCCATCCGGGTTGCCGCACCCACCGCCGGAGGAGGGGCAGGGAGCAGAGGCGCCGCCACGGAGCAGCCTGGAGCGGGAGGCGCCGAGGACGACGCGGCGTCGGGGGAGAGCGGCGTTCCGGACGACGGAGCTCCCATCGTTGGACGAGGGGAGCCGAGTCTAAGGACGCCGAGGGACCGCGACGCCCCCCCTTGCCCTCCCGTAACCCCCTCTGATCCCTGCCCCTGTGTAATGTGCTCCTGAGGACGTCCACTCACCGCCCGAGACGCCAGGAGCCATGTTTATATATGTATATATATATATATATATATATATATATTCGTGTTAGGATAGGACCCGTGAGATTCCCGTGTGTTTGTGCTATGTGAATGCGAAAGTACGGTCTGGCATCGACTTTCCATTTACGGCACCGCCTCCGAGTGTAATAAGTGCGACGGACAGTGACCGCAATGCGTCAATTCACTCGGAGGCAGGGCAGCGTGCCATGGTGTGAATGTTTCTTGTATATATCGCGTGAAGTGAAGGGAATACTCACGGGCAGTCAATGTGTGTGTGTATTGTGTGAGTTTTCGCTTCTTCATTGTGTGTATGTTTCCCACCATCCTCGAGTGTATGTGTTGCGTCGGGGGCGGCACCGTGTGTGACGCGATGTGGCCATGAGTGCGTTTTTCTGTGTGTGTGCGTCGCGGCAACGATGTAAGCATCGACGTGACGGTCTTTCGTTGTCGCGGCGAACGTGTGAATGTTCCCTGCGCGTAGTGTAAATAGAGATTGCCGCGTGCGCGCGCGCCCAGGGATTTAAATGGCCAATTTCATCGTGCGGTGTCGCCCGCCGAAGTTTTTATTTCGCCCGCCGGCCGCAGTCTAGCTTAGGTGGCGCGCCGGCGGCGGATTCGCTGCAGGCCGTACCCACGATAGGCAGGTGTTCCCCTCCGTTGCCCTTTCCCAAGCGCCGGTGACGGAGGGGAGGGAGCGGCCTAATGCCAGGGCAAATGTGTGAGTGTTGTGCTAGTGTGTCTCCGGCGCTGTGGCGGCAGTGGGGGAAGAGAAGAATGCGGCTACCTTCGGCGGCATCCGAGGAATGTCGCCTCTCCTCGAGTACTTCCGCCCCTCTTTCCCCCCCGCCCTCCCCGTCCCCGCCGCCCTGCCGACGACGCCAGCAGCAGCCATGCGCAGGAGAGCTGCGCGTGGACCTGGAGCTCTTCACGCGCTCGGCGACCGGCTGCAGGCAGGCAACAGCAGGCGTGGAGCGGTGGCGCGTGGAACTAGGGGGCCTTCCACGCGCCGACGGACGGGGAAGACAAGACAGAAGAACGTCGCGGCGGAGAAAATGCGTTCGTGGCCATAGTGTATAAGTGGCCACGACGCAAGTATGAAAGAGCGGGCGGCCACGGGGTATAAGTGGCTGCCTCGCATGTATGAATGCTAAAATCTTATGTAAATAAAAAGGTGTGAATTATTATCCCTGGTATAAATGAGAATGAAAAATGAAGAAGCGAAGTGAATGTGTGAAATGAACATTGAACTTTTAAAACATTGCCCGACCGGCCTCACTTCGAGGCCGGCGGTGAAAAGTGGCCCCTAAGTGAGGGGCCACAAAACAATTGTAATAGCTTCCATGGCATTACTAGGGCGGCCCACACTTGGTGGGTCGCCCTCTTGTATCATCCTCTCCCACGAAAGGTGGGGGGATTTGTACCAAATTCGTGTTTTGAAATTGGCAATGTATCTGGCAATATACAAAACAAAGACAATTTATGGGCACGGGACTCGAGGCTCGAGGTCCCCCTCGGCAGCAGTTTCGAATGCAAGCACTGTTTTACCCCTCATAATCATCGTAGGCACAGGACCTACGGGATATACCGGACCCATCATGATCTTAAGAAGCATTATGTTAGGAGTCATCCTGATTTTTTGTTGGTTTAATAGCTTGAAATCTTGTAAACTACATGTTTATGCTTGCGTGGGGACACCACCAGATCCCGTAGTCCTGGCCGAGGGGGAGGGAAGGGACGGAAAATGTGGTCATCGTGGGAGAAAATGATGGCAATGGACCAGATGTGGGCGTGAATGAGAGCGTGCGTGTGATAAGTGTGGATGAGAGTATGAATGTTGATGCTGGCGATTTATTAGAAATTGTAATGGTTGAAGAACCTGAAGTAAATATGAATGTTTGTATCCTCGAAAATAGTGTAACCACGGTGGCCGAAGGTGCTCCCCCTACGTCGATGGATGAGGAGCCACCACCTCAGCTAAGATCAACGAGGAAAATTCCGGGTCCGGCAGGTGACGACGTTGAGGCGGCGGCGGCGACGACATCAGTCTCCCCACCCGCATCAAGAAGAGCAGGCCGGCGGGCGGCGCGACGCCAACCCAAGCGAGGGACGGCAAGAGAAGGGAGTGCGCCGGCGCAGAGTCCACCGCCAAGAGAGAGCCCACCACACAACGCGGCCGCCGTAACTGCGAGCCCGCCCCAAATTTTAAGTATCCCGGGGCGGGTAAGCGAAGAAAGCGGTCGCGGAGAAGAGGTGGGGGCGGAGGAACAGCCCCGCAGTCCACCAGCGGGGCGCAGCGGCAGCCTGTCCGATGACTGCCATCTGCAGGGAGACGGAGATGGGGCGGGCGAGGAGACGACGGATTCAAACAGCCCGCCCCCGACAAGGGCTCCACCCCGAAGGCGACGACGTGCGGGGCCGGCGCGAACTAAAAACCTCGCAAACCGGCCCCAGGGAGGAGACGACGAGCGGGGTGGACAGATGCCTGCAAACATCGATGGCGCTCCCGTAAGACAGGTGGCAGTGGTCTATGACGGGCTGCCAGAGGATCAACGGCGGTGGATCCAGAGGATAGAGGCGGCCTGCAAGGAAGGGTGGGGAGTGTTCGAGGAGGCCGTCGCCGCCTGGTGCAAGAGCATCACGGATTCGAAGCCGGCCCGGAGAGAAGGAGGTGTTGGCAGAAGGAGAGAGGGGGGGAGGAAGAAGAGAGAGTCCCGCGACACCCCCCCCTAGAAGAGGAGGAGGGGGAGCACCCGGATTTGGACGGTAACGGGGAAGGGAATGGCATCGGAATTGGTAATGTACCTGCTCGTCGTGTTTTTACACCCGATGCAGAATGGCACGAAGTAGTTAAAGAAAAAGCCAGGAAAATAAAACAATTGTTTAGAAATAATAAGAAACTTGCCATAGACCAAGTATTGCAGGGCCCCTCTCCGCATTGCGAAATCGATAAGGAGGCTATTTTTAACTATTTTAATGAAACTTTTAATAATGACAGTTTTAGAGTCCTTCCCAATCCTTTAAATATGGTAAATATTGATATGCCCAGCCTTCAGGAAGAAGGAAATTTATTGAGAAAAATTACATCTAATGAAATTTGGAAGAGGCTGGGCCGAATGAGCAATACTGCTCCAGGGAAGGACAACATTACCTATATCGATCTTCGCAATGCGGATAGAGGAAGCCACATTCTGAGGACCATCTTCCAATATTGTTTCGATTGTGGCCGAATACCCGATAGATGGAAAGACACCCGGACAGTGTTGATACATAAGAAGGGCGCCAGGGATGTCATAGAGAACTGGCGCCCATTAACATTAGGGCCCACCCTTGCAAAATTATATGCAGCTGTTTTAGCAGATAGGATTAGTGGGTGGGCCGAAAGATCAGGCCGGGTGTCGATAGAGCAGAAGGGGTTCGGCCTACATGAAGGATGTTTCGAACATAATTTCATTTTACAAAATATTCTTGAAGAGGTCCACAGGAAACGTGGCGAAGTCTGCGTCTCCTTCTTAGATTTGTCCAATGCTTTTGGTTCGGTGCCTCACGGTCACATTTTTAGATCAATTATGGCTTTAGGCGTCCCCCAAAAATTAATAAACATAATTAAAGAAATGTACGAGGGGGCGCGCACGACCGTGAGGACGATCGATGGTGAGACGCAGACTATACCGCTTAAAGCGGGAGTAAAAAACAAGGATGCCCGCTTAGCCCAATTCTATTTAATTTATGCATGGAATACTTGGTTCGCAGCATTGCTGCATTTAAGGATAATGTAGGCTATCGGGTCAACGGCATTCCAGTCACCGTCCTTGCCTATGCAGACGACGTAGCTCTGGTGTCCAGGAACCGAGACGGGATGATGAAGTTGCTGGATCTTGCCGACCGGATCGCGGCATGGAGCGGGTTAAAATTCAACCCCCGCAAGTGTGCGACGTTCCATGTCGCCGGGGGCCAAGTGAGAGCGACGGAGTTTCGTCTTGGGGGTGGGACTCCAGCTGTAATGAGGGAGGGCGAGGGATACGACTATTTAGGCATCCCCACGGGGTATAAAGTAGAGCAAACGCCAGGGCGTCTAATCGAACAAATTATTGAAAACATCAACGCGCTGGACGCGTCGTTGTTGGCGCCCTGGCAGAAAATAGAGGCTCTGAACATGTTTTTATTGACAAAACTTGATTTCAACCTCCGGTGAGGTAGGGTTAGGAAGGGCCCTCTTAAAATTTTGGATAAACGGGTTAAGAGGGCACTGAAGGATTGGATGTACTTCCCCATGAGAGCCTCGTGGGAGATTTGCCACCTGGATCCGCGGAAGGGGGGCGCGGGCGTCTTTCCGACCGCGGACCCGGTCGATATTTTACAGTGTCTCATGCCTTTCGCCTTCTCTCTTGCAGGGAACTATGGGTAAGAGCGGTGGTGGATGGAGGAATTTATAAGACCGTAAAGACGAGAACCCGGCGGGAACCAGAGAAGAGACATATTGCAGAGTACCTTTCCAGAAGCATGCGCGCGGAGTTTGGACGATATCGTTTCGACGTCGCTTCTTTGTGGTCAGACGCGAGAATGGCGTCCAGCCGCTTGGCTGTCAAAATTGGAATGTCGTGGAACTGGAGTGACGTGAGGAGGGAGTTTGAGATCGTAGTAGTAGTATTTGGATTTAGGGTGCGTCGACGGCAAGGTCATTTTGCACCACTTCTGTGCTATTTAATTACAAAAGTTATGTATAAAGTAATCTACTGCATCTGATGTCTTCGTTGAAAGTGTACATAATTAGACTTCATTAAAAATGTTTATTTCTCTGAGAAACCGAAATGTACAGATTAAGTTGGTAGGGTGGTCTCCTAAAAGGGTTTTTAGGTCTCCCCCTAGATTATTTCGTCTTCGCGCTTCGCGGTACTTAACACAATCTAGCATGATGTGTCTAATACTTAATGGACATTTACAATCCCTACATTGGGGAGGTTCCTTCTCTTCAGTAAAGAGATACGCATGGGTCAGGGGGCTGTGCCCTATCCTCAATCGTGTAAGTACTACTTCCTCTCTCCGATTACTACGAGCTGAGGAGGGCCACGCTGCTACCATGTCCTTGATGCCACGGAGCTTGTTGTTATTTAGAATCCTCCATGACTCCCTCCATTTTCCAAATACCACGTTTCTTAGAGATGCTCGTAAATCCTCGTGGGGAACCAGCGTTGAGACAAGAACTTCGTTATTCAGAGCTTCCTTGGCCATAGCGTCTGCTATCTCATTCCCGGCTATCCCCTCATGTCCCGGTACCCACAGAAAATGGATATTCAAACCCTTTCTCGAAAGGGTCAGCAGGAGAGAGTGTATTTCTTGCACGATCGGGTGCACGGGTGAGAAGCCAGAGATGGCTTGTAGCGAGCTCCTGGAGTCAGTGCATATGACAAAGGAGCCGCCGTGGTCACCTAGGGCTTCTAGAGCTGTCCTTATGGCATAAAGCTCCGCCGTGTACACACTGCACATCGGGTGAAGCTTTGCTCTGATGTTCCCGTGGATAGGGGAGAACACTGCACATGCACAAGCAGAGTTATCTTTCGAACCGTCAGTGTAAACGGGGGTAAGGTTGGGGTGATTCCATCGGAACATGGCAAACAAACGCTGGTACTCCGAGGGAGTTGTGGAAGACTTCGGTCGAGATCGTGAAAGAATATTCACCACCGGAGTGGGAGTGATCCAAGGGGGTTCCGAGAATGAAACAGGATACACTTCAGGTAGCGTGAATTCGCATCCGCGAATAAAATCGTTAAAACGAACGCTTACTGGTCTGGTTGCTTTAGTCCTTCGGTTAAAAACATTAATAGAACGGGGTTTAAAAAGTAAACTATAACATGGGTGACTCGTGATTGCTAAAATTTTGGAAACGTAGCTACAAAGAAGCCAGGTCCTTCGGTAGCATAGAGGAGGCTCGCCTGCGTCGGTATATATACTGGGGATCGGGCTGGTCCTAAACGCCCCAGTGCATAGTCGCAGACCTGCGTTGTGCACTGAATTAAGTGCTCTCAAATACGTCTCGCGAGCGGACGCATACACGAATGAGCCGTAGTCTAATTTCGACCGCACCAGTGTGCGGTTAAGTAAAATTAAGGTGGTGCGGTCTGCTCCCCAAGATGCGTGGCTTAAAAACTTTGAAATGTTCAAAGACTTCAAACAGTTTACCTTGACAGAATTAATGTGCTCCTTCCAGTTGAGTTTGTGGTCGAGGGTCATCCCCAGAAAACGGACTGATTCCACAAATGGGAGGTTTCTACCACCTAGGTGTAACGTGGGATTTACATGGACGCCCCGAGTGCGAGAAAAGTGAACGCACTTTGTTTTCTCCAAAGAGAAAAGGAAGCCGTTATTTTGGGTCCATTTGTGAAGTTTATTGATGGTGAGTTGCGCCATACGCGATGCATTCACGACCCTAGATGATCTGCAGAAAATCGCGAGATCATCCACAAACAGTGACCCTAACACTGGCTCCTTGATGCAGTGATCTATGTCGTTGATCGCAATAGCGAACAACGTCACGCTCAGAACGGAGCCTTGGGGAACTCCGTTGTCAATAGGGTAAAAATTTGACAACAACTGTCCCGTCCTTACTTTAAAAACACGGTTGGTTAAAAAATTTTGTATAAAAATGGGCAAACAGCCTCTAAAACCCCACTCGCGTAATACGCGTAGAATCTTACGTCGCCAGACCCGGTCGTAAGCCTTCTCTAAGTCGAAAAATACACCGACTACGTGTTGGCGGAGAAGGAAGGCTTCTTGGATGAAATTTTCAATTCTAACCAAGTGGTCCATTGTGGAACGGTTCCGTCTGAATCCGCATTGTATCCTAGAGAGGAGTTTTCGACGCTCCAGCCACCAAATGAGACGTCGATTTACCATTCGCTCCATTAACTTGCACAGGCAGCTGGTGAGAGAAATCGGCCGGTAAGAATTCGGATCAGCTCGGTCTTTTCCATGTTTTGGGATGGGAACAATGACGGACTCCCGCCAGGACGGAGGAAAATCCCCATTGGCCCAGAGCTGATTAAAAGTTTCAAGGATTTCCAGCAACGCCGATTCCGATAGATTTCGGAGGAAGGCATTGTGGATCTCGTCGGGTCCTGGGGACGTGTCGTGGGAGTCATGGATGGCAGATTTCAGCTCCCAAATGGTAAATGGCATATTGTAGTCTGCCGTTGTTTTAGGCTCCATAAAGGATATAGGGACGTTCTCGAGCCTTTTCTTGAGGATCGCAAAAGAAGGTTCATAGCATTCGTCGCTGCTCACTTTGGCGAGTAATTGGGCGAATACGTTCCCTATCGCAGCTGGAGAAGTGATAACCTTTCCTTCGACTTCTAGGAAGGATATACCTAGATGCTGGCTGCTACCCGATATGCTCCTCACCTTACGCCATACCTGTGCAAGTGGAGTCCTGTGGTTGATGGAGGATACATAATTTATCCAGGAGGCCTTCTTTGACTCCTTTATAATTAGTCGAGCCTTTGCTCTGAGTCGTCGAAATGAGGCAAGATTAGAGACAGTTGGAAACTTATTAAAAATACGGAGGGCACGTTTCCGTTTCTTAATAGCTTCGGCGCATTCCTCATTCCACCATGGTACCGCTGGTCGACGAATTGCGCCCTTAGATAAGGGGACACTACGTTTCGCTGCGTCCACTATGCTAGCGGTTAGCACCTCAACGTCCTTTGTTCCGCCCCGAAGAGCATCGTACGTGAAATTAAAAGAATTTTTAAAAATAGACCAGTCGGCTTTGTGGACAATCCAGTTGCCCTCGCGGATAAATTTCGTATTGTTAATCTCGTCAGATTTGATTAAAATCGGGAAGTGGTCACTACCACAGAGATCCGTATGGACAGACAGTTTCAGTCTTGTAAAAATGCTGCTCGTGCATAAGCACAAATCAATGGAGGAATATTCTCCGTTAAAGGAGTTAAAGCGTGTCCTCTCGCCATTGTTCAATAAAAAGAGGTTAAAATCTCGGAAAAAGCTGCTTAAAATCCGTCCCCTTCTGTTGCGTTGGGCAGAATGGCCTCCCCACAGAGGATCATGAGCGTTTAAGTCGCCCAATAAAATATAGGGTCACGGCAATTGACGTATGAGGGCTTGAAGGTTATTGTCATTTACCGGAGCATCTTCCGGGAGGTACACGTTGCACAGCGTTACCTCCATGGGTGCATGGACGGTGACGGCCACAGCCTGGAATGGGGTGGTTAGCCGCACACGGGAGGTGTGTAGGGTATCCCGGACCGCTATTGCTACACCACCTTGGGCTCTTCGCCCACTCAAGTCATCCAACCTAGTCACACTATATCCCTTTAAAATTCCCTTGTCTGTCGATTTAAAATGCGTTTCTTGTAGACATATACATAAAGGGTTAAAATCATTTATTAAAACAGCCAGCTCCTCCTTATGCCGATAAAATCCATTACAATTCCATTGTAATATAAAAGCCATAAAAAGGTTTAAAAAGGGTGAAAGATAAAAACAGAAAAAAAGGATGTAAATATTTAAACTTGGAGCAGCATTAGCCCGGAAATCTGTGGAATCATCGCTTCAAGCGACTTTTCCTTCCCTTATTCCTGACTTTTTCGATCTCTGTGTCCGAAATACAGAGATCTTCGTCTATGTCCTCCTGCATCGGTTCCATACCTTTGCCGGAGGGACCAGGAGAGGGAGTTTTCTCTCGCTGGTCAGGTTTTCTGGTTGTTTTCTTTGCTGTATTTTTGGGAGACACTACGGAGGTGTTAGGGGTGTTTTTTTTATTGTTGCTACTGTTACTCGCATTCGTTTTTTTTAATACATCTATCTGCTTTTCAGGTTCCGTCTGTGTAGAAATGGTGCACTTCTTAACTGGAGCGGAGGCGATTGCGGCAAAGGAACGCGAGAAAGAGGGGGCACTAAGGGCTTTGAACTTTTTCCTTGCCTCTAGGTAAGATATTTTATCCACAGTTTTAATTTCCATAATCTTCCGTTCCTCTTTCATTTTCGGGCAATCGCGAGAATAAGCCGCGTGCGTACCCTCGCAATTCACGCAGCAGGCCGCTTCAGCACATTTGTCCCCATCGTGCTTGTCCTTGCCGCAGCGCGGGCAGGTGGCCTTGCCCTCACATCGCGTTGCGATGTGGCCGAATTTTTGGCACTGGAAACAGCGGATCGGGGCTGGTATGAATGGTCGCACGGGAACTGATTCATACCCTATGAACACTTTGTCAGGGAGCCGGTCACACGTAAATGTAAGCACTACAGAGGTGGTGTTTACTATTTCTCCATTCCGTTTCGTTGTCATCCGACGAGCGTCGCACACTCCCTGGGATGCCATCTCTTGTTTGATTTCGTCAGCGTCCACATATAGTAGGTCGAAGTGGCTTATAACTCCCCGACAAGTGTTCAGGGTTCGGTGAACCTCCACTGTCACTGGGATGTCGTGCATCAGTTTCATGTTGAGAACCTTCTCACTTTGCGCCTTGTTTGCCGTTTCGATCAAAAGGGATCCATCCCGTAACTTTTTGGCCGATTTTATATCACCTGGGACCGTAGCAGAGAGGACTTTACGAATTAAGAAAGGGGACACTTTTTTTAGTGTTTCCCCTTCTTTCTGACATTTCATTATAAGAAATTTATTGTTTTTCATTTCTCCCCCATTCGTTTCCGGACGGGATCTTTTTGTTGGAGGTAAGAAGTTATTATCCATACGCTCGTACAAAATTCGTCCCCTGGGCTCCCCACCCACAACGGAGCCACACATTCGGGACGCCACACCGAGATCCGGTGTGGTCGCCAGGGCTACCCAAGGGATATAGGAACCTTCGATAGGAGGCCTCTTTCGGGTTAGAACCTCCAGCGCGGGGGCCCTCCGAACCCACACGCCTTCGGCCGCCCTACGGAGACCCCCATATCTCCAGCACTAACCCGTCCTGGCGTACGCTCGGAAGGAGCCGCCAAGCTCCCTAGCCGCCAGGAGCCGATTGACCGAGCTGGGCTCTTCTCGGCCGCCCGTTTTTCGGGGAATCCAGGGCCAAAGTGGGGTATTGAATTCCGGCCCATACCGGGTTTCCGACGCCCAGCTGGGTGCCGGAGAACTCACCCACCAGGATCCCCTTCTCCCCCTTGTACGGGTCTTCACGCACGGCAAACACGTGGGTGATTCTGGACGCCAGATGTTACGGCTACTCAGAACAGCAGAGTCACATGCTGTCTGGACACTATCCGAGCGAACGACGGGGTTTTTAAACGAGCTTGTCTCCTCGGTGGGCTCGGGTCCGTGGGGGCGCGGCTCCCCAAAGGAAAAGATTACTCTCTTCCCCCCGTGCGGGGAGTTTGAGATCGTCATTCCAGCCCACGGCAAAGAGGTTGACGTCATTCGAGTTCCTCCAAACAAAGCGCGCATGTTGGGTAAATTGTTGCGCGATGCAGTGCGGCATCAATACCTTGCCCGTCTTTTGGCTAAACCTGATCAGGGCAAGGCATTCGAATGCAAACCGTTTTCTAATCACTTCCTCCGCACGGGCGCAAATACCAGATTTTGTGACTGGCGCTTCGTGCACAGGGCACGTTTAGGTGTGGTCCCTCTGAACGCGGCGACGAGGTGGGGTCCTAGAGATGACTTCCGGTGTAGGAGATGTGGGTGGCAGAGCGAAACCCTTCCGCACGTCTTGGATCACTGTCAAGTGCATTCGAGCGCGTGGCGGGGCAGACACGATACTATCCTGCATCGACTCGCCGGAGAGGTTCCTCGCGAAGGCGTGGAAATCCGTGTCGATCGCACTCCGCCTATGATCGATTCTGCCCTCAGGCCCGATCTCGTCATCGTCGATGAGTGACGTAGAAAAATCGTCATTGTTGACGTCACTGTGCCCTTTGAAAACCGGAAACTGCCTTGGATGTCGCCAGGCAAGCTAAATTTCAAAAATATTCAGGCATCGCGCAACAACTTGCCGATCGCGGGTACACGGTTTCTTTGAGTGCACTCGTGGTCGGGGCGCTGGGAGCTTGGTATCCCCAAAATTGGGTGGTCTTCCGCGACCTCGGAATTGCAAAACGAAACGTCGGCAGGATCGCCCTTTATGATCTCCGTCGCAATCCGATGGTCGCGGGATATTTATGTTTCGCACGTCATGGGCAAAATTGTTTATCCTACTACCCCAGCGCTCCCACCCGGTCTGGGAACGAATCTCTCTCCTCGAAACTCTAGTGATGACGACGACCCCACCTTTTAATAAAAATTTTAAAAACCCTGTGTTATTTATTTATTATATTTATTTGTGTATGTCCCTTTTTTGTCTTTTTTGTTATGTTTGGGAATTTTTATCTTTTTTAGACTGCCGGCACTTTACACCGGCAGTCCGTTTTACTTACTTTTTCTCCCAAACATTTTCTGTTATCCCGGCCTTTAACACCGGGATTGAGTTTTTAGGCGCTGGCATTTTAAACTTTTATTGCTCCCGGCCTTTAAACGGGGTATTACGGCTAAACGGGAACGGGATAAAACGGCCTTTACCCCGTTCCGGGGGTATTTTATTAAATTATTTATTTCCAATTTTAACTTTTTATGGAGCCAGCGCCACATTTTACTTAATTTATTGGTGGGCGTCTGAAGAGTGGTTCCCGTGCAGCTTACATTATCCTTGGGTTAAGCGGGATCGAGGGGCCCTCTGTTTTATCATATCAAGCAGTCATTTTAAGATTGCACCTTTTTTTTTATTTTATTCTTTTTTAGTTTAATCAGCATTCCGGGTAGAAATTCAAAAAATCTTTATTCTCTTTTCACATTAAATTTTTTCGGCTTTCCGGAATGTCAATACTTGGTCGCCTGCATCGGGGATTGGATTTTAGCCTTTATATTTTCCGTTTTCTTTATAATTTTTCCCTGAAACTTGATTTTTCCGCGAAATTTTAATATAAATATTATTTCTCTTTTTAGTACGGCGAGCAGGACAGATAGGAGAAGGAATTTGGTATAGAAGAATGAATTAAAATTTTAAAACACATTGTATAAATAATTCTTTAAAAAATAATTGTAAAGCAAGATCATTATTTTTGAAAACAATTGTAAATCAAGCAAAATATGATATTGTATGAATCTGGCATGTACTATTGAGAATATGTGCAATAAACATTTTAATCAGTATGGGCACGGGACTCGAGGCTGCGTTGCACGCCGAACGCGACTTATGTCGTGCGAATGATTATGAAATTTTTGCAGTCTTAAGAACACGTTCCGGAAAGCTGTCGAACAGTTTCCCCACACACACACACAGAATATGACGAGAAGTGGACAATGGACAAAAACAATTCCAGACCGGCTTCACTTCGAGGCCGGCGGTGACAAGTGGCCCCTAAGTGAGGGGCCACAAAATACATTGTAATAGAACCAATGCCATTACAACGGCGGCCCACACTTGGTGGGGCGCCCTCTTGTATCATCCCTCCCCATGAAAGGTGGGGGGATCTGTACTTATCTCATGTTTTGAGCTTTCCTTGTATCTGAAAGAAATATTCAATAAACGTTTTAATATGGGCACGAGACTCGCATGCCAAGCGTGACTTACGTCGCACAGTGGGCCAAAACCGAAAAAAGCTGGCCAAAAGTCGAAAAATGAAGTTAGCGCAAATCAACCAAAAACAGTTGATATTTATTATTAAGCATGTACTCTTTAAGATAGGGTGCCATACAGAGCATAGAATGCGTTAATATAATTTTTACAGCTGGTCAAAGTAGAGCATGTCAGAGAGCTTTTAGTGACCTGATTTTTTCCGTTGAAAATAGCTAAATTTGTGGCTTCATTACAGAGTCGTTGTTAAGAATATTGGTTTCAAAGTATTTTTATCCATAAAATTGATCTTCATTTAATGAATAGAGACAGTTTTTGTTTGATTTTACTTGTTAATTAATATTTTTATAATTTTTCAAAAACTGTGTTGATTTTCCATGAAATTTTATGTTTAACGGTAATTATCGTTTATATGTACATCGAAATACACGGAGTTATTTATACTGTGAGATAGACAAAAGCATATAGAACAATGTCCAGAATGCAGTTTTTGCGATAACTTGCGATCCTAATTTTAACAACCATATTTATGTGAATCCACCCCGGCCACTCGGACCACTGTGGCGGCCACGAAACGGCGGCGGGACTAAGCGAGGAAAGGATATGATATCCGTGCATAAAGACGACGGAATTCCTGTTCAATGACATTAGTTACTTGAATACATATTTTATGAATAATAATCACCTAGAGTTTTGTATATTATACTATAAATGGCTAAATTCAACGTACATCTTGGCGCAGATAACAGTTTCTTGCTAAATTGGTGACTGGCAATTATACGATTAGGTCATTGGAAGGGTCCTCGGCAGAGTTATGGCTAAAATATATTTGAAAGGATTTTCTCAGAATTTCGGATTTCCCTAAAGCATCATGGGCAGGCTGCGGTCGAGGGGTTTAGGGAAGGTCATGCACGTGCAGCGGCAGGCGCCCGCGCCGGCTGGTTGAGGATTTGCGACCCTCCGTACTTACTGGCCCGACAATGCTGGTTTTACAACCTTGCCGGTAATGACTCTTTTCTACTTCCCCTAATTCATCGGTAGCTATCCCAAGTTATGCTTTTTACTCGTTTTTGCCTCTTGCCGACCCTTTCCGCCACTTGTTCCGACAAATGGAATTCTCAGTTAGTGTCCTAGGGATTTTCCGGTTGTTTTTGCCTACCACATGCATCAGTTGTCCTAGAGAGAGTGTCGAGTGAACATCCACTGTAAGTGACTGCGCTGTGTTATAACACTGGATTGATCTGTCAACGTTAGAAGCACTTCAAAGGAGGATATAGTTGTACCTGGGAAGCAAAGCCTCCTTGCACCCGCCTCCGTTTCGTTGTGACTACAATAAGTGTACTCCTCATTCATCGAAAACGATTTTACTCTCCATTGTGGTGAGAAGCAGTGCTAATGGTAAGCAAAATTTTCATTTTTAAAATGGATTCCTAGTTGGAGTCCGCAATTTTTTTTGCTACCCATGTATGACTGATGATAGTTGGGCTGTCGATGGAACTGATTACCTGATATTTTTTTATTTCATATAGTAGTGTTTGATAATAAATTTGTTAGAAACCATGGAGAGTAGATTGCATTGCACTGCACTCAACTACTAATTATATGCGGTGCCTTTATGGTATGTACCCTTTTATGACGGTTTTACCCTTGAGCCTTCGCGCGGAGGCCGCGTGCAGACGGTAATAAACCTAACGGTTCGCGCGCTCCCCAAGCCCTTTTCACTCGTCGGCTGCCCATTTGTGTACCCAAATTTGTTCTTTTACTTTGAACACGTGCAAATATTTCCAATATAGAAATTTAGTTTTCCCGAAATAAACCTTCTATGCGATTGGCTCGCTCATTTCTAGCCGAGTCAGTCTCCTTTCAGTATTCCTAGTCGAATTGCCGAATGACGTTCACAGAGTAGTTGCTCAGTTATGGATACAACGAAAGTGACTAGTCAAGATTTACATAATGTGGTCTTGGCAAATAGAGAGGGGACTATTCACAAAGTTTTAATACATGGAGCGGGAATTGTGAAACATGACATTCTTCCTATTGGACAGCTTTCCGAGGAGACATTGGGAGCCCGACACGAGGAAGTTAGAAGATCAGAACATATCGGGAAAAACATACCAGAAAAGTTTCAACTGAAAATTTAACCTTATGGACTCAAAATTTACCTTATGCACAAGCTTTGACAGCTTCAACGGCAGAAAAATTCTATTTTTCCCTTGATATTTCCATAGCAGAAGGTAGGCATTCCCCTGTAGAGTTTGCTTCCCGCATCACATTTGCCTATTTTAATTGTTATCGCCCTTCTAAACAATATTGTGGCCTACATAATCCTAAATAAGTTCAATTGTATTTTTACAATACACAATTTGTAAAAAGTTTCGTTAATTTACCAATTCTTTAGACTCCAGCGACTTTTGGCCAGCTTTTTTCGATTCTATCCCACTGTGCGTCGTGGGAATGATGATGAGATTTTTCACTTTTAAGAACACGTTCCGGAAAGCTGTCGAAACAGTTTCCCCACACTTTTCACACGGAAATTAGGTGAATGCACTATTTATAAAATAACTTCCAAATATTTACCGGATCGAATGAACATGGAAAATGGCCGCCAAGCGTAGGTTTCCTCGAGAATTCCAAGTTTTTCTTGCGAATATGACGAGACAAGACGGCCGCATCACGCTTCTGGTGACATACACGCAGCATTCATCCGCGTTACTAAGGAGTCGTCGCCAACAATGAACGCCTTCCTCTGAAAGCGCAGTCGAATTTCGCGGGGGCCGTGCTGCTGGCAGATAGTTCGACCCGGAGGCCGACGATGGCGTCGGCACGCACTCTGTTTACTTCAAGTGTAAAAAAATGAGGGTCGCGAATGATGACGAAAAACAGGTGTCCAATCAAACCGTGAATTGCTTTCTTTCGGAGAGTTGCATTTCATGCCGATATTTTTTGCAAAAACATCCTTCTTCCAGTATTCCAGCCATTGCTGACGATTTTGGAAATTTTTTCCAGTCCCCGGAGAGGACTTTTTAAGCAGCTTTGAATCAGATTCCCCAGAGAGGACTTTTTAAGCAGTTTTAAGTCTGATTCCCCGGAATTTTAGCATTTCGAAAGAAAATACATGACTCGAGTGAGTAGGATAATGCTCTCTCATCGTTTTTATTGACGTTTTCTGGACGATTGTGAGTGACTTTTTCGAGTCCCGGAAATTCCCCGGAAAGGGCATTTTTCGCAATTTCTTTGGGAATTTCCCGGGACGAAAGCATTCCCCCGGGAAGCGAACGCAGGACGGCCCACGAAGGACGCTGCGATCCCACACGACAGATGGCACCGAAGGTCCGGAAAACGGCCCGCGTCCGTTACGTCCGCGACGCTCCTACGACTCTCCCGGACCCGCCGACGACACCAAAACTCCCGGAGTCTCCACCAAACACTTTCGTGCGTATTTTTCCACGTTCTCACGCCTAAAATTCGCCATTCCGAGACCGTTCCTCGCCTCAAAAACTCTCGCCGCACACCACCGCCGCAGCATCCGACCTCATCACGCAAAATACCCGAAAAACCGTCCCGAAACCCCGGAAAAATTGATTAATTATCGCTTCTCGGCCTTGTGGCTAAGATCAAAGTGTAGTCTCGAAGAGAGCGGACGTGCCTGCAGAGAGCTCCCGGGACACCGACGGCGCTGAGGTTCACCGGCTCATCCCTGCCCGCCAGAAGTGCCTGCCGTTTCGTCGGACTCGCGCGTCCGCCGCGAGCCGGAAATTTTCAAATCGCGGTTGTGCCGTAACCGCGAAGAGTTGTTTCCGGCCACTTTGGTCGAGTACTTGAGTGTTAACCAGCCCCCCCCTGCCCGATTTTGGTGCCGATTTCTCGCAAATTGCGGATTTTAGAAAAAGGCGCCAAAATTCGGGGGGGCCGTTTTTCTCGGGTGTGTGTGCCGGCACACCCGAGAAATTTTGGGAGGGAAAGAAGAAGTGTTTGGTGCTACTGGCCGCGAGTTCGACTCGCCAAGACCCCGGTGGCGCCTGCCAGTGGCGCCGGAAGTTGGAGCGGTTTTCCGTAAAAATGTTTAGTTGTGTGTGAGATAGAGTGTTGTGCTTTTGTGTGTGTGTTTGCCTCAGTGTTAGCAACAGCCCGAGCAACTTTGGTGCACGTAGCGTGCACCGTTCGGCTGTTGCTAAGCACGTGGTCCCCCGCCACGTGGTCCCTCGCCGCGTGGTTCCCCGCCACGTGCTTCCCGCGCGCCAACTTCCCGCCCTCCCAGCATGACAACACCGCCCGTCGCCCAGCGGACTCGCCGGAAGGCGAAGGAGAGGGGAGTGCATCGCCCTCGTGACGCTCCCTACGCCCCTCCCGACTCCCAGGCCTCCCCGTCGCTGCTTCCCGCAATGGACTCCGCTGGGAGCATTACCCGGTCCTGGCGGAGGACGCTGGAAGAGGAATGGAGTGCCGGGTCGTGGGATCCACGAGCCCTCGCTTCGCCCCCGACCCGATCTCCCGCCTTCCTCGCCACCCCCCGTCTCCGCCTCCCCTCCCCCATAAGTGCTCCCTCGGGATCCGCCCCTGCGAGTGCGTCGTCGGACGACCTTATCGTCGACATTGACAGCGCCCCCGCAGTGCATGACCCAGTGTTGCCCCGCCCCCTCCCCCTGGCCCCAGGTGTCACGGAACGTTGCCCTAGCGTCCGTGCATCATCCCCGGAGATTGTGTTCCTCCCGACACAATCTCCCTACCCCAACCGCGTCTCCCCCACTCTCAGTGCTCCGCAGTCATCCCCAGCTGCGTCTACGATGGACGGCCTGGCGTCGCCTCGTGCGAGTGAGAGTGTTGGTGTGAGTGTCGTCTCGGAGGACGGTGCGCAGCCGCGCCGAGACGAAGCGCAGGACGGCCCGGTGTCGCCGCGTGTTACCCCTCCCCTGTGTAGTGGCTTCCTGGAGGACGGATCGGTACCGCCCCAGGGGGCGTTGTCGGACGGCCTGGCGTCGCCGACAAGGTTTTGTGACGACACGCAGCGGTTTTTGGTGGTGGACAGGTGGCGTTATCGGTCTGTCGGCACACAGACCGGCGAGCCACCTGCCTCCGCAAGTGTTGCCTGTGGGGAAAGTGTGTGTGCTTCGGTTTCCGACACAGACGAAGTGCGTGGCCCGGAGTGCACCATGGCGGATCCCGAGGTGTTCCTCGTCCCCTATTCCCCTTCCGTCCCCTCCCCCCTCACCCCCCGCTGCCACGTCAGAGATCTTAGTCCGATCTCTGACATCCCCCTTCCGGAAGAGGAGCGCGGCAGGTCCCACATGCGCGGTGCATCGTGGGAGCAGTTCCGCGTTTCCTCCGAGGAAAGGCGGCGGAGGAATCGGGAGCGGACGAAGAGGAGGAAGAGACGACGCCGCGAGGAGCAGACGACGAGGGAGCCCGCCAGGCCACTCTCCCCTAGTGTCCGCTCCCCACCGCCTCCCATTCGCCGTCCCCCGTTCCCTCCCAATCATCGTCCTCAACCCCTACCCACCCCCCTTCCCCCCGTCCTGACTCAACGGCGTCCAGACATGCGCCCCTACAGGGAGCTCGCACCCACTGCCCCAGTGCCGCTGTTTTCCCCCAGTGAAGTTGCGCAGCTACGCGCCCTTCTCCGGAACGGCGCAGCTGCGCGCGGTGCTCCCCTCCCGGCCCCTAAAGTGCCCCAGCATTCCCTGCGAAGGGAGCGAAAGCTGCCTCCGCGCTTTATCCGGCAGGTGGAATCAGGGCATCGTCCGGAGGGGAAGGTAGTGAGGAGGAGAAGAAGGCGGAGAAGGGGGAATGGTGACGTCATTACCCCCTCCATCGGCGCCTTCTCCGACGACGCGTGGCCCGCCTCCTGTGCCCCAACATCGTCCTCCTACTCTCGTGCGAGCTCCCGTCCCCCCCCCCCGCCCCCCGTGATGCCCCGAGTGGCCTGGCCCCCACACGCCCGGGGCAACTATCCCTGGGGGCCGCAGGAGACCGAGTGGCCGATCCGTTACGGGATGGAGGCCGAACGGATGACGCAGGCGGCCCCCTTCCCCCCTCTGCCGATGTACCAAGCCCCCCCCCAGCAGTGGGTAGTGAGTCCCCCGGCCCACTGCTGGCCCCCGGTACATGGGTCACCGGCCCCCCAGCCCCGGTGTTGGTGCCCCTACACACACCCCTAGGCGACGAAGGGGAGGGGGTGTTGAGTGAAAGACAGGAGAAGTGGCTGCGTGACCTCCAGACGGCAAACGACGCGAACTCACTCTTTGCCGTCGTAAGCGAGGTCACAGCGGCAGCCGCTGTGTTCAACCCCCCTCCCAGGCTCCCCACGGTGACCCCCCGGCCCAACCCCCGCCCTTTGCCCGCTGCAGACCTCCAAAAACTGTACCGCAGCGGGAAAGGAAGAGCTTTCCGGCGGATTTGCGCCCCGACCGGAAAGCTATGTGAAATCCCACTGGCTTCCCTCAAGGCCCACTTCACCCGTCCCTCCCCCCCCCCTACGATCCGACGCAGCCATGGCCGGCTTTCATCCCGGAGTTCCCACCAGGACGTCGAGGGATCGGCGAGCGGGAGATCACCTCTCCGATCACACCGGAAGAGGTGATCGACCGGCTGAAGAGGACGCGGGCGTCGGCTCCGGGACCTGACGGCGTGCCCTACTCCGCATACCGGCGTGTTGACTTTAATGGCGAGGTGCTGGCCGCCATTTTCAACCGGTGTGTGGAGTTGGGGAGGGTGCCCCCGAAGTGGAAGGAGACGCGGGTCACCCTGCTGCACAAGGGGGGGAGTGAGCACGAAGTGCGTAATTGGAGGCCGATCTCATTGGCCAACACGTTGGCCAAAGTGTTCATGGGCGTACTGGCGGACCGGATGCTTCCCTGGGCCCTCCGTGGGAAGCGCCTTTCGTTCCCCACCCAAAAGGGCTTCATCCCCGCCACGGAGGGCTGCATGGAGCACAACTTTGTGCTTCAGTCGGCCATAGAGCACGCGAGGGCGAGTTTTGGACAGGTGGCCGTCGCGTGGCTCGACTTGGCCGACGCTTTTCCGTCGGTGCCCCATGATCACATCCTCCGAGTGCTCCGCGAGATCGGCCTCCCGGTGAAGTGCGTCACGGTGATCGAGGACATGCTCCGTGGCTCCACGATGACGGTAGCCGCTGCGGGTGGAGTCACGGATTCGATCACTGTGACGAGTGGTGTTCGTCAGGGGGACCCCCTTTCCCCTCTCCTTTTTAACCTTGCGCTGGAGCCCGTTCTGCGAGCGACATTGGAGGATCGCACTCTCCAAGGCTTTCCCATGGGGACTGCGTACGTCAAAGTCTTGGCGTACGTCGACGATTTAGTCCTCGTGGGGGGGAGTGCGGAATCGCTCGCGGCGCTCCTGGACGTCGCGGGAAGGGCCGCCGAGTGCTGTGGCTTAACCTTCAATCCGGGGAAGTATGCATCGCTACACGTGGACTGGCGATGCACGACGCCACAGCGCTCCAGGGGTGTTCAACGCACCCCCTTTTCCATCTGCGGCTCTCCCATCAGGTCGCTCGGCGTAGGTGACTCATACACCTACCTGGGGGCACCGATCGGCCTGAAAGTCAACGTGGCGCCCGCCACGGCGCTCGACTCCATCCTCGAGGATCTCCGGCGGCTCGACGAATCGGACTTGGCGCCGTGGCAGAAGATAGACGCGGTGCACGTCTTCCTGACACCGCGTCTCGAATTTCCCCTCCGAATCGTCCCTGTCCCGAAGAAGGCCGTCCACGACTTCGACAAGGAGATGCAGCGCACGGTGAAGAAGTGGATGTGCCTCCCGACCCGCGCGGCGCGGGAAATGATCTCCCTCCCCAGGAGCCGGGGAGGGGGTGGCTACGTCCCGCTGCCGGCCCGCAAGGATGCGCTCACCGTGGTGCACGCGTTCCGGATGCTCACATGTCCGGACGCGTGCGTCGCGGATGTGGCGTGGCACACCTTGCGGGACATCATCAGCAGGCGGACGGGAAGGACGCAACGGACGGCGGTGCTGAGTAGGGAGTCGATGTGCGACTTCCTCAATGGCGCCGCCGACGACGTCGTCGGGACGGGAACGATCGCGGCGTCATCGCACTGGACCAGAGTGCGCGCGGCGACGAGGCAACTGCGGCGCTTCGTGGACATCCGGTGGGCGTGGAGCGCCGCCAGGGCGGAGTTGGCCATCGTCGTCCAGCGAGTGACGCCGTCGAGGGAAGAGATGACCGTGCCGGCCTCTGCCCGGAGGAGGCTGCACGGAATCATCTTGGCGGCCATGGGGGAGGGCTTCAGGCGCTCGCTGGTTTCGAAGCCGGATCAAGGAAAAGTGATAGCAGTGAGCTCTCGACACCCGGACTCGAACCACTGGGTGTCGGGAGGACACTCAGTGGGGGCAAAGCCCCCGCGGACCCTCCTCCACCCCCCTGGGTTTCAAGTAATTTACTTATCTCCCAGGGGCCGCTTTTCTAAGCCTTTTCATTATTTTGCCGATTTTTATTGTTGTTTTTGCGTTTAAAGCAAGATTTGTTTGCCCCGGCTTTCGCCGGGTGAGTGTCCCCCTCACCTTAAAAAAAGGATCATTGGGATCGGCTTAGGCTTGTGTGAGTTTCACTTTCATTTTCATAATTTTTCTTTGCGGCGAGTATTTGATTCATTGTCATTTTCGTTGTTTTATAGACGCTTGGCTGAAGTATTTCTTTTTTGTTCATGTTGAGATTATTTTCATGTAATTTTAGAGTCAATGCATTTCTTATTTCCGTTAATTTTCTGCAATTTGCCAGCAGGTGCCAAGCGGTTTCATTTTCTTCTTTGCAGAAAGTGCATTTCTCATTTTCTACAAGTTTAAATTGGTGCAACTTCATATTGAAATCACCATGACCAGTGAAGAATTGTACGGTCACGTGAGTCAGATCCGTCCCTTTTCTTTGGGCTCTTTCCTGGACATTATCAAAGAATGAGTAAGTGTCCCTCCCAACAGTGGAGTTCTCCCAGCGACTCTGCCATTTGGTTGTTATTGCTTTCCTGTGATTTCTTCTTTGAAGGGCGCTATCAGTGTTTGTCTTTTTATCTTTGAAGATTAACATTCTTTCTTCAATCATTAGATCGATTGGTATGCAGCCTGCAAGAACACATAGGGCTTCTGTGGAGACTGTACGATAAGCTTTGGTGACAGTGAGAAGTGCAAATCTTTGCGCTCTCATGAGTTGTTCTCTGCTTTTTCCTCTTATTTGAATTTCTTCCCCCATGCCTCACATGCGTATAGTATGATCGGTTCTGCGATTCCTTTGTACAGTTTTCTAAGCGATGCGCAAGTGTAGCCGTTATTTTCCTTGGCGAGTCTTCTTAGTTTTGTAAAAATGTCTTTAATTTTATTGGTTATGTACTCATAGTGGTCGCTGAATTTCAATCCTTCGGTTATAATTACTCCTAAGTACTTAACTTTGGTATTATATTTTAGCGTTAGTCCGTTCATTTTGACTATAGGTTTACGTTTTAGTTTTCCTTTTAACAGAGTACATTCACTCTTTTCTTGTGAAAAACTCAGTTTTTTGTTTTTTCCCCACAGAGTAATTTTTTCAAGTGCAAGTGTTCCTTTTTCTTCAATTTCTCTGCGGTTTTCCCCTTTAATTACCACCAGCGCGTCGTCTGCGTAAGCTACAATTTCTGTATCTGGAGGGAGTTCTATCTTAAAAAAGTCATTGAATAAAATTAACCAAAATAGGGGACCAAGAACGGATCCCTGTGGGCAGCCTTTTGATAGTGTTTTCCCAGCAGTTACTCCGTTCATGTTTAGCTCCGTCCACCTATTTGTAAAATAATCAATGGTTATGTTAAAAACATTCTTCGTACATTCCTGTGTCCGTAGTTCATTTAAAATCATGGGCCACCAGGCGTTGTCAAAAGCCCCTGAAATATCTAAGAAAATACCAAGTACGTATTTCTGGGAGGAGTTTCTGGTAATAGATATGGCTTTTTCAATTGCGTTGACCGTTCCTTTTCCTCTTCTGAATCCGTATTGATGTGGATTGAAATATTCCTGCATGCCCAGCTCTTCGTTTATTTTTCCTGCTAGTAATTTTTCAAACACCTTTCCTAGTACTGGCAGTAGAGTAATTGGTCTATATGCCTTGGGGTTCTGGGGATTTTTATTAGGCTTTGGGAAGATTTTTAGGATCCCTTTTTTCCATTCAGCCGGGAAAGTTTCATTTTCTAATAAGTTGTTGAATAAGGTTAACATTTCGTTTCTTAGATGTGGATACGCGTGTTTTATCATTTCACACTTAATACCGTCGTGCCCCGGGGCTTTTTTATTACTTAGGCCTTTAATTATTTCGTTAAGGTCACTTTGTCTGAAGGGCGTTGCCTCTTTGCCTGCTGTTAGTTTCATTTTCGGTGATTTTCCGTATTCTTCTTTGTTCTATGGTTTCGTGAGTGTTATAGTCGGAAGGTAGGAGCGTTTCCAGCAACAGCTTGGAGGTTTCTTGCACACTTTTTGTAAATTCACCATCTGGCTTCATCAGAGTACTTGGCACGGGTGTCGTTTTTCTCTTTCTTAAAACCTTATAGGCACATCCCCAGGGGTCATCGTTTCCTTTAGTAACAAATCTTTCCCAGCTTTCTTTTTTTGCCTTTTTAATTTCGTTTGTGTATTTGGTTCTTGCATTCGTATACTCACTCTTCCAGATCTCTAAATTATGAGCTTCGATTCTCTGTTTTTCTCTATACTTCTTCCTTAACTTTTTGCAATTTATTCTCAAATTAGTGAGCTTTTTGCTCCACCAGGGTACGTTTCTGTTATTAGCCCTTTTTTGAGGAATCGACTTTTTACTCGCATCTAGTATTAACTTTGTCAACGTTGACACTTTAAGGTTGCTTTTTAAATCGTTACCACTGCTTGTTATTATCTCTTCAAATTCTGCCCAGTTTGCTTTCCTGACGTTGTAACTGTTATTGTTGAATTGGACACTGGATTGCTGTTTTTCGTAGAGAAGTTCGAAGGTGATGAGTCGGTGATCGCTCAACGTTTCCTCATCTAGAACGTTCCAATTATTGATGTAATTATTTAAGCCTTTTGATAAGGTTACATCAATGTTGGTCGTGAAACCATTCGGACTCTCGTAGGTCGTTAATTCAGTTAATTCATTTTCAATTGTCAAATTATTAAAAACAATAAAATCTTCGAGCTTAATTCCGCGGTCGTCACTTTTTACGTCAAACCACATTGTCGATTTAGCATTCGCATCACATGCTAGAATCACCTTGTGATTGGGATAAGCTCGAAGTGCTCTTTCAATTTCGTTTAGATATGGTTCAATTTCCTCACTGAATTGAAAGTAGCTGTTTATGAGTAGGATTTCTTTATCCTCAATTTTTATGATTGCAGTCACTGTGTTTGAATTGCTGAATTGTGAAATTAATGTTGTTTTAACGCTGGCATTGTTGTTTATGATGCAGGCCCATATGCACTCGGCGTTTGGCGATTTTAGTACTACGCCGCTGGAGAATGGGACGTTACCGTGTACTGCGTATGGTTCCTGCACCATCAATACATCGATGTTCAGATCTTTAGATAATGTTTCGAGGTTAGCTGTAGCTGCATGACTCCTACCAGCGTTGATTTGTCCTATTTTTAGTTTATGGGGGCGTGCCTCCATATCCAAGCCGTTCACACTCCTTGTCTCTAGCCATTTTAAAGAACGGACAGTTTCTGTCCCCAGATCGATGCTCTGCTTGTTTCTCTGCCGAAGAGCAGTGGTGGCATTTCGGTGGCTTCTCTTTGCCGGTGCAGTCTTCAAGCTTATGGTTTCCTGCACAATGTGCACACACATCTTCTGGTTTCCTGCAAGCAGAGGTCTTATGGCCGTATGCCTGGCATTTGTAGCACCTTAAGACTGTAATATAGTCTTTTATTTTGCAGCAATGCCATTCGAGGTATAATTTCTCCTTCTCTATAAGAATGTGTCTTATTTCCATAGAGCACTCAAAGATCCAATGCTCCTTCTCTGCGTCGTTGGATTTTAACTGGTGCACCTTCTTGAAGTTATTCTTGAATTCTGGTTCTAGCATCATCAATCCTATGTTTTGTTTGTAAAGCTTGTCTATTACAACGTCGGGTGAGAGGTGTTTCGGAACGTCGTAGAGCATCACCTGCGGTCTTCTTTTTTCTATTCTCTCAACTATGAAACCTTTAGATTTTAGTATTTCACTATTTAACATTCTATCGATGTGTGTTTCTTTTTCTAACTCCACTAAAATTCCTCTTTCGACATTTCTGCTTCTCTTCACGTTTACACCTAACTCTGCTGGCGTCACCGTCTTCTTCAAGAGTTCCTGAAGTTCCTTACTAGATTTTTCTTTATTCGACTGTTTAATAATTACGAGTTGCGGAGCAGGTTTCAGTGGCACCGTTACTCCAGAAACTTTAGGTCTCTGCACCGTAACCTGTGATTGAGTAATTTCAGAGAAGGATTTGGGCTTCATAGCCGGCATTGCGATTTTATTTTCGTTTATTAGATTCACAATTTCTTTCCTCTCTTCAGTCCTACCTTCTAATTTTGCATTATTTAAGGCCATCTTGAGGGTAATGTTGTCTATTTCTCTGATCCTTTTAAAGTGCTCCTCCAAGTTAGTTTTATTCAACTTTCCAATCTTGTGCTGACTTTTCAATGAATTTTGGATCTGCTCCAGCAGGCTTCTAATCTTTCCATAACTCTCCAGGATCTCTTCGCTTACTGCCATTTCAGAGTTGTCCTCGGTGGTTACTTCCCTTCGCTTGGGCGTGTTTCCATCTGGTTCCTCACTACCCTGCCTACCTCTTTTCTCATTACTAGGCGTCTCCACATTTTCGTTTGGGGGGGTCCTCATGAGAAGTGAGGACCTCCCGAATGCCTTTTCTGCATCGGAATCCTCCATCTCCCGGTCACTAGTATCCATTTCTCAATATAGTTAAAGTTTCAATGCATGGGGTTCCCCACCGAGGGGGAACGACGGGAGATCCCGGGGATTTTCCCTAGTCTGGGGGGGTTTGGCTGGCCAGCCGGGGATCGAAGCACTGTATGCACCTTGGGGGTATTTCAGGGGAGCGGGTTCCCGGGCAAGGCGATGGGACTCCTGGGGGGTCTGGGATCCCGGGCTTCGGGTGGGGTGTCGGGAGGAGTGGGGATCCGGTTTTGCGACTGGCGCTTCATTCACAGAGCGCCGCTGAACGTTCTCCCCCTGAATGCGGCAAGAAGAGGAGCGGCCAGGAGAGACACTCGGTGCCGGGTCTATGGACACGCGGAGGAGACCTTGCCGCATGTGGTGAACCACTGCTTGCCGCATGCGGACGGGTGGACCCGGCGCCACGACGAAATCATCAGTCTGCTGGTCGCTGAGCTGCCGCAAGGATGGGAGGTGCGAGTGAATCAGCGGGTACCTGGCGACGAGTCGCTGCTGCGTCCCGACTTGGTCATCTGGGAGGTTCCGAGGGGCGTGATCCACGTGATCGACATCACAGTGCCCTTCGAGAACCGACCGGAGGCCATGGCAGCAGCGAAGGCGAAGAAGATCGAAAAATACGCCACCCTGGTCGATCGAATGCGGGTCCGGTGCGCCTACAAGATGGAGGTCCATCTCGACGCGTTGGTGGTAGGCGCACTGGGGAGCTGGACGTGGGAGAATGACTCTCCTCGCCCGGCTCCACATCCCTAAATCCCGCATTCGCCGCGCCCGACGAAAGATGGTTCTCGCGGCCATCAAGTGGTCGCGGGATATTTACGTCGGGCACATGACCGGGGTCCGCCAGTACCCGCCAGCAGAGACTCCCATCCGGGTTGCCGCACCCACCGCCGGAGGAGGGGCAGGGAGCAGAGGCGCCGCCACGGAGCAGCCTGGAGCGGGAGGCGCCGAGGACGACGCGGCGTCGGGGGAGAGCGGCGTTCCGGACGACGGAGCTCCCATCGTTGGACGAGGGGAGCCGAGTCTAAGGACGCCGAGGGACCGCGACACCCCCCTTGCCCTCCCGTAACCCCCTCTGATCCCTGCCCCTGTGTAATGTGCTCCTGAGGACGTCCACTCACCGCCCGAGACGCCAGGAGCCATGTTCACATATGTATATATATTCGTGTTAGGTTAGGGCCCGTGAGATTCCCGTGTGTTTGTGTTGTGTGAATGCGAAAGTACGGTCTGGCATCGACTTTCCATTTACGGCACCCCCTCCGAGTGTAAATAGTGCGACGGACAGTGACCGCAATGCGTCGATTCACTCGGAGGCGGGGCAGCGTGCCATGGTGTGAATGTTTTTTGTATATATCGCGTGAAGTGAAGGGAATACTCACGCGCAGTCAATGTGTGTGTGTGTGTATTTTGTGTTTTCGCTTCTTCATTGTGTGTATGTTTCCCACCATCCTCGAGTGTATGTGTTGTGTCGGGGGCGGCAACGTGTGTGACGCGATGTGGCCATGAGTGTGTTTTTCTGTGTGTGTGCGTCGCGGCAACGATGTAAGCATCGACGTGACGGTCTTTCGTTGTCGCGGCGAACGTGTGAATGTTCCCTGGGCGTAGTGTAAATAGAGATTGCCGCGTGCGCGCGCGCCCAGGGATTTAAATGGCCAATTTCATCGTTCGGTGTCGCCCGCCGAAGTTTTTAGTTCGCCCGCCGGCCGCAGTTTCGGGCAGGTGGCGCGCCGGCGACGGCTTCGCTGCAGGCCGTTCCCACGATAGGCAGGTGTTCCCCTCCGTTGCCCTTTCCCAAGCGCCAGTGACGGAGGGGAGGGAGCGGCCTAATGCCAGGGCAAATGTGTGTGAGTGTTGTGTTAGTGTGAGTGTCTCTCCGCCGCTGCGGCGGAAGTGGGGGAGGAGAAGAATGCGGCGGCTTTCGGCGGCATTCGAGGAATGTCGCCTCACCTCAAGTGCTTACGCCCCTCTTTCCCCCCCGCCCTCCCCGTCCCCGCCGCCCTGCCGACGACGCCAGCAGCAGCCATGCGCAGAGGAGTTGCGCGTGGACCTGGGGACTCTGCGCGCTCTCGGCGACCGGCTGCAGGCAGCGTGGAGCGGTGGCGCGTGGAACTAGGGGGCCTTCCACGCGCCTCCGGACGGGGAAGAGAAGACAGAAGAACGTCGCGGCGGAGAATAATGCGTCCGTGGCCACAGCGTATAAGTGGCCACGGCGCAGGTATGAAAGAGCGGGCGGCCACGGGGTATAAGTGGCCGCCTCGCATGTGTGTTTGGTACGAATGAATGATCTGTAAATAAAACCGAATGGATGAGTTGATTCATTTTTCCCTGAATGAATGATTTTGAGTGAAGAATGAAGAAGTGAAAACAGTGAAGTGGACAATAGACATAAAAACTATTCCCGACCGGCCTCACTTCGAGGCCGGCGGTGAAAAGTGGCCCCTAAGTGAGGGGCCACAAAATTATTGTAATAGCTTCAATGGCATTACTAGGGCGGCCCACACTTTGTGGGTCGCCCTCTTGTATCATCCTCCCCCACGAAAGGTGGGGGGATTTGTCAACTACTCATGTTTTGAGATTCTCATGTATTTGCAGAAATATTCAATAAACGCTTTATTGTGATCAACGCCGCGTGGGAGGAGTTTGGATACGGTGCCTGTGCCATATTGGAATGAGTGTGTGTGTTTTTCCCTGGATATCGCCGTGACGTGCCTGCCCCTGGATTGTGAGTGTTGTACCTTGCCCTGGATTGCCCCGCGACGTGTCTCACTGGCCCCCACCAGTGGTAAGCCCATCTGAGACAGTCGCTCCCCCTATCCCTCCCCTCATGGCCGAGAAGCCAACCCCGCCCGTCGCCCAACGGACTCGTCGGAAGGTGAAGGAGAGGCGCCCTCGCGACGTTCCCTACGCCCCCCCCCCCCCCCCCGACCTCCAGCCCTCTCCGTCGCTGCTTCCCGCAATGGACTCCGCTGGGAGCATTACCCGGTCGTGGCGGAGGACGCTGGAAGAGGAATGGAGTGCCGGGTCGTGGGATCCACGAGCCCTCGCTTCGCCCCCGATCCGATCTCCCGCCTTCCTCGCCTCCCCCCGTCTCCGCCTCCCCTCCCCCATAAGTGCTCCCTCGGGATCCGCCCCTGCGTGTGCGTCGTCGGACAACCTTATCGTCGACATTGACAGCGCCCCCGCAGTGCATGACCCAGTGTTGCCCCGCCCCCTCCCCCTGGCCCCTGGTGTCACGGAACGTTGCCCTAGCGTCCGTGCATCATCCCCGGAGATTGTGTTCCTCCCGACACAATCTCCCTCCCCCAACCGCGTCTCCCCCACTCCCAAGGCTCCGCAGTCACCCCCAGCTGCGTCTACGGCCTGGCGTCGCCTCGTGCGAGTGAGTGTTAATGTGAGTGTCGTCTCGGAGGACGGTGCGCAGCCGCGCCGAGACGAAGCGCTGGACGGCCCGATGTCGCCGCGTGTTTCCCCTCCCCTGTGTGGTGGCTCCCTGGAGGACGGATCGGTACCGCCCCAGGGGGCGTTGTCGGACGACCTGGTGTCGCCGACAAGGTATTGTGACGACATGCAGCGGTTTGTGGTGGTGGACAGGTGGCGGTATCGGTCTGTCGGCACACAGAGCGACGAGCCATCTGCCCCCGCAACTGTTGCGTGTGGGGAAAGTGAGTGCTCCGGTGTCGGACACGGACGAAGTGCGTGGCCCGGAGTGCACGATGGCGGATCCCGTAGTGTCCCTCGTACCGTATTCCCCTTCCGTCCCCTCCACCCTCACCCCCCGCTGCCACGTCAGAGATCTTAGTCCGATCTCTGACATCCCCCTTCCGGAAGAGGAGCGCGGCAGGTCCCACATGCGCGGTGCATCGTGGGAGCAGTTCCGCGTTTCCTCCGAGGAAAGGCGGCGGAGGAATCGGGAGCGGAAGAAGAGGAGGAAGAGACGACGCCGCGAGGAGCAGACGACGAGGGAGCCCGCCAGGCCACTCTCCCCTAGTGTACGCCCCCCACCGCCTCCCATTCGCCGTCCCCCACCCCCACCCATTCATCGTCCTCAACCCCTACCCACCCCTCCTCCCCCCGTCCTTACTCAACGGCGTCCTGACATGCGCCCCTACAGGGAGCTCGCACCCACTGCCCCAGTGCCGCTGTTTTCCCCCAGTGAAGTGGCGCAGCTGCGCGCCCTTTTCCGGAACGGCGCAGCTGCGCGCGGTGCTCCCCTCCCGGCCCCTAAAGTGCCCCAGCATTCCCTGCAAAGGGAGCGAAAGCTGCCTCCGCGCTTTCTCCGGCAGGTGGAATCAGGGCATCGTCCGGAGGGGAAGGTAGTGAGGAGGAGAAGAAGGCGGAGAAGGGGGAATGGTGACGTCATTACCCCCTCCATCGGCGCCTTATCCGACGACGCGTGGCCCGCCTCCTGTGCCCGAACACCGTCCTCCAACTCTTGTGCGAGCTCCCGTTCCCCCCCCCCCCCCCCGTGATGCCCCGAGTGGCCTGGCCCCTACACGCCCGGGGCTACTATCCCTGGGGGCCGCAGGAGACCGAGTGGCCGATCCGTTACGGGATGGAGGCCGAACGGATGACGCAGGCGGCCCCCTTCACCCCTCCGCCAATGTACCAAGACCCCCCCAGCAGTGGGTAGTGAGTCCCCCGGCCCACTGCTGGCCCCCGGTACATGGGTCACCGGCCCCCCAGCCCCGGTGTTGGTGCCCCTACACGCACCCTTAGGCGACGAAGGGGAGGGGGTGTTGAGTGAAAGACAGGAGAAGTGGCTGCGTGACCTCCAGACGGCAAACGACGCGAACTCACTCTTTGCCGTCGTAAGCGAGGTCACAGCGGCAGCCGCTGTGTTCAATTCCCCTCCCAGGCTTCCCACGGTGACCCCCCGGCCCAACCTCCGCCCTTTGTCCGCTGCAGACCTCCAAAAACTCTACCGCAGCGGGAAAGGAAGAGCTTTCCGGCGGATTTGCGCCCCGACCGGAAAGCTATGTGAAATTCCACTGGCTTCCCTCAAGGCCCACTTCACCCGTCCCTCCCCCCCTACGATCCGACGCAGCCATGGCCGGCTTTCATCCCGGAGTTCCCACCAGGACGTCGAGGGAGCGGCCAGCGGGAGATCACCTCTCCGATCACACCGGAAAAGGTGATCGACCGGCTGAAGAGGACGCGGGCGTCGGCTCCGGGACCTGACGGCGTGCCCTACTCTGCATACCGGTTTGTTGACTCTAATGGCGAGGTGCTGGCGGCCATTTTCAACCGGAGTGTGGAGTTGGGGAGGGTGCCCCCGCAGTGGAAGGAGACGCGGGTCACCCTGCTGCACAAGGGGGTGAGTGAGCACGAAGTGCGAAATTGGAGGCCGATCTCATTGGCCAACACGTTGGCCAAAGTGTTCATGGGCGTACTGGCGGACCGGATGCTCCCCTGGGCCCTCCGTGGGAAGCGCCTTTCGTTCCCCACCCAAAAGGGCTTCATCCCCGCCACGGAGGGCTGCATGGAGCACAACTTTGTGCTTCAGTCGGCCATAGAGCACGCGAGGGCGAGTTTTGGACAGGTGGCCGTCGCGTGGCTCGACTTGGCCGACGCTTTTCCGTCGGTGCCCCATGACCACATCCTCCGAGTACTCCGCGAGATCGGCCTCCCGGTGAAGTGCGTCACGGTGATCGAGGACATGCTCCGTGGCTCCACGATGGCGGTAGCCGCTGCGGGATTCGATCACTGTGACGAGTGGTGTTCGTCAGGGGGACCCCCTTTCCCCTCTCCTTTTTAACCTTGCGCTGGAGCCCGTTCTGCGAGCGACATTGGAGGATCGCACTCTCCAAGGCTTTCCCATGGGGACTGCGTACGTCAAAGTCTTGGCGTTCGCGGACGATTTAGTCCTCGTGGGGGGGAGTGCGGAATCGCTCGCGGCGCTCCTGGACGTCGCGGGAAGGGCAGCCGAGTGCTGTGGCTTGACCTTCAATCCGGGGAAGTGTGCATCGCTACACGTGGACTGGCGGTGCACGACGCCACAGCGCTCCAGGGGTGTCCAACGCACCCCCTTTTCCATATGCGGCTCTCCCATCAGGTCACTCGGCGTAGGTGACTCATACACCTACCTGGGGGCACCTATCGGCCTGAAAGTGAACGCGGCGCAAGCCACGGCGCTCGACTCCATCCTCGAAGATCTCCGGCGGCTCGACGAATCGGACTTGGCGCCGTGGCAGAAGATGGACGCGGTGCACGTCTTCCAGACACCGCGTCTCGAATTCCCCCTCAGAATCGTCCCTGTCCCGAAGAAGGCCGTCCACGACTTCGACAAGGAGATGCAGCGCACGGTGAAGAAGTGGATGTGCCTCCCGACCCGCGCGGCGCGGGAAATGATCTCCCTCCCCAGGAGCCGGGGAGGGGGTGGCTACGTCCCGCTGCCGGCCCGAAGGGATGCGCTCACCGTGGTGCACGCGTTCCGGATGCTCACATGTCCGGACGTGTGCGTCGCGGATGTGGCGTGGCACACCTTGCGGGACATCATCAGCAGGCGGACGGGAAGGACGCAACGGACGGCGGTGCTGAGTAGGGAGTCGATGTGCGACTTCCTCAATGGCGCCGCCGACGACGTCGTCGGGACGGGAACGATCGCGGCGTCATCGCACTGGACCAGAGTGCGCGCGGCGACGAGGCAACTGCGGCGCTTCGTGGACATCCGGTGGGCGTGGAGCGCCGCCAGGGCGGAGTTGGCCATCGTCGTCCAGCGAGTGACGCCGTCGAGGGAAGAGATGACCGTGCCGGCCTCTGCCCGGAGGAGGCTGCACGGAATCATCTTGGCGGCCATGGGGGAGGGCTTCAGGCGCTCGCTGGTCGCGAAACCGGACCAAGGCAAGGTGATAGCGGTGAGCTCTCGACACCCGGACTCGAACCACTGGGTGTCGGGAGGTGTGGGGATCCGGTTTTGCAACTGGCGCTTCATTCACAGAGCGCGGCTGAACGTTCTCCCCCTGAATGCGGCAAGAAGAGGAGCGGCCAGGAGAGACACTCGGTGACGGATCTGTGGACACCAGGAGGAGACCCTACCGCAAGTGGTGAACCACTGCTTGCCGCATGCGGACGGGTGGACCCGGCGCCACGACGAAATCATCCGTCTGCTGGTCGCTGAGCTACCGCAAGGATGGGAGGTGCGAGTGAATCAGCGGGTACCTGGCGACGAGTCGCTGCTGCGTCCCGACTTGGTCATCTGGGAGGTTCCGAGGGGCGTGATCCACGTGATCGACATCACAGCGCCCTTCGAGAACCGACCGGAGGCCATGGCAGCAGCGAAGGCGAAGAAGATAGAGAAATACGCCGCCCTGGTCGATCGAATGCGGGTCCGGTGCGCCTACAAGATGGAGGTCCATCTCGACGCGTTGGTGGTAGGCGCACTGGGGAGCTGGACGTGGGAGAATGACTCTCCTCGCCCGGCTCCACATCCCTAAATCCCGCATTCGCCGCGCCCGACGAAAGATGGTTCTCGCGGCCATCAAGTGGTCGCGGGATATTTACGTCGGGCACATGACCGGGGTCCGCCAGTACCCGCCAGCAGAGACTCCCATCCGGGTTGCCGCACCCACCGCCGGAGGAGGGGCAGGGAGCAGAGGCGCCGCCACGGAGCAGCCTGGAGCGGGAGGCGCCGAGGACGACGCGGCGTCGGGGGAGAGCGGCGTTCCGGACGACGGAGCTCCCATCGTTGGACGAGGGGAGCCGAGTCTAAGGACGCCGAGGGACCGCGACACCCCCCTTGCCCTCCCGTAACCCACTCTGATCCCTGCCCCTGTGTAATGTGCTCCTGAGGACGTCCACTCACCGCCCGAGACGCCAGGAGCCATGTTCACATATGTATATATATTCGTGTTAGGTTAGGGCCCGTGAGATTCCCGTGTGTTTGTGTTGTGTGAATGCAAAAGTACGGTCTGGCATCGGCTTTCCATTTACGGCACCCCCTCCGAGTGTAATTAGTGCGACGGAGAGTGACCGCAATGCGTCGATTCACTCGGAGGCGGGGCAGCGTGCCATGGTGTGAATGTTTCTTGTATATATCGCGTGAAGTGAAGGGAATGCTCACGGGCAGTCAATGTGTGTGTGTGTATTTAGTGTTTTCGCTTCTTCATTGTGTGTATGTTTCCCAGCATCCTCGAGTGTATGTGTTGTGTCGGGGGCGGCACCGTGTGTGACGCGATGTGGCCATGAGTGTGTTTTCTGTGTGTGTGCGTCGCGGCAACGATGTAAGCATCGACGTGACGGTCTTTCGTTGTCGCGGCGAACGTGTGAATGTTCCCTGGCGTAGTGTAAATAGAGATTGCCGCGTGCGCGCGCGCCCAGGGATTTAAATGGCCAATTTCATCGTGCGGTGTCGCCCGCCGAAGTTTTTAGTTCGCCCGCCGGCCGCAGTCTCGCTTAAGTGGCGCGCCGGCGGCGGCTTCGCTGCAGGCCGTTCCCACGATAGTCAGGCGGTGCCCTCCGTTGCCCTTTCCCCAGCGCCGGCGACGGAGGGGAGGGAACGGCCTAATGCCAGGGCAAATGTGTGTGAAGTGTTGTGCTAGTGTGAGTGTCTCCGCCGCTGTGGCGGCAGTGGTGGAAGAGAAGAATGCGGCTACCTTCGGCGGCATCCGAGGAATGTCATCTCTCCTCGAGTGCTTCCGCCCCTCTTTCCCCCCCGCCCTCCCCGTCCCCGCCGCCCTGCCGACGACGCCAGCAGCAGCCATGCGCAGGAGAGCTGCGCGTGGACCTGGAGCTCTTCACGCGCTCGGCGACCGGCTGCAGGCAGGCAACAGCAGGCGTGGAGCGGTGGCGCGTGGAACTAGGGGGCCTTCCACGCGCCGACGGACGGGGAAGACAAGACAGAAGAACGTCGCGGCGGAGAATAATGCGTCCGTGGCCACAGCGTATAAGTGGCCACGGCGCAGGTATGGAAGAGCGGGCGGCCACGGGGTATAAGTGGCCGCCTCGCATGTATGTGTGGTACGAATGAATGCTCTGTAAATAAAACCGAATGAATGAGATGATTTATTTCCTCCCTGAATGAATGATTTTGAGTGAAAATGAAGAAGTGAAAAGTGTGAAGTGGACAATAGACAAAAACTATTCCCGACCGGCCTCACTTCGAGGCCGGCGGTGAAAAGTGGCCCCTAAGTGAGAGGCCACAAAATAATTGTAATAGCATCCATGCCTTTACTAGGGCGGCCCACACTTGGTGGGTCGCCCTCTTGTATCATCCCCCCCCCACGAAAGGTGGGGGGATCTGTAAAATTCTCTTGTTTTGAGATACCGTTGTATTTGAAAAGAATATCAATAAACGTCTTATATGGGCACGGGACTCGCATGCCAAGCGTGACATACGTCGTGGGAATGATTTTTTTTAGTTTATTGCACATATTACCCGTTCCGATGGAGGAAGTAATTGTTCAGGTCCCTCTCGGCAACAGTTTTGAATGCAAGCACTGTTTCACTCCTCACAACCATGGTAGACACAGGACCTACGTGATATACAAAAGTCATCATGATCGCAAGAAGCACTATGTTAAGAGCCATCCTACTTTTGCAATGTTCTTTCAGTGTATGTGGTGTCTCCACAAATTTGTTAGTTTAAGATCTTGCAAACTACACGTTAATGCTTGCGTGGGGACACCACCAGATCCCGTAGGCCTGGCCGAGGGGGAGGGAAGGGATGGGAACGACATTGTGGCCACCGTGGCTGATAATAATGAAGGAAATGGGCAAGATATGGGCGTGAATGAGAGAATGAATGAGAGCGTGAGTGTTATAAGTATGAATGAGAGTATGAATGTAGATGTTGGAGATCTATTGGAAATAATAATGGATGAGGAACCCGAGACTAATATGAATATTGTTTTACTGGAAAATAGTGTAACCACGGTGGCCGAAGGTGCTCCCCCTACGTCGATGGATGAGGAGCCACCACCTCCATTAAGAAGATCAACGAGGAAAACTCCGGGTCCGGCAGTTGACGACGGTGCGGCGGCGGCGGCGACGACATCAGTCTCCTCACCCGCATCAAGAAGAGCAGGCCGGCGGCCGGCGCGACGCCAACCCCGTCGAGGGACGGCAAGAGGAGGGAGTGCGCCGGCGCGGAGTCCACCGCCAGAGGAGAGTCCCCCACACAACGCGGCCGCCGTAACTGCGAGCCCGCCCCAAGTTTTAAATATCCCGGGGCGGGTAAGCGAAGAAAGCGGTCGCGGAGAAGAGGTGGGGGCGGAGGAACAGCCCCGCAGTCCACCAGCGGGGCGCAGCGGCAGCCTGTCCGATGACTGCCATCTGCAGGGAGACGGAGATGGGGCGGGCGAGGAGACGACGGATGCAAACAGCCCGCCCCCGACAAGGGCTCCACCCCGAAGGCGACGACGTGCGGGGCCGGCGCGAACTAAAAACCTCGCAAACCGGCCCCAGGGAGGAGACGACGAGCGGGGTGGACAGGTGCCTGCAAACATCCATGGCGCTCCCGTAAGACAGGTGGCAGTGGACTATGACGGGCTGCCAGAGGATCAACGGCGGTGGATCCAGAGGATTGAGGCGGCCTGCAAGGAAGGGTGGGGAGAGTTCGAGGAGGCCGTCGCCGCCTGGTGCAAGGGTATAACGGACAAGAAGCCGGCCCGGAGAGAAGGAGGTGGTGGCAGAAGGAGAGAGGGGGGGGAGGAAGAAGAGAGAGTCCCACGACACCCCCCCCTGGAAGAGGAGGAGGGGGAACACCGGGAGCTGAATGGTAACAGGGAAGGGAATGACTTCGGAACGGGTAACGTGCCTGCTCGCCGTGTTTTTAGACCCGGTTTGGAATGGCACGAGGAGGTGAAGGAAAAGGCTCGCAAAATCCAACAATTGTTCAGAAATAATAAGAAACGTGCCATTGATCAGGTTTTGAAGGGCCCCTCTCCGCATTGCCAAATCGACAGATGGTCAAATATTCGATCACTTTAATAATGTTTTTAATAAAGATAATTTTATTGATCTCCCCAAACCAATGAACATGGTGGAAATTAATATGCCCAGCCAAAAAAATGATTTAGAATTCTTATTAAGACCTTTCTCAGCTGGTGAGATATGGAAAAGGCTGGGCAAGATGAGCAATACGGCTCCGGGGAAAGACAACATCACCTACGTCGATTTACGCAATGCGGACAGAGGAAGCCACATCCTTCGGACAATATTTCAATTTTGTTTTGACCTCGGCCGGATCCCAGACATTTGGAAGGACACCCGCACCATTCTTATCCACAAAAAGGGCGCCAGGGATGAAATTGATAACTGGCGCCCACTAACTTTAGGGCCCACCCTAGCTAAATTATATGCTGCAATACTAGCTGATAGATTAAGTGGGTGGGCCGAGAAAACAGGGCGGGTGTCGATGTAACAAAAGGGATTCGGCCCCCGCGAAGGCTGCTATGAACACAATTTTATCTTACAAAATGTTCTAGAAGAAGTCCGAAGGAAACGTGGCGAGGTCTGCGTCTCTTTCCTCGACCTCTCTAATGCATTTGGTTCTGTTCCTCACAACCACATTTTTCGATCGATTGAATCATTAGGCGTGCCTCAAAAATTAATCAACAATATTACTGCAATGTATAACGGGGCACGCACGAGAGTGAGGACGGTAGAGGGAGAGACGCAGACAATACCGGGTAAATAAAAGCGGGTGTTAAACAAGGTTGTCCGCTTAGCCCTATTCTTTTTAATTTAAGTATGGAATACCTGATCCGCAGCCTGGCTGCACAAAGGGATAATGTAGGCTATCGGGTTAACGGCATACCCATCACAGTTCTTGCCTACGCAGACGACGTTGCTCTGGTGTCCAGGAAGCCAGACGGGATGATGAAGTTGCTGGATCTCGCCGACCGGATCGCGGCATGGAGCGGGTTAAAATTCAACCCCCGCAAGTGTGCCACGCTCCATGTCGCCGGAGGGCGAGTGAGAGCGACGGAGTTTCGTCTGGGGGGCGGGACACCAGCCTCGATGGCAGAGGGCGAAAGTTACGACTATCTTGGGATCCTCACAGGTTTTAATGTAGATCAAACGCCAGGGCGCCTTATCGAAGAAATTATTGAAAACATCGACGCGCTGGACGCGTCGTTGTTGGCGCCCTGGCAAAAAATAGAGGCTCTGAACATGTTTTTATTAACAAAACTTGATTTCATCCTCCGGGGAGGTAGGGTTAGGAAGGGCCCTCTTAAAATTTTGGATAAACGGGTTAAGAGGGCCCTGAAAGATTGGATGTACCTCCCCATAAGAGCCTCGTGGGAGATCTGCCACCTGGATCCGCGGAAGGGGGGCGCGGGCGTCTTCCCGACCGCAGACCAGGTGGACATATTAACAGTTTCTCATGCTTTTCGTCTTCTGTCTTCCAGGGAGCCGTGGGTAAGAGCACTGGTGGACTCAGCAATAACAAAGACCGTAAGGAATAGAACCCGACGGGAACCAGAGGAGAGAGATATCGCGGAGTACCTTTCCGGAAGCATGCGCGCGGAGTTTGGACGATATCGTTTTGACGTGGCTTCTTTGCGGTCAGACGCGAGAATGGCGTCCAGCCGGTTGGCTGTCAAAATTGGAATGTCGTGGAACTGGAGTGACGTGAGGAGGGAGTTTGAGATCGTCATTCCAGCCCACGGCAGAGAGGTTGACGTCATCCGAGTTCCTTCAAACAAAGCGCGCATGTTGGGTAAGCTGTTGCGCGATGCTGTGCGACAACGATACCTTGCCCGTCTTTTGGCCAAACCTGATCAGGGCAAGGTATTCGAATGTATTTCGGCTTCACCTTTCTCAAACCACTTCCTTCGCACGGGCGCAAATACTAGATTTTGTGACTGGCGCTTCGTGCACAGGGCACGTTTAGGCGTGGTCCCTCTGAATGCGGCGACGAGGTGGGGTCCTAGAGATGACCTCCGGTGTAGGAGATGCGGGTGGCAGAGTGAAACCCTGCCGCACGTCTTGGATCACTGTAAGGTGCATTCGAGCGCGTGGCGGGGCAGACACGATGCTATCCTGCATCGACTCGCCGGAGAGGTTCCTCGCGAAGGCGTGGAAATCCGTGTCGATCGCACACCACCTATGATCGATTCTGCCCTCAGGCCCGATCTCGTCGTCGTTGATGAGGGACGTAGAAAAATCGTCATTGTTGACGTCACTGTGCCCTTTGAGAACCGGAAGAATGCCTTGGATGTAGCCAGGCAAACAAAATTTCAAAAGTATTCTGGCATCGCACAACAACTTGCCGATCGCGGGTACACGGTTTCTTTGAGTGCACTCGTGGTCGGGGCGCTGGGAGCTTGGGATCCCCAAAATTGGGTGGTTTTCCGCGACCTCGGAATTGCAAAACTCAACGTCGGCAGGATCACAAAATTTATGATCTCCGACGCAATCCGATGGTCGCGGGAAATTTACGTTTCGCACGTCACGGGCAAAATTTTATACCCCACTACCCCAGCGCTCCCACCCGGCTTGGGAACGAACTGCTCTCCTCGAAACTCTAGTGAAGACGACGACCCCACCTTTTAATAAAATTTTATAAAACCATGTGTTATTTATTTATTTATTTGTGTATGTCCCTTTTTTCTGTTGTGTTTAGGAGCTTTTATCTTTTTTAGACTGCCGGCTCTATACACCGGTAGTCCGTTTTATTAACTTTTACTCCTAATCATTTCTTGTTATCCCGGCCTTTTACACCGGGATTATACTTTTTAGGCGCTGGCATTTTAAATTTTTTATTGCTCCCGGCCTTTACACCGGGAGTATTTAATTAATTTATTTATTTTCCAAATTTTAACTTTTTTATCAAGCCAGCGTCATACTTTTTAATTAATTGGTGGGCGTCTGAAGAGTGGTTCCCGTCCAGCCTACCTTATCCCAGGGTTAAGCGGAACTGAGGGGCCCTCTGAGTTTTTTTTTCTTCCTACGATCATTTTAAGATCGATTCAGTTTTATTTTTATTTTGTTCTTCCAGCATTCCGGATAGAAATTCAAAATTCAAAATTAATTTCTAGTTTTATTGAAAACTTTTTCGGCCAACCGGAATGTCAAAACCTGATCGCCCATACCGGGAAAATCAAAATTTAGACTTTTTATTTTCGAATTCACCACTCGCGTTTTAATAATTTTATCTCTCAAACTCTTTTTCTAATTATAGAAACGGCGAGCAGGACATGGATAGAAGAAATAAGAAGGAAATGAAATAAAATTTCATAAAAATTGTTCAATCAAAAATATTGTAAAGCAAGATTACTATTTCAAAACAATTGTAAATTCATGAAATCACAATTTTAACAATACTGGCATGTAACTTTTAAAATGTGCAATAAACGTCTTAATATGGGCACGGGACTCGCATGCCAAGCGTGACATACGTCGTGGGAATGATGATGAAATTTTTCACTTTTAAGAAAACCTTCCGGAAAGCTGTCGCAACAGTTTCCCCACACTTTTCACACGGAAATTAGGTGAATGCAAGATTTATAAAATAACTTCCAAATATTCACCGGATCGAGTGAACATGGAAAATGACCGCCAAGCGTAGGTTTCCTCGAGAATTCCAAGTTTTTCTTGCGAATATGACGAGACAAGACGGACGCATCACGCTTCTGGTGAAATACACGCAGCATTCATCCGCGTTACCAAGGAGTCGTCGCTAACAATGAACGCCTTCCTCTGAAAGCGCAGTCGAATTTCGCGGGGGCCGTGCTGCTGGCAGATAGTTCGACCCGGAGGCCGACGATGGCGTCGGCACGCACTCTGTTTACTTCAAGTGTAAAAAAATGAGGGTCGCAAATGATGACAAAAAACAGGTGTCCTATGAAACCGTGAATTGCTTTCTTTCAGAGAGTTGCATTCCATGCCGATATTTTTTGCAAAAACGTCCGAAATTATTGACTGATGCCGATTCTTCCGTCCCGTATTCTAGCCATTGCTGACGATTTTGGAAATTTTTTCCAGTCCCCGGAGAGGACTTTTTAAGCAGCTTTGAATCAGATTCCCCAGAGAGGACTTTTTAAGCAGTTTTAAGTCTGATTCCCCGGAATTTTAGCATTTCGAAAGAAAATACATGACTCGAGTGAGTAGGATAATGCTCTCTCATCGTGTTTATTGACGTTTTCTGGACGATTTTGAGTGACTTTTTCGAGTCCCCGGAAATGGCAATTTTTTTGGGAATTTCCCAGGACGAAAGCATTCCCCCGGGAAGCGAACGCAGGACGGCCCACGAAGGACGCTGCGATCCCACACGACAGATGGCACCGTCGCAAGCCAGGTTGCGGGCTCGTCCCCCCGGGCCTGCCTGCCAAGCGCTCTAGCCGTCCGCCCCAGCTTCGCGCTCGTCGTCGACGGCGCATAAGTTTCCAACATCGGTGGTGCCGCACCCGCAAGTGGCTCTACATCGAAACTTACCCAGTGTTATTGTGTTTGTCCCTTCCCGCTGCAGCCCGAGTTTGGTGCCGAAAGTCCCAAAACTGTACGATTTAGCATTTTGGCGCCAAATCTCGGGTGCGGCCATTATCTCGGGTGCGGCCATTATCTCGGGTGCGGCCATTATCTCGGGTGCGGCCATTATCTCAGGTGTGTGTGTCGGCACACCTGTGAAATGTTTTGTGGTAGTTTTTGTGTTTGTTATCAGTGTCTGTGCGTGTGCGTACTTTGCTAAGACGCCCCGGGTGCCGTCCAGCGGCGCCTACCCGCGGCCGACTTTGGCCGCGAAAATATAGTTGGGTGCAAGGTGGTGGTGTGAATTTTTAATAGTGTGTTAGTGTTTGTGTGTTCAACGGCCTGTGCGAGTTTGGTGCTCGTAGTGTGAGCGGTTTGGCTGTTGCTGTTTGCTAACCACGTGGTTGGTGCACACGTGGCGCGGCAACATCAATCATGGCGGCCCCTCAGCCCACGCCGCCGCTTGCCGTTCGCCGAGGCGGCGGAGAGGGAAGGAGGTGAGGATGTACCAGCATCGTGACGCCATTGACCCCCCCCCCCCTTCTCCGCCTGCTCAACGCTATCCCTCCCACTCCCCACGCCCCACCCTCCCTCCCCCGCGACATGGATCAATGACTCGTGGCGAGATGTACTGGAGCACGGGTTCGACACCGCATCCACGTGGGACGCCCGTGCCTCTTCCAACGCACCCACTGCCAAACACCACCCCTCCCCCGATCCTCCCCTTCTAGTTCGTTCAGCTCGCGACCCATCGTCAGTGACCGAGTGAGTGAGCCAACGACTCAGATGAGCGAGTCATTCGTCATCGAGATCGAGCCTTTCCCAGTGAGTGACCACGCCCTCGTGTTGCCACGCCCCCCTCCCTTAGCCCCCTGTCTAGCGGAACGTTTCTTAGGCGTCCGAGAGACTCTCGCCTGAGGTGATATTCGCGAATACGCATTCCCAGTGCTCCTCTCCCTCCCCCAATCACGTGTCCCCCACACCCTGCGCTCCCCGCGGACGATGGACGACCCGGCGTCGCCTCGTTCGCCACGCCCCGGTGCCGATGCGTGTGAAGTGCGTGACAGTGCTTGTGACGCCTCGGAGGACGCTGAGCAGGCGCGCCGAGAAGCGTCGTTGGACGGCTTGACGACGCCAACACGAGAAGTAGAGAACGGTCAGTCGTTGGACGATAGGTTCTCGCCACGGCGAGATGATCTGGACGGCCAAGCGTCGCCAGCATCCCGACGCACGGCCGATGAGCGCTACGTCACGATTGACAGGGGGGCGTGTCGGTCTGTCGGCACGCAGACCAACGTTGATCGTGGCACCGAAGCGATCGAGGTGTGTGTGACTCCGCGTGTGTGTGCCTGATCCGTCTGTGGATGTCGTGCAGTCGCGATCACCGGATCGAGTTATGTGTCGCGAGCTTGCGTGTCCCGTGCCCCTCGTCCCGTACCCCCCCTCCACGCCCCCGAGCCCACGAGACGAATACAGCGTCATTTCCGACGCGCCACTGCCCGAGGATCGGAGGGGCGGCGCTTCGTGGGAGCATTTTCGTGTATCATCGGAGGAGCGGAGACGGCGTAACCGCAAGAAGCGTCGCAATCGGCGGAGGCGGTACGCGGAGAGGCGTCGCGACGCAGCGGGGGAAGACGCCAGGCCACCAGCGGCATCGCCACTCACCCCTCCCCCAATATCCCAACCCCGACCACGCCCACAAGTGACGGCACGCCCACAATCACCGCCGCGCGTGTGTGTTAGCGCGCAAGACGAGCATGTGCGTTTCGCCGCCGCGCCGACGCCTCTACTCTCCGCTGAGGAGATCGCTCAGCTGCGACTTTTAAGTAGAGGCGCGCCCAGGATTTACGACGCGAGACGCGGCGGAGAGTGGGAGCGGCACAATCCGCCGCGCCTCCAACAAGTGTGGACACAAGTGAATGTGAGCGGAAGTGCGAAAAGACGCAAGAGAAGGCGGAGGAGGGGAGGAAATTCCGCGACGCCATCACCTGAAGTGCTTCAAAATGTTCCGCACCCGCGTGCGTCTTCCCCAGTGCAACACCCGGCCCCCGCCTTCCAACCAGAACCTCCTCCACCGCCCCCCGCGATGCCCCGAATGGCCTGGCCCTCCTTACGCCAGGGGCGTGTATCCGGTGGGGCCTCAAATGACTTTGGCCATCGGTCCATCCAGGGACGGAGGCGCCAGGGTGGATCCAGGTGGCCCCAATGCCCCTTCCCCCTACACCCCAGTGCCGCTCCCACATATCCCGCTCCACAGTGCCGCGCCATGGATGATCCCGCACCCCCTGCGTCACAGTACCGCGCCTTTTCTTTCGAGCGACCTTCTCTTTTCCCCTACCCAGGCACTCATTGGCTGGCGTCAGGGCCCAGCACCGAATATAAGGATAGCCCCGGGACCCGAAAAGACAGAACGGAGGAGGGAGGACAAGGAATCGGATCGCAGCGCGCAAAGCCTCGAGTCGTCACCTTCAGCAACTACGGGGGTGGAGAGAGTACATCCTCACCCCTACGCCGTACTCGCGCTTTTTGCGACTCGGTACATCATTCCAGGTTCAGACATCACAGAGGACGAATGCCGAGACAACCCCGTCTCGCCCGGAACGCCGCCCGGCAGAACGAAGCAGCACGCCAGCAGAGTCAACCCGGATGTTCCAGCCCGACGCCGCCACCGGGGACAGCACCCGCGGCCAGACCACCGACGCAGTCGCCGAGCTACGAGGACTACTACACGTGGGAAACGGAACCAGCCCCTGGCCGATCCTCAGCCCGCTGCCGCCGACGCCGCCGCAGTATGAGCTGCGACCTATCGACTTACCGCTCACCCCGTACGCTACAGTGACCAGGCTGCCGCGGCGGATCAGCGACCCGAGGGTGGTGAGAATGCTGCTCGGACCCTCACCCCAGAAGCAGCCATCCGGGAGGCCAGCACCCAGGACCAACTAGGCCCCTGCTGACCACCGCCTGACGCCCTTCAGGTATTTTCTTGTTTGTTTTAACCTACTCCATACATGGAGTAATGCCACTGTGTGTTACAAATAGACCAATAAATCGGGGTCAAACTGCAATTGGAGTTTCTGTGTTTACTTTACGCTCGTCTTCTCCCAGTCCACTCATGAGGACCCGTTCCCAGCAAGGACCCCTCAACGACCCGGAAGCGGAGGATACGACAAGGGTGCGTCGACGGCTAGGTCATTTTGCACCACTACCGCGTGATTTGATTACAAAAACTTATGTAGAAAGTGATCCACTGTATATGATGTCTTCGTAGAAAGTGTGCACAATTAGACTTTATTAAAAATGTTTATTTCTCTGAGGAACCGAAATGTACTATATAAGTTGGTAGGGTGGTCTCCTAAGGGGGCTTCTAGGTCTCCCCCTAGATTATTTCGTCTTCGCGGTACTTAACACAATCTAGCATAATGTGTCTAATACTTAATGGACAATCCTCACATTGGGGAGGTTCCTTCTCTTCAGTAAAGAGATACGCATGGGTCAGGGGGCTGTGCCCTATCCTCAATCGTGTAAGTACTACTTCCTCTCTCCGATTACTACGAGCTGAGGAGGGCCACGCTGCTATTATGTCCTGGATGCCACGGAGCTTGTTATTATTTAGAATCCTCCACGACTCCCTCCATTTTTCAAATACCGCATTTCTTAGAGATGCTCTTACGTCCTCGTAGGGAACCAGCGTTAAAGCAAACTTTTCGTCACCCAGAGCTTCGTTGGTCATAGCGTCTGCTGTCTCATTCCCAGCTATCCCCTCATGTCCCGGTACCCACAGAAAACGGATATTAAAACCCTTTCTCGTAAGGGTCAGCAGCAGGGAGTTTATTTCTTGCACGATCGGGTGCACGGGTGAGAAGCCAGAGATGGCTTGTAGCGAGCTCAGGGAGTCATTGCATATGACAAACGAGCCGCCGTAGTCACCTAGGGCTTCAAGAGCTGTCCTTATAGCATAAAGCTCCGCCGTGTAAACACTGCACATCGGGTGTAGCTTCGCTTTGATGTTCCCGTGGATAGGGGAGAATAAAGCACATGTACAAGCCGAGTTATCTTTCGAGCCGTCAGTGTAAACGGGGGTAAGGTTGGGGTTATTCCATCGGAACATGGCAAACGAACGCTGGTACTCCGAGGGAGTTGTGGAAGACTTCGGTCGAGATCGTAAAAGAAATTTCACCACCGGAGTGGGAGTGATCCAAGGGGGGTGTTCCGAGAATGAAACAGGATACACTTCGGGTAGTGTGAAATCGTTAAAACGAATGCTTACTGGTCTGGTTGATCTAGTCCTTCGGTTAAAAACATTTATAAAAACGGGTTTAAAAAGTAAATTATAACATGAATGACTCGGCAATGCTAAAATTTTTGAAACGTAGCTACAAAGCAGCCAGGTCCTTCGGTAGCATAGAGGCGGCTCACCTGCGTCGGTATAGATACTAGGGATCGGGCTGGTCCTAAACGCCCCAGTGCATAGTCGCCGACCTGCGTTGTACACTGAATTAAGTGCTTTCAAATACGTCTCACGAGCGGACGCATACACGAATGAGCCGTAGTGTAATTTCGACCGCACTACTATGCGGTAAAGTAAAATTAAGGTGGTGCGGTCTGCTCCCCAAGATACGTGGCTTTAAAACTTTAAAATGTTCAAAGACTTCAAACAGTTAACCTTAACAGAATTAATGTGCTCCTTCCAGTTCAGTTTGTGGTCGAGGGTCATCCCCAGGAAACGGACTGATTCCACAAATGGGAGGTTTCTTCCGCCTAGGTGTAACGTGGGATTTACATGGATGCCCCGAGTGCGAGATAAGTGAACAAACTTGGTGTTCTCCAAAGAGAAAAGGAAGCCGTTATTTTGGGTCCAATTGTGAAGTTTCTTTATGGTGAGCTGCGCCATGCGCGATACATTCACGACCCTGGATGATCTGCAGAAAATCGCGAGATCATCCACAAACAGTGACCCTATCACTGGCTCCTGGATGCAGTGAGCTATGTCGCTGATTGCGATAGCGAACAGCGTCACGCTCAAAACGGAGCCTTGACTTGACTTGACTAGCTTTTTATTTAATCTGGCCCGAATGAGGCCACAGTCCGGCCCCCTCTTCCCCCGGGCCAGGGAGCTCCGTTGTCAAGAGGGTAAACATTTGAAAAGAACTGTCCCGTCCTCACTTTAAAAACAAGGTTAGTCAAAAAAATTTGAATAAAAATGGGCAAACAGCCTCTAAAACCCCACTCGCGTAATACGCGTAAAATCTTACGTCGCCAGACCCGGTCGTAAGCCTTCGCTACGTCGAAGAATACACCTACTACGTATTGGCGGAGAAGGAAGGCTTCTTGGATGAAATTTTCAATTCTAACCAAGTATCTTTATCACTCTAGGTCTCCCCCTAGATTATTTCGTCTTCGCGGTACTTAACACAATCTAGCATAATGTGTCTAATACTTAATGGACAATCCTCACATTGGGGAGGTTCCTTCTCTTCAGTAAAGAGATACGCATGGGTCAGGGGGCTGTGCCCTATCCTCAATCGTGTAAGTACTACTTCCTCTCTCCGATTACTACGAGCTGAGGAGGGCCACGCTGCTACCGTGTCCTTGATGCCACGGAGCTTGTTATTATTTAGAATCCTCCATGACTCCCTCCATTTTCCAAATACCACGTTTCTTAGAGATGCTCGTAAGTCCTCGTGGGGAACCAGCGTTGAGACAAGAACTTCGTTATTCAGATTCGATGATGCCACGGAGCTTGTTATTATTTAGAATCCTCCATGACTCCCTCCATTTTCCAAATACCACGTTTCTTAGAGATGCTCTTACGTCCTCGTAGGGAACCAGCGTTAAAGCAAACTTTTCGTCACCCAGAGCTTCGTTGGTCATAGCGTCTGCTATCTCATTCCCGGCTATCCCCTCATGTCCAGGTACCCACAGAAAATGGATATTCAAACCCTTTCTCGAAAGGGTCAGCAGGAGAGAGTGTATTTCTTGCACGATCGGGTGCACGGGTGAGAAGCCAGAGATGGCTTGTAGCGAGCTCCTGGAGTCAGTGCATATCACAAAGGAGCCGCCGTGGTCATCTAGGGCTTCTAGAGCTGTCCTTATGGCATAAAGCTCCGCCGTGTACACACTGCACATCGGGTGAAGCTTTGCTCTGATGTTCCCGTGGATAGGGGAGACCACTGCACATGCACAAGCAGAGTTATCTTTCGAACCGTCAGTGTAAACGGGGGTAAGGTTGGGGTGATTCCATCGGAACATGGCAAACAAACGCTGGTACTCCGAGGGAGTTGTGGAAGACTTCGGTCGAGATCGTGAAAGAATATTCACCACCGGAGTGGGAGTGATCCAAGGGGGGTGTTCCGAGAATGAAACAGGATACACTTCAGGTAGCGTGAATTCGCATCCGCGAATAAAATCGTTAAAACGAACGCTTACTGGTCTGGTTGCTTTAGTCCTTCGGTTAAAAACATTAATAAACCGGGGTTTAAAAAGTAAACTATAACATGGGTGACTCGTCATTGCTAAAATTTTGGAAACGTAGCTACAAAGAAGCCAGGTCCTTCGGTAGCATAGAGGAGGCTCGCCTGCGTCGGTATATATACTGGGAATCGGGCTGGTCCTAAACGCCCCAGTGCATAGTCGCAGACCTGCGTTGTGCACTGAGTTAAGTGCTTTCAAATACGTCTCGCGTGCGGACGCATACACGAATGAGCCGTAGTCTAATTTCGACCGCACCAGTGTGCGGTAAAGTAAAATTAAGGTGGTGCGGTCTGCTCCCCAAGATGCGTGGCTTAAAAACTTTAAAATGTTTAAAGACTTCAAACAGTTTACCTTGACAGAATTAATGTGCTCCTTCCAGTTGAGTTTGTGGTCGAGGGTCATCCCCAGAAAACGGACTGATTCCACAAATGGGAGGTTTCTACCACCTAGGTGTAACGTGGGATTTACATGGACGCCCCGAGTGCGAGAAAAGTGAACGCACTTTGTTTTCTCCAAAGAGAAAAGGAAGCCGTTATTTTGGGTCCATTTGTGAAGTTTATTGATGGTGAGTTGCGCCATACGCGATGCATTCACGACCCTAGATGATCTGCAGAAAATCGCGAGATCATCCACAAATAGTGACCCTAACACTGGCTCCTTGATGCAGTGAGCTATGTCGTTGATAGCAATAGCGAACAACGTCACGCTCAGAACCGAGCCTTGGGGAACTCCGTTGTCAAGAGGGTAAAAATTTGACAACAACTGTCCCGTCCTTACTTTAAAAACACGGTTGGTTAAAAATTTTTGTATAAAAATGGGCAAACAGCCTCTAAAACCCCACTCGCGTAATACGCGTAGAATCTTACGTCGCCAGACCCGGTCGTAAGCCTTCTCTAAGTCGAAAAATACACCGACTACGTGTTGGCGGAGGAGGAAGGCTTCTTGGATGAAATTTTCAATTCTGACCAAGTGGTCCATTGTGGAACGGTTCCGTCTGAATCCGCATTGTATCCTAGAGAGGAGTTTTCGACGCTCCAGCCACCAAATGAGACGTCGATTTACCATTCGCTCCATTAACTTGCACAGGCAGCTGGTGAGAGAAATCGGCCGGTAAGAATTCGGGTCAGCTCGGTCTTTTCCATGTTTTGGGATGGGAACAATGACGGACTCCCGCCAGGACGGAGGAAAATCCCCATTGGCCCAGAGCTGATTAAAAGTTTCAAGGATTTCCAGCAACGCCGATTCCGATAGATTTCGGAGGAAGGCATTGTGGATCTCGTCGGGTCCTGGGGACGTGTCGTGGGAGTCATGGATGGCAGATTTCAGCTCCCAAATGGTAAATGGCATATTGTAGTCTGCCGTTGTTTTAGGCTCCATAAAGGATATAGGGACGTTCTCGAGCCTTTTCTTGAGGATCGCAAAAGAAGGGTCATAGCATTCGTCGCTGCTCGCTTTGGCGAGTAATTGGGCGAATACGTTCCCTATCGCAGCTGGAGAAGTGATAACCTTTCCTCCGACTTCTAGGAAGGATATACCTAGATGCTGGCTGCTACCCGATATGCTCCTCACCTTACGCCATACCTGTGCAAGTGGAGTCCTGTGGTTGACACCGGAGACAAAATTCATCCAAGAAATCCTCTTTGCGTCCTTTATTACCTGACGCGCTTTCGCTCTTAGTCGCCGAAAAGCGGAGAGATTATTTGCTGTAGGATACTTGTTGAAAATTCGGAGAGCTTTCTTACGTTTTTTAATGGCTTCTGCGCAGGTTTCATTCCACCATGGCACCGCATTTCTTGGAAGGATGCTTCGAGATCGTGGTATGCTAATTTCGGCGGCTTGAATGATGCTGGATGTCAAAAGATTTACGTTTGTTACACAGTCGTTGTTTTTATCCCACACGTAGTTAAAATTTGAGTTAAAAAGATGCCAATCAGCTTTCCGGACAATCCAACAGCCTGGTCTAATAAAATCGGGGTTTATATTTTGCTCCCTTTTGATTAAAAGGGGAAAGTGATCGCTCCCACTAAGATCCTTATGCACAGAGAGTTTGAGTTTATTGACCAAACTAGTCGATAAAATACTCAAGTCAATGGAGGAAGAATCGCCGCTATAAGAGTTAAAACGGGTTTTCTCGCCGTTATTGAGTAAAAAAAGGTTAAAATCACTAATAAAACTTGATAAAATACGTCCCCTGCGGTTGCACTGTTCCGGGGTGCTTCCCCATAGACGATCGTGAGCATTAAAATCTCCGAGTAAAATAAAAGGCTGAGGTAGCTGGTGAACAAGGGATTCTAGATTAAAACGGGTGACGGGTGCACCCTCCGGCAGGTAAACGTTGCACACCGTTATCGCCTCGGGAGCGTGCACCGTCACCGCTACCGCTTGGAACGGAGTGTTAAGATTTATTCGGGAGGTGTAAAGAGCCTCCCGGACAAAAACCGAAACTCCACCATGGGCTCGTTGGCCACTAGTATCGTCCAGTCTAAAAGTGTTAAAATGTTTTAAATATCCCTTGTCTGTATCTTTAAAACGCGTTTCCTGCAAACATATACAGAAAGGGTTAAAATCATTTATTAAAACAGCCAGCTCCTCCTTATGCCGATAAAATCCATTACAATTCCATTGTAATATAAAATTCATAAAAAGGGTTTAAAAAGGGTAAAAGATAAATAAAAACAGAAAAAAAAGGATGTCAATATTGAAACTTGGAGCAGCATTAGCCCGGAAGTCTGTGGAATCATCGCTTTAAGCGACTTTTCCTTCCCTTATTCCTGACTTTTTCGATCTCTGTGTCCGAAATACAGAGATCTTCGTCTATGTCCTCCTGCATCGGTTCCATACCTTTGCCGGAGGGACCAGGAGAGGGAGTTTTCTCTCGCTGGTCAGGTTTTCTGGTGGTTTTCTTTGTTGTATTTTTGGGAGACACTACGGAGGAGTTAGGGGTGTTTTTTTTAGTATTGCTATTGTTACTCGCATTTGTTTTTTTTAATAAATCTATCTGCTTTTCAGGTTCCGTCTGTGTAGAAATGGTGCACTTCTTAACTGGAGCAGAGGCGATTGCGGCAAAGGAACGCGAGAAAGAGGGGGCACTAAGGGCTTTGAACTTTTTCCTTGCCTCCAGGTAAGATATTTTTTCCATAGTTTTTATTTCCATAATCTTCCGTTCCTCTTTCATTTTCGGGCAATCGCGAGAGTAAGCCGCGTGGGTACCCTCGCAATTCACGCAGCAGGCCGCTTCCGCACATTTGTCCCCATCGTGCTTGTCCTTGCCGCAGCGCGGGCAGGTGGCCTTGCCCTCACATCGCGGTGCGATGTGGCCGAATTTTTGGCATTGGAAGCAGCGCATCGGTTGAGGGAAGAATGGTCGCACAGTTACAGATTCGTATCCTAAGAAGACTTTAACGGGCAGTTTGTCTAGAGCGAACGTGAGAATTACTGACGTGGTATTTATCACTTCACCGTTTCGCTTCGTAGTCAGTCTGCGGCAGTCGATGACGCCCTGGGGGGCCATCTCTCTCTTGATCTCTTCTGGTTCCACGTAAAGAAGGTCGTAGTGACTTATTACTCCCTTAGAGGTATTTAGAGTGCGGTGGATCTCGACTTTAACTGGGATGTCGTGTAATTTTTCAGTTTTAAGCAATTTTTCAGCTTGGATGTTGTTCGCAGTCTCTATTAGTAGGGTACCATCTCTTAGTTTTTTCACCGAATTTGGCTCTCCAGTAATTATCGATTGCATAGCTTTTTTAATGAAAAAGGGAGACACCTTTTTCAGAGTGTCACCTTCTTTGGCGCATTTCATGGACAAAAAACGCTTCGAGCTTTCAAAAGACTTTTCTCCTCCGCCCGTGTCCGGGCGGGATCTTTTTGGTGGAGGAAGAGTAATCGTCTCCATGAAAGTAAGAACATAATTCGTCCCCTGGGCTCCCCACCCACCACGGAGCCACACATTTGGGACGCCACCCGCAAGCCGGAATGGACGTCAGGGCTACCCAAGGGATATAGGAACCTTCGATAGGGGGTCTCTTTTGGGTTAGAACCTCCGGCGCGGGGGCCCTCCGAACCCACACGCCTTCGGCCGCCCTACGGAGACCCCCTTATCTCCAGCACTAGCCCGTCCTGGCGTACGCTCGGAAGGAGCTGCCAAGCTCCCCAGCCGCCAGGAGCCGATTGACCGAGCTGGGCTCTTCTCGGCCGCCCGTTTTCGGGGAATCCAAGGCCGAAGTGGGGTATTGAACTCCGGCCCATACCGGGTTTCCGACGCCCGGCTGGGTGCCGGAGAACTCACCCACCAGGATCCCTTTCTCCCCCATGTACGGGTCTCCACGCACGGCAAACACGTGGGTGATTCTGGACGCCAGATGTTACGGCTACTCAGAACAGCAGAGTCACATGCTGTCTGGACACTATCCGAGCGAGCGACGGGGTTTTTTTACGAGCTTGTCTCCTCGGTGGGCTCGGGTCCGTGGGGGCGCGACTCCCCAAAGGAAGAGATAACTCCCCTCCCCCCGTGCGGGGAACAGGAATGAAGTAGTAGTAGTATTTTCTTTAATAGGGTGCGTCGGCGGCCAAGGCCATTTTGCACCACTCACTGACTGGAATTGATAAAGGGGATTAGGCCCGTTCTGAAATTAACGTGTCAATAATTCAATGTGTCAATCAATGAAGTCGGGGTGTCGGTGCATTACTTCCTTGAAGCTATGCTGGTATTCCGCGGCAGTTGTCAAAGATTTTTGATTTTTGTGGAGGACAAAGCTGATTTGTGGAAAAGGTACCTGCCAAGGTGCATTTTTCGAATTCCCAATGGGGTACACTTCTAGGAGTATAAACTCACTGTCCAGGATAAAATTATTAAAAGTAATACTTAGGGGTCTAGTTGCCCTAGGCCGCCTGTTAAAAATATTAATAAAGCGTGGGTTAAAAATAAATTTAAAACTAAGGTGCCCTCTCATTGTTAGAATTTTAGCAACATAGTTGCACATGAGGATGTTTCGGCGTACAGTCAACGGGGGCTCCCCAGAATCTGAGTTAACACTCAAGACCGGAGAAGTCCTGAAAGCTCCAGTTGCCAATCGAAGCCCCGCATTGTGAACCGTGTTCAAAGGTCTCAAATAGCTTTCACGGGCAGAGGAGTAGACAAAACATCCAGTCTAATTTCGAGCGCACCAATGCTCTATACAAAAAAAGCATCGTGGAGCGATCGGCACCCCACGAGTAATTACATAGATATCGCAGGATATTTAAAACTTTCAAACATTTGTTTTTTAAAAACTCAATGTGCTCACGCCAATTAAGGCGGCGGTCAAAAATCAAACCTAGAAAGCGGGCTGAATCCGTATAAGGTAGAATTCGGCCGCTCAGGCGAAGTTCTGGTGGAGGAACATGTGCCCGCTTACGATGGAAGTGGACACATTTCGTTTTTCAACGGAAAAACGAAATCCACTTCGATTCGACCATTCCCGAAGTCTGTTAAGGGTCAGCTGGATGACCCGTGCGGCACTGGCAATTGTGGACGATCGACAGAAAATGGCCAAGTCGTCCACGAATAAGGAGCCCATCACTGGTGTTCTGACGCATTCTGTAACGTCATTTATCGCAATGGCGAAGAGTGTGACGCTTAGTACAGACGTAAAAGAAGCTTCATAGCATTCGTCGCTGCTCACTTCGAAGAGTAATTGGCCGAATACGTTCCCTATCGCAGCTGGAGAAGTGATAACCTTTCCTTCGACTTCTAGGAAGGATATACCTAGATGCTGGCTGCTACCCGATATGCTCCTCACCTTACGCCATACCTGTTCAAGTGGAGTCCTGTGGTTGACACCGGAGACAAAATTCATCCAAGAAGTCCTCTTTGACTCCTTTATTACCTGACGCGCTTTCGCTCTCAGTCGCCGAAAAGCGGAGAGATTATTTGCTGTGGGATACTTGTTGAAAATTCGCAGAGCTTTCTTACGTTTCTTAATGGCTTTTGCGCAGGTTTCATTCCACCATGGCACCGCATTTCTTGGAAGGATGCTTCGAGATCGTGGTATGCTAATTTCGGCGGTTTGAATAATGCTCGACGTCAAAAGATTTACGTTTGCTACACAATCGTTGTTTTTATCCCACACGTAGTTAAAATTTGAGTTAAAACAATGTCAATCGGCTTTCCGGACAGTCCAACGGCCTGATCTAATAAAATCGGGGTTAAAATTTTGCTCCCTTTTGATTAAAAGGAGAAAGTGATCGCTCTCACTAAGGTCCTTATGCACAGAGAGTGTGAGTTCATTGACCAAACTAGTCCATAAAATACACAAGTCAATGGAGGAGAAATCGCCGCTATAAGAGTCAAAACGGGTTCTCTCGCCATTATTGAGTAAAAATAAGTTAAAACCACTAATAAAACTTGATAAAATACGTTCCCTGCGGTTGCACTGTCCTGGGGTGCTTCCCCATAGACGATCGTGAGCATTAAAATCTCCGAGTAAAATAAAAGGCTGAGGTAGCTGGTGAACAAGGGATTCTAGATTAAAACGGGTGACGGGTGCACCCTCCGGCAGATGAACGTTGCACACCGTTATCACCTCGGGAGCGTGCACCGTCACCGCTACCGCTTGAAATGGTGTGTTAAGATTTATTCGGGAGGTGTAAAGTGCCTCCCGATCAAAAACCGCCACTCCACCATGGGCGCGTTGGCCGCTGGTATCGTCCAGTCTAAAATCGTTTAAATGTTTTAAAAATCCCTTGTCCGTGTCCTTAAAACGCGTTTCCTGCAAACATATACAGAACGGGTTAAAATCTCTGATTAAAATTTCGAGCTCCTCCTTGTGCCGATAAAAACCGTCACAGTTCCACTGTATAATTAAAGCCATTAAAAATTGATAAAAATAAATTAAATAAATAGATAAATTAAAAACTGCCAGAGGGAGAGTCAACGCTTAATGCGTGTTCTCTCTTTAGCCTTCGCCCGGATAATTTCTAACTCGGAAATATATTCGTCTTCTTCCAAAAACTCTGGTTGGCGACCAGATGGACCCGGGTACTGAGACTTTCCACGCCTGCTTTGCGTGGCCGCGGTGGGTGTTGTGGTTGGGTTCTTCTTTGAAGAGCCCTGACTAGCATCGCTTTTTTCCGGCGGTGTGCCCTTCTTAGTTGCCGGCTTGGTAGCCATATCCGGCTTGGCTTGTTTTGTATTCTTAATCGTATGTTCTTCCTTCTTTTTCTCTTGCGTGTCTGTATTATTATTTTTCTCACTATCTACTACGGCAGCATAAGAACGGGAGAACGTAGGCGCGATAAGTGTTCTGTATTTCTTTCGTGCTTCATGATATGGCAGCTTTTCCACGGTCTTTATCTCCTTTATTTTTTTCTCTTCTCTCATCTTGGGGAAATCTCGGGAGTATACCGGATGTGGTCCCTCGCAATTTACACAGGTTGGTTCAGAGGTGCACGCGTCACCTTGGTGTTTCTTTGCCACAGCATGGGCAGGTGGCCTTGCCCTCACATATGGTAGCGATGTGGCCGAAACGCTGACATTGAAAGCACCGCATGGGACCAGGGATGAATGGCCGTACGGAAACAGATTCGTATCCCACATAGACTTTGTCAGGGAGTTAGTCACGACAGAAAGTGAGGATGACGGACGTGCTGTTGATCAGCTCACTGTTCCTCTTTGTTTTAAGACGGCGGCAGTCTATTACACCCTGAGAAGCCATCTCACTCTTTATCTCATCTTCAGAGACGTAGAGCAGGTCGTAATGCGAGATGACTCCCCGACATGTGTTGAGTGTTGTTTGGTGCACCTGGACCTTAACAGGTATTTCGTTAAATTTTGTCATTTTCAATAGCTTTTGGCTTTGTTTCGTTGCTGGTTTTAATTAACAGTGATCCATCCCTTAATTATTTCGCAGATTCTAAATCACCGGGTATCGCTGCCGACAGAACTCGTCGTATTAGAAAGGGAGACAACTTTGTCAGGGTCTCACCATCATTTGCACATCTCATAACGAGAAATTTCCGACAAGCGGTAGACTTACTTTCTCCCCCGCCCACTTCCGGACGGGATCTTTTCGTCGGAGGAAGAAAATAGTTATCCATGAACTCAAAACAGAACTTCATCCCCTGGGGTCCCCACCCGCCACGGAGCCACACATTCGGGACGCCACACCGAGATCCGGGGTGGTCGCCAGGGCTACCCAAGGGATATAGGAACCTTCGAAATGGGGTCTCTTTCGGGTTAGAACCTCCAGCGCGGTGGCCTTCCGAACCCACACTCCTTCGGCCGCCCTACGGAGACCCCCATATCTCCAGCACTAACCCGTCCTGGCGTATGCTCGGAAGGAGCCGCCAAGCTCCCCAACCGCCAGGAGCCCATTGACCGAGCTGGGCTCTTCTCGGCCGCCCGTTTTGCGGGGAATCCAGGGCCGAAGTGGGGATTTGAACTCCGGCCCATACCGGGTTTCCGACGCCCAGCTGGGTGCTGGAGAACTCACCCACCAGGATCCCTTTCTCCCCCACGTACGGGTCTCCACGCACGGCAAACACGTGGGTGATTCTGGACGCCAGATGTTACGGCTACTCATCACAGCAGAGTCACATGCTGTCTGGACACTATCCGAGCGAGCGACGGGGTTTTTTAACGAGTTTGTCTCCTCGGTGGGCTCGGGTCCGTGGGGGCGCGACTCCCCAAAGGCGCAACCCCCTCTTCCCCCCGTGCGGGGGACTACTGCCAGAGAACTGTAGCTGTATGTTAAACTGTATCCGTGATATTATATGCCAACCGTGGTGCATAAGGTACTGCTGCATGGAAGTGAAATTGCAAAAGAAGCGATTCTTCCCTTGGGACAACTTTCAGAAGAGGCACTTGAAGCTCGGAATGAGGACACATACAGTGGCGGAAAGAATTAACGCAAAGCTCATTGGCGTCTGAGAGCGGCCAATTCAGAAACTACTTGTCTTCAAACATTTTACCCTCGTAATGCTCTCATACAACCGGGAGTTTTAAAAGCAATATATCCCTTATACCGGGGAAATAATCATGGTAGTTAGTAGTAGTACCATGGGTTTAGGGTGTTTATTTCATAGTTTTTAGGTTGCCTCGACAACTAAGGCCATTTGCACCACTGACAATCTATAAAATCAAAGTTTTAATAGGTACATAAACAGGCATTTAAACATTCGTTAAAATTTTGAAATAAAAGGGGTAGTCAGATTATAAAAATGTTAGAATTTAAACACTGTTAATAATCATGCTCGTCGCATTATGACAAGGCGCAAAAGATCTGTCCTACGCCACTACGTGTCCTACGCCATACTCTCCGTAGTGTACTTCGACCTCGACTCACGTAGAATGCAATCTACTCTCGTCGGGACATCAGTGTACACAGACGGCATATTGGGTATTTAGACTGCCTTAGAACCCAATCATTCCGGTGGTGTATTGGGTTAAGTATCGTGCAACAAATCAGGGGTCCCACGGATCAAGTCCCAGTGACGGATGACTTGATGCTGCACACACACTTTAAACATTGTTCTGATCTTAAAACTTCGCAATACCTTTCACAAGGTCAATAGGATATTGCATTGTTATTAAATTCTTACGCGCTTATTTATTTGTTGAAATTCGACTACTATATTGCATAACCATTAGGGCAGTTGACTGTGGAAAGAATTTTGACTACCATTTCCGCGTCGGCCAACCCAGCTTCAAGGCCCCTAACATTGTGAAAAAATAAAAAATGAAAAAGCAGGAGCAATTTCCACAATTTTACGCTTAATAATACTACCGGTTTCACTTCCCAGCATCATCAGGTACCGCTGATTACCGCAGGTACCTGATGATGCTGAAAAGCGAAACCGGTGGTATTAATGAATGTAAAATTGTGGAAATTGCTCCTGCTTTTTCATTTTTCATTATGTCACGTTTCCACTCCATCTCGCCTGAAACCTCAGACTATACTCCTAACATTGGCTGTATGTTCGATGTGTTAGTTAGTTATTGTTATTTTTAGGGTGCGTCGACATCTTAGGTCATTTTGCACCGCATCATTCCATTCGTAAAAATTCATTTTGGGAGGATCATGTCATAAACCTGAACCTGAAGGAATCTGGATATTTACTTCCTCGGAATATAAAATAATAGGTGAGAAAGTTGAGTGCATGAATACAAATTGTGTAACGAGGTTAGATTTCATTCAGCAGACCAATAGTTTTCAGAAATTTTATTACCCGACTAAGACGTTCAGGGTCGTCACGAAGCATATCGTTTAGTCCTCCAACAAGGTTCATCCTATATCGCAATATCCGATATAGGTCACATTCCGTCAGGATATGTCTCACACTGATTATAGAGTCACATTCCTCACAATGGGGCGGGATTTTCTCTTCTGTGAATAGATTGGAGTGAGTCATGGCGCAGTGCCCTATCCTCAGTCGTGTGATGACTACCTCCTCTCTCCGAGTATTCCTGACCGAAGAGGCCCACTCTGACACGTCAGGTTTCACACTACGGAGTTTGTTCCCCGTTTGGGAACACCAGCGTTCTTTCCACTGATTTAGAACGATTCTCTTCCACGCTACCTGGAGATCACCTGCAGGTACTGGAAGTGTATTGCATTCTATATCGGATAGAGCCTCCTTCGCCGCTCTGTCTGCCTTTTCGTTTCCGCGTATTCCCATATGCCCTGGTATCCACATGAAACTGATTTTCACACCCCTCATTTGGAGGGAGTGGAGGGCAACATGAATTTCGTTTGCATTGGGATGCGACGGAGAGAATCGGAGTATGGTTTGCAGAGAGCTCATTGAGTCAGTGCAGATGACATAAGGTGTGCCGTTTTGATGGATTCCCTGAAGGGCCATCCACAGAGCAATCAATTCAGCCGTGAAAATACCACACAGAGGGCTGAGCTTCCGCTTGATGACACCGTGGTGATTTGAGACCACGGCACATGCACACGCCGAATCAGTTTTCGACCCGTCCGTAGTAGTAGTAGTGTTTATTTTATAGGGTGCGTCGGCGGCTAAGGCCATTTTGCACCACTCACTGACTGGTATTGATAAAGGGGATTAGGCCCGTTCTGAAATTAACGTGTCAATAATTTACAAGAGGTATCATTTATATTTTATTGAAAAGTCGAGTTGAGTGTAGGAATGCTATCAGTCGGGAAATGTTTTCGGGAGTGTCTCCTAGTACCTCAGCTAGGTTGACTCCGAGGTTGTGATTCACCCGTGCAGTACGATATCTTGCACAGTCCGTCAGGATATGTCGCACTGTTAGTGGACAATCGCAATTTAAGCATTGGGGCTGTATTCTCTCTTCGGTGAAGAGGTATGAATGGGTTAATAAGCAGTGACCAATTCTTAAGCGTGTTAAAACCACTTCCTCCCTGCGGACATTTCTTATAGAGGTCTGCCACGCAGTTATTACGGGCTTTATTTCCCGAAGTTTGTTATTTTGGATTTCGAGCCATTGCGTCTTCCAATTTTGTCTAATCATACCCCTCATGGCATTCCCTAAATCTTCCGCTGGCATTAACTGAAAATCTGTATCCGGAGACCTGAGCGCATCTTTGGCTGCAGAGTCTGCTTTCTCATTCCCTGGTATGCCCACATGTCCAGGGACCCAAGCGAAGCTTATAGTGGTCCCTTTTTTACTCAGGGATAACAGAGTGCTTTGTATGTCCTGAACAATGGGGTGACAAGGAGAATAAAGAGATATGGATTGGAGAGCACTGTAAGAATCTGTACAGATCATAAATGACGCAACACTGTTTTTAATGGATCGGAGAGCAATCCTAATGGCAGTGAGCTCAGCCGTAAAAATGGAACAGTACGGATTCAATTTTGCCTTAAGGACTCCATGATATGGGGATACCACAGCGCACCCACAGGCGGTATCCGATTTCGAACCGTCAGTGTACACGAACGTAGATTCGGAGTTTTCGGCGCGGAATTCCTTGAAAAGTTGTTGGTATTCTCCCGGCATAGTAGTAGATTTAGAGCAGCGAGTAAGATCAAGTCTCAAAGCTGGCCGGGGAATTAACCACGGCGGCACGTTGCTGTACCCAGTGGGGTACGTGGCGGGCAAGGTAAAATTGCGTTCTGCGATTAGGTTTCTGAAGCGAACACTTAGAGGTTTAGTGGATCTTGTCTTTCGGTTAAAAAGGTCTAAAAGCAGTGGGTGAGAAATAATGTTAAAACAGGGGTGGTTCGGCGCGGATAAAATTTTTGTGGCATAATTGCACATCAACGTCTCTCTGCGATTGACTAGGGGAGGCTCTCCTGCATCGGCGTAAATGCTCAAGACAGGGGAGGTCCTGAAGGCACCGGTTGCTAAACGCAGTCCCGTATTATGAACCGTCGAGAGCGGTTTCATGTAGGTCTCACGGGCGGATGAGTACACAATCGATCCGTAGTCTAGCCTTGAACGTACTAATGCTCGATACAGCATAAGCATTGAGGTACGATCCGCGCCCCATGTCGAATGTGACAGAAACCGTAAAATGTTCAGAACTTTGAAGCATTTGTCTCTTAGAGCTCGGAAATGTTCGCGCCAATTCAGGCGCCGGTCCAATGTCATACCCAGAAATCGGGCGTTCTCAACGTAAGGAAGCTCATTACCATTGAGATATAGGGACGGTGGGGCTTGTACACCCCGTCCTCGGTAAAAGTGAATGCATTTCGTTTTCTCAGTAGAGAAACGGAATCCATTCCTCTGAGACCAAACGGAGAGCTTATTCAGAGTCAGCTGGATCAGCCTAGAGGCATTCGTTAATTTTGATGACCTGCAGAAAATAGCGAGGTCATCAACAAACAAGGAGCCCATAACTGGGGAGCGGATACACTCGGTCACATCGTTTATCGCAATGGCAAATAGGGTCACGCTCAGTACGGACCCCTGGGGTACTCCATTTTCTTGTGGATATAAGGTAGATAGATATTCACCTATTCTAACTTTAAAAACTCGGGCATACAGAAAATTTTTAATGAAAATAGGTAGATTTCCTTTAAACCCCCATTTATCAAGTGTCTTCAGAATTTTGTACCGCCAAACACGGTCATACGCTTTCTCTAAGTCGAAGAACACGCCAATTACGTTTTGCCGCAAGAGAAATGCTTCCTGAATGAAATTGTCAGTCCTGACGAGATGGTCGGAGGTTGACCTACCCCGTCGAAAGCCGCACTGGATATCCGAAAGAAGGTTCCGCCGCTCCAACCACCAAACGAGACGACGGTTGACCATTCTTTCCATCACCTTGCATACGCAGCTGGTGAGAGATATCGGTCTATAGTTGTTTGGGTCCGATCCATCTTTTCCTTGTTTAAGGATGGGTACGACTATGGACTCCCTCCAAGGGTCTGGAAAACTACCCTCTGACCAAATTTGGTTAAGGGATCGCAGCATATGGGGGAGTGCTTCTTTGGGAAGATTTCTTAGAAAAGCGTTATGCACCTTATCTATTCCTGGTGAGCCGTCACGGGATTCGAGGATGGCGGAGGTCAACTCCCACAGAGTAAAGGGGTCGTTGTAAACCTCGCCAGAGTCTCTCGGGTTAAAGGTAAGAGGTATCGTCTCATTCTGCTCTTTCAGTGTTCTAAATGGTTCGTCGTAGCTGCCGTTACGACTCGTCTCCGAGAGTCGACGTCCAAAGCACTCGCTTATTTCGGGAGGTGTCGTCAGAACTCGGTCAGTCTCCTTCAGGGATGAAATTGCAGGGTTGTGGTTAGAGCCAGAGATGCTTTTAATCTTCCTCCAGATGTTGGATATGGGAGTCCTGTGGTTTATAGAACACACAAACTCCTCCCATGAAGCTTTCTTGGCCTCCTTAACCACTTGCCGAGCTTTCGCTCTGAGGCGCCGGAAGGCGGTGAGATTTGTCGCCGTAGGATATTTGCTAAATATTCGGAGTGCCCTCTTTCGCACCTGTATAGCTTTTGCGCACTCCTCGTTCCACCAAGGAACTGTGGGCCTGTGAGATTTGCATTTAGAACGGGGTACGGTGGAATTTGCGGCTTCTAGAATGTTATCTGTGAGTACTTTTATGTTCCCCACACCATTCACATTGTCGTCGTGGTTAAAATAAAAATTTCTTTTAAAAAGAGACCAATTGGCCTTGCGGACAACCCAATTGCTTGGTTGAGTCGGACGGTGGATAAAACCGCCACCTTTAGTAATTAAAATAGGGTAGTGGTCGCTACCGCATAAATCTTTATGTACGGACCACTCAAGCCTACGCATTAGGCCACCTGTCGAAATACTTAAGTCGATACACGAGAAGGTACCGTTGAAGCTGTTGAATCGAGTTTTTTCACCGGTGTTTAATAAAAACAAGTTAAGGTCATTGATAAAATTTGTGACTATGTGTCCCCTTTGATTGCACTGAGTTCTTGTGCTACCCCATAGGGTGTCGTGTGCGTTGAAGTCACCCATTAAAACATAGGGCCGAGGTAACTGACGAACGAGGGATTCTAAATTAACTCGACTCACAGGTGCACCTTCCGGCAGATATACGTTGCAGAGAGTAATTGCCTCGGGTGCGTGTACTGTCACTGCAATTGCCTGCAGCGGAGTGTCCAATTGCACTCGTGAGGTGTATAGGGCCTCCCGAATAGCAATTGCCACTCCACCCTGGGCTCGCTGACCACTGGTGTCGTCAAGTCTAAAAAATTTAAAACCTTTTAAAACGGTCTTGTCTGTCAGCTTAAAATGCGTCTCTTGCAGGCATATGCAGACGGGGTTATAGTCTCTAATTAAAACAACCAGCTCCTCCTTGTGCCTATAAAAACCATTCATATTCCATTGTAGAATAAAATTCATGGTTTAAATTGTTAAAATAAATAAATAAATAGGTTAAAATCTGGAAATGTACGTATGTACACAGTGAGCGGAGGATCAACGTTTTAACCGCTGTTTCCTCTGCTTTATCCTGGCCTGGAACACTTCTGTGTCCGAGACACAGAGGTCTTCTTCCATGGCATCATATTGTGCATCTTTAGAGGATGTGGGTGGGGGTGTTTTATCCCGCTTATTCCCAGCATCCTCAGAAGTAGATTTTGGGTTTTTCTTAGGGGAAACCGCCTTAGAATGACTTTTCCTGTCTGTGACTTTATTAATTTGCTTTTCTGTTTTTTTTTGTTCTCGTATGGGCATCTTCGTGCTCTCAATGCGAAAATCATTATAAGTCTGAGTAGAGATGGTACATGTAGTTTTTTTAGTGGTGGTTGCGACTATTTGCGAATACGATTTTGAAAATGTTGGGGCCATCTGTGACCGGTATTTCATTCGTGCCTCGGAATAGGGGATTCTTTCCAGGGTCTTTATTTCCATTATCCTCCTTTCATCTTTCATGACGGGACAATCTCGGGAGTACGATGGATGCGTGCCCTCGCAGTTGACGCAGAAAGGCTCCGATGAACATTTCTCACCGTCATGCTTGTCCTTGCCACAGCGCGGGCAGGTGTTCTTGCCCTCACATCGCGGTGCGATGTGGCCGAATTTTTGGCATTGAAAGCAACGCATCGGGTTGGGAAAGAAAGGTCTCACAGGTACCGATTCATAGCCTAGGTAGACTTTGCTCGGGATTTTATCCAAACCGAACGTGAGGATTACCGAGGTAGTATTAATCACTTCACCGTTACGCTTTGTTGTAAGTCGTCGACAATCAATGACACCCTGGGAAGCCATCTCCTTCTTAATTTCGTCTGGTTCGACATATAGTAGGTCGTAGTGGCTGATCACACCCCTAGATGTATTTAGAGTACGGTGGATCTCGACATTGATTGGTATATCGTGCAACTTATCTACTTTTAACAATTTTTCGGCTTGTACGTTATTGGCTGTTTCGATTAGTAGGGAACCATCTCTTAGTTTCTTTACTGAGTTTGGCTCTCCTGGAATGATGGCTTGAAGTGCTTTTTTAATGAAGAAGGGAGAAACCTTTTTCAAATTTTCGCCGTCCTTGGAGCATTTCAATGACAGAAACCGTTTTGCTCTTTCGAATAACTGTTCTCCTCCGCCCGTGTCCGGGCGGGATCTCTTTGGTGGAGGAAGAATTTCAGACTCCATACTACGTTATATTTCATCCCCTGGGCTCCCCACCCACCACGGAGCCACACATTCGGGACGCCACACCGAGATTCGGTGTGGTCGCCAGGGCTACCCAAGGGACATAGGAACCTTCGAAAGAGGGTCTCTTTCGGGTTAGAACCTCCAGCGCGGGGGCCCTCCGAACCCACACGCCTTCAGCCGCCCTACGGAGACCCCCATATCTCCAGCACTAACCCGTCCTGGCGTACGCTCGGAAGGAGCCGCCAAGCTCCCCAGCCGCCAGGAGCCGATTGACCGAGCTGGGCTCTTCTCGGCCGCCCGTTTTGCGGGGAATCCAGGGCCGAAGTGGGGTGTTGAACTCCGGCCCATACCGGGTATCCGACGCCCAGCTGGGTGCCGGAGAACTCACCCACCAGGATCCCCTTCTCCCCCACGTACGGGTCTCCACGCACGGCAAACACGTGGGTGATTCTGGACGCCAGATCTTACGGCTACTCAGAACAGCAGAGTCACATGCTGTCTGGACACTATCCGAGCGAGCGACGGGGTTTTTTTACGAGCTTGTCTCCTCGGTGGGCTCGGGTCCGTGGGGGCGCGACTCCCCAAAGGAAGAGATAACTCTCCTCCCCCCGTGCGGGGTCGACCCGTCCGTGTACACGGGAATTAACTCTGGATTGAGGGCTAAGAATTCGTTGAAGAGCTGCTTGAACTCGGTGGCCGAGGTGGAACTCTTGAGACGTCTGTGGAGTTGCGTATCGCATAACGGTCTCGTCTTCTCCCATGGAGGTAGTCTAGAAGTAGTAGCGGGGAATAGTACGGGAACGTTGAACGGACATTCGTCTAAAAAGTTTCTTAGTCGTACGCTTACTGGTATGGTGGCTTTCCGTCGTCGGTTAAATATTTCTAAAAATCGTGGTTTGAAAATGACATAATGCGCTGGGTGATTTCTCGTCGCTAAAATTTTTGCAGCGTAGTTGCACATTAGAAACTTCCGTCGCGTTTCGAGAGGTGGTTCACCAGCTTCAGCACACAAACTCAGGATGGGTGACGTCCTGAAAGCCCCAGTTGCCAAGCGCAGGCCAGCATGGTGTACGGTTGATAGTGGTTTCAGGTAGGAGTCACGTCCAGACGAATAGACTATGGACCCGTAATCTAATCTGGAGCGTACTAGTGCGCGGTACAATAAAATCATTGAGGAGCGATCCGCTCCCCAAGTCGTTCCAGTTAAAAACCGTAAAATATTTAAAATCTTCAGACATCTCTCCCGCAAGTCTTTCGTGTGTTCACGCCAGTTTAGCCGTCGGTCAAATATCATCCCCAAGAAGCGATATGACTCAACGAAAGGGAGTAAAGCATTGCCCAGGCGAAGGTTTGGTGGGAAATGAATCCCACGCATACGGTGGAAATGCAGGCACTTAGTTTTCTCCGCAGAGAATCGAAATCCGTTTCGCTTGGACCACACGTTCAGCCTGTTGAGAGTAATTTGCAACTGCCGTCCTGCTGTTGCAACTCTAGACGAACGGCAAAATATTGCCAAGTCGTCTACAAATAGAGAACCCATCACCGGTTCCTGAATACAGTCGACTACGTCGTCAATAGCAATGGCGAAGAGAGTCACGCTTAAAACTGAGCCCTGGGGTATGCCATTGTCAAGTGAATAAAATTGTGACAGATGCCTTCCTGTTCGTACCTTAAAAACTCGGTCGGTTAAAAAGTTTTGAATAAAAATCGGCAAGTTCCCCCTAAAACCCCACGCATGAAGCCTGTCTAAAATTCTCCTCCGCCAGACTCTGTCATACGCCTTTTCTAGGTCGAGAAAGACTGCTACGACATGCTGTCGAAGGAGGAAGGATTCCTGAATAAAATTTTCTGCACGGACGAGGTGATCTAATGTGGATCGACCTCGGCGGAAGCCACATTGAATGTTTGAGAGAAGCATTTGCTTTTCCAGCCACCACATGAGTCTCCGATTTATCATTCTCTCCACGACTTTACATAGGCAGCTTGTGAGGGAAATGGGTCTGTAATTATTCGGGTCAGCTTTTTCTTTTCCTTGTTTAGGGATAGGTACCACTATTGACTCCCGCCATGACGATGGAAAATCCCTATCAACCCAAAGTTGGTTTAAAGTGAGCAGAACTTCGTCCAATGCCTTTTCCGGAATATTACGTAGGAATGCATTATGTACCTCGTCCAACCCTGGCGAGGTGTTCCTGGTGTCTCCGATGGCGGAGGTGAGTTCCCACAGGGTGAACGGGTCGTTGTACGGAGCATCTGTATCTCCTTCTAAGAAGGAAAGGCGAGAGGCTTCGTGTTGGCGTTTACGGTGGAGAAAGGAGCCGTGGAAGTTATCGTCACTGCTTGTGTTGGCTAGGACCTGCCCAAAACCTTCCGAAATGGCGGGCGCTGTTGTCAATGAATTGCCGTCAATTTTCAAGTAGGACACGTTGTTAGGCTGTCCCGAAGCTAAAATGGATTTGACCTTGCGCCATACCTGCGCAAGTGGCGTTTTATAGTTAACACTTACAATAAATTCCATCCATGAGATCCTTTTAGCCTCTTTCACCACACGACGAGCTTTGGATCGCAGGCGGCGGAAAGAGGCCAAGTTTGTTGCTGTGGGGTATTTATTAAATATTCGAAGAGCCTTCTTACGAATACTGATAGCTCTGGCACATTCATCGGTCCACCATGGTACTCGTGGTCGTTTTGCCTTACCTCGAGATCGCGGTACACTTACATTTGCAGCTTCTATGATGGCCGAAGTTAAGAGCTCGATGACAAGGCGTCATGCGCGTTGAAATCTCCAAGCAATATAAAGGGCTAAGGAAGTTGGCGGGTAAGGTTCTCCAAGTTGCACCTTGTGACCGGCGCACCCTCCGGTAGGTAAACGTTGCATAACGTTATAGTCTCCGGAGCATGGATTGTCACCGCTACTGCTTGAAATGGAGTGGTCAAGTGCAATTGGGAGGTGTAAAGGGTCTCCCGAATAGCAATTGCCACTCCACCATGGGCTCTTTGACCACTGGTGTCGTCGTGTCTAAAAACATTAAAACCCTTTAAATTCCTTTATCTGTAGCTTTAAAATGCGTCTCTTGGAGACAAACACAACTAGGGTTAAAATCACGAATTAAAATAGTAAGCTCCTCCCTGTGTCGGTAAAAGCCATTACAGTTCCACTGTATGATAAAAGCCATTAAAATAGGGAATAAGTTAAATAAATAAACTAAAACTCGATCACTAGGCTAGAGGGAGACTTAACGCTTAAAGCGTCTCTTCTCCTTAGCCTTCGCCCGGTTTATCTCTGACTCCGAGATATCATCTTCATCCATGGATTCTGGTAGGCTATGTATAGCCTTACCAGATGGACCGGGGGACTGGGACTTCCCACGCTTGTTTTGCGTGGTCCCGGTGGTGCCTGAGTTGGCGTTCTTCTTCGAAGAATCCAACACGGCGTCATTTTTCCCTGTCGGAATGTTCTTTGTTACCGGTTTAGTAGCCTTATCCGGTTTGGCTTGGTTGTTGCTGTTGTCCGTTGCTTTGCTCTCTTTCACGTTCTTTTTGTTTCCTTGGCTTACATTGTTTTTATTATTATTAACTGAGGTGTCTACTACTGCAGCGTACGATCTTGAAAAGGTAGGTGCCGTTAACGTTCTGAATTTTTTGCGGGCTTCAAAATAGGGTAACTTCTCCACAGTCTTGATTTCCATGATTTTCTTCTCTTCCATCATTTTTGGACAATCACGGGCGTACACTGGGTGTGTACCCTCGCAATTGACGCAGGATGGATCTGAGGTGCAGGAATCGCCGTCATGTTTATCTTTGCCACAGCGTGGGCAGGTGGCCTTGCCCTGGCATCTTGTAGCAACGTGGCCGAAACGCTGGCATTGGAAGCATCTCATAGGACTTGGGATGAATGGTCGGACTGACACAGATTCGTAGCCCACATATACCTTTTCGGGAAGTGTCGCGTGAGTATGTTAGGATTACGGATGTGCTATTTATCAGCTCGCCGTTCCTTTTAATTTTTAATCGGCGACAGTCTATTACGCCTTGTGGAGCCATCTCCGTCTTAATTTCATCATCGGACACGTAGAGGAGGTCATAGTTGCTGATTACACCCCGGCAAGTGTTAAGGGTGCGGTGCACTTGGACCTTGACAGGGATATTATTAAATTTCTCTAATGCGAGTAATTTTTCACTTTGTGCTTCGTTTGTTGTCTGTATTAGGAGCGTTCCGTCTCTTAATTTTTTGGCGGATTTTAGGTCACCCGTCACTGTTGCTGAAAGGACTCTGCGTATTAAGAAAGGTGACACCTTAGTAAGGGTCTCCCCTTCGTTTACACATTTCATCACAAGAAATCTGCGGCAAGCGGAAGCTATATTTACTCCCCCGTCCGTTTCCGGACGGGATCTTTTGGTTGGAGGAAGATTGATTGTCTCCATGAATGCGTGAAGAAAAATTCATCCCCTGGGCTCCCCACCCACCACGGAGCCACACATTGGGGACGCCACACCGAGATCCGGTGTGGTCGCCAGGGCTACCCAAGGGATATAGGAACTTTCGATAGGGGGTCTCTTTTGGGTTAGAACCTCCAGCGCGGGGGCCCTCCGAACCCACATGCCTTCGGCCGCCCTACGGAGACCCCCATATCTCCAGCACTAACCCGTCCTGGCGTACGCTCGGAAGGAGCCGCCAAGCTCCCCAGCCGCCAGGAGCCGATTGACCGAGCTGGGCTCTTCTCGGCCGCCCGTTTTTCGGGGAATCCAGGGCCGAAGTGGGGTATTGAACTCCGGCCCATACCGGGTTTCCGACGCCCAGCTGGGAGCCGGAGAACTCACCCACCAGGATCCCCTTCTCCCCCTTGTACGGGTCTCCACGCACGGCAAACACGTGGGTGAATCTGGACGCCAGATGTTTCGGCTACTCAGCACAGCAGAGTCACATGCTGTCTGGACGCTATCCTAGCGTACGAAGGGTTTTTTGACGAGGTTGTCTCCCCGGTGGGCTCGGGTCCGTGGGGGCGCGACTCCCCAAAGGAAGAGATCACCCTCTTCCCCCCGTGCGGGGCCGTGGACAGCATTCTAGCCTTGGAAGAGTTTCAGATGAGCATTGCATATTACCCCGATTATAGAGGATTCATGATTCACATTCATTAGCTTCTCAATGTCAATTGAATTGACATTGTTTAAATGGGTTATTATTTGTTACGTGTTAATGTTTATGTTGAGGGAAACTTTTTCAGATCAAATACCTCCATGAGCAGACCACGAATTATTTGTGCCGTGATTTGGGGGATCGATTGTACACAACGAAATTATTGCCATGCTCATAACGGATGAGTTGCCCAGGGGCATATATATGAAGAGGATAGCAATGAAATGCTCTTCAGAGGAGAGCTACCCGCGGGTCATTGCACTTGTCTTTGGTTAGTGATTACTTATTTCTTATAGTATTAGTCCCTTATTTCGTATACTTAATGCATACTTAATCCATACTGGGTGATGGTGTATCTCATGTATTTATTCATTTTTTGTAATTGGGTCTTAAGTGAAAATGAAATCACGCTCTGATCGACCGGTGGACTTGGTGACGGTGAAGTGGAGCATGGGAGAAGGGCTCCGCCAGGCTCCACTGAGGGGGGGAGGGATCTTACATGCTCTAACAGCCGAAGAAAACTGTGATTATGCCTTGTGAATATGAGTTGTGACTATGACTACTGTGTATATATTTTTTACCTAATGGTCGTTAATTAAAAAGTTTAATGGTCGTTAAAAAAAGTTCAACAATGAAGGAGATGCTGATGTAGCAGCTGCGCCTTCCTCTTGAATACTTTGTTGAATGAAGACAGCTGTTACTTTCCTGAAGAGGAGAGCAGTCGCTTCGAAAAATTTTCTATCATGAATTGTCTTTCGCCTAATGTCTCTTGGCCCAGGAATGAATGCAGAATATTGCCAGGCACGAAAACAGGTATGATTTCATTTCATAAATTTCTTCCCTTAAAGTAAGGCAGGGAAAATGCTGAAAATATTTTATTCTGTGAAAACAAACTATATGAGGTTCAAGGGTTGAGTATCTGAACCAAATAGGTTAATTGCATGGACTATTTTAATATTATTTCTTCCAGATACATATGATGAAGCCTGCCAATTTGATAATGCTGCCATCGAAACCAGTGACTCTTGACATCCACAAACCCCATGGTCGTGTCCTCCGGAAAAAGAAACCTAGAAAGCGGGTAAAGGAGCACATTGCAGAGGAAACGTCAGAGTCAGAAATGGGGGAGAGAGCAAATGGGAGAGGTATTTCACCTCCTCCAATATATGGTAAGACATGAGTTTTATGATTAAGTAATTACTTCAATTCAGGGTTTTTCCAAAGTTTTAACATTGACTTCTGGGTCTGAGTATTGAATACGTTAATTTTGTTTATTTGCAGTTAAAATCACTGATTCCCATGAGCCTGCTACGCAGTCTGAATCTCATGACATGCAAGACTCGTATCCAGTCATGATTTTGCCCGGAATTGGCAATGAAAACGATGAAATAGAGGTGGTGATTGACCATAGAGAGGGCTTCACCATGGTGCAGCGACCATCAAGAGATGGAACTTGACGCTGCACAAGCAACCATGGAAATGTGGAAGAGAAATTTAATGCCATTCTCAGTATGAGCAATTAATATGACATTTAACTTGAGAGATTGATATGAATAATGATGAGTAGAGAAACATGTTGTAGTTCTTCAGTTGACTGTATGATTGTATCTTTTTCATGCTAATCAGCACTGCAGTGACACTTCACTGAGTTTACTGGGAAATATTAGGGTTCTGTAATATGCACAACTCCGAAAAATCTACTAAATCTGGAAATTTGTGTAATAGTGCCCTTAATAATCCCTTTAAATAGCTGAAAATATTCCTCAAATTCATCAATAGCCTGTTACCTCTTTTAGACAAACTGGTGAACATGGAGCTGCAGATAGGTGAGCCAGCTAGCTTGCTATCATTGCTGGCTAAGGAGGGTGGTAACTCACTACCTCAGATAAGCCATTCCATCGAGAAGACCTTCCCATAGAAAATAAACTGTGAAGGAGTTCGAAGAACTGGAATGTTACCCGAGAAGTGATCCAGAACTTTTTGAAAAAGTGGTAGGTTTTGCTTTTTTTTATTTTATGCTTGTCGACCTTAAGAGTCAGCTGCTTGAAATACAAAAATTCCCGGTACAAACTTTCAAAGATAAGGGGACAACAGTGTGGAGAAGGCAGTGTTCAATGTATATAAATATTTTTTTAAATATTTTCAAGTGTTCAAAATATAATTTTTAAATTGCTTTTTAAATAATATTCGCCTTTTCCTGTCAAATTTAAAAAAAGAATATGTGCAAAAAATTAAGCCATTTGTACGTATCAATATGCATGTTAACAACAAAATGATATCACTTTAAAAGATAACACCTATTACATAATTTTAAAATCTTGAAAAAGTCACGGATCTAGCCATTTTGATTTTAAATTTGAAATAATATTTAAATCATTTTTCAATATTCTTCTGCTACTCGGGTAGTAGTAATTTTCTTTTGTCCCACTTATTGATCCACTTCTGTTGTGAATCTTTGTTAATGACTTGGCTAATATACATTCATCATTGCATATGTCTAATGTTTGCAGACAATGTAAAAGTATGTAAAAAGTGGGACAACTTGTAAATATTGTGTCCATGTACTATCAGATTTAAGCAGTCTGGTCACTTGTTCACGTGGCATCTCATAATGCATGATAAGAGACTGACGTGCATAATTTCATTTTTGGTCAGCAAGCAAAAAGAGTTATCAATGTGTTTTATATTGTATTAATTTCGATAGGTAGATGTTCTGACAAAAAGCCAGTTAGAGGGACGGTACCACAAGCCTCCTACTTCATTGGATTTCACTGAAATGTGAGTGATCATATTCATCATGTTACAAAATATTGAAGAGTGCTGTTAACATCGAGTATTGCTTCAACATTATATTACTGTTGTACTCTTCTTTCAGCCCTTGTTGCAGCAGCTTTTAACCTTTGGTGCACTTCATTAGTAGAAATCATGTCCTTATTACAAAACTTCCCAGGAAGCAGCCTTCAAGCAGATAAAAACTGTTTCTTCTGCCGAAGCCGTATTATCGGATCCAGCTCCAAAGGCAGGTGATTCGCAGGCCAACCAGCTCGTAAGAAAACCACCTCTGACGGCTGCGTATGTGCGACCGGGGACACGAATTTCAGCACGTAAAAGTGAACCTAGTGTAGGAATTACTTGTATCGACAATCCTACTCCCAATCTTAAACGTGAGTCTGCCGCTGCTATCCCCGCAGACAGGTGTAGTGATACTATCGCAGTTAACCAAGCCACCGAAGAAAATAACTATGGCTTTACTCGTGTGACACACAAACGTTATCGCCGTCCTCCTCCATCTAGGGGTACTTCTAACAAGATCTGCTCTCTCTCGGGCATCCCAAAGCGCTCACACATTCACATTTGGAATCTTCCTCCTGACACAACATGCGCCTCGGTGCTCCAGTACATTAAGGAACAAAAGCAAGAAATAACCGAATCATCTATAGAGATCGAACAGCTAAAAGTCACTCGTGGAGACTGCCTCATTTCGTGTCTCGGTTAGTAGTGAACTCGGTGACCAGCTTCTCAGTGCTGAATTTTGGCACGAAGACGTGTGTTTCGGGAATTATTTTTTCCCAAACCTCGCCAAAAAGCGCCAACGAGATAGAGCAGCATTTAAAGGTACTCCACATTAACATTCAATGTGTACGCAACAAGACCCTTGATCTAGAAGTTTTTGTGAGTGACCATAAACCAGACGTTCTCTGCCTTAACGAACACTGGCTTTCGGCCGACGAAGTGAACACTTTCCATCTGCCCGGCTACGTGTTAGCAGATTTTTTTAGTCGATATATGCTAAAAAATGGTGGCGTCTTAATCCTCGTATCTCGGAATTTAAGATACATCCCTGTGAAAGTCCCCTATGATAGGCTGAACGAAGAACAAGTGTTTGAATCTTGCATGACTAAAATTGAACTTGACAAGAGAGAAATTTATTTAGTGACCGTCTATCGCTCTCCTTCCAGCAGTTTCAATATTTTTCTCGACAAACTATCCGAACTTCTTGAACTAATTCATAATGACGTTGAGAATCCTTTTCTTATCATCACTGGGGACTTCAATTGCAATGTTCTTCAAGATTTTAGAGAAAAATGGGAATTGTTAGATATTCTTTCTTCTTTCAATCTGAATATCACAAATGATGAACCGACAAGAGTTAGTCATACTTCCGCGACCCTCATTGATTACATCTGTACGAATTTTGACCCGATGTCTGTTGAAACTAAAGTTGTTGTGTCTCATATATCAGATCATTTCCCATTACTTTGCAAAATTGAAGTTAGTTCTTCAAAAATGAGTTCAACCTCATATAAGAGACTTCTCTGAAGAAAATATTATCACTTTCTGTGAATTGCTAAATTCTCATGATTGGTCTAGCATTTATCACATGTCCTCTTTTGATGACAGCTTCAATCTTTTTTACTCATCATACCTAGAGTACTTCGACTATTGCTTTCCCATCTTGCCAGTAAAAAGTAGAAGTTATTAAAGGACAAGCAACAAAAAACCTTGGGTCTCGCAAGAAATTCGCAACTTATCGAGGTATATGAAAGACATGGCTCTGTACTTCAATGGTAAAACGGACCCCACTGATAGACGCGAGTATACTGTCTTGAAAAAGAATTATAGGTATATCCTTCAGAATGCCAAGAAGACATACAATAACCAAAGAATTAATAATGCTGCAAATAAAACTAAAGAAATTTGGAAAATTGTTAAAGAATCGAAACATAGCAAGAGTAATAGGTCAGACTTTAAACTCTTGAACTCCCAGGACAATACCATTTTGGATGATAACTTTCAAATGGCCTCTGCCCTCAATGATTTTTTTCTGTCACATCAACTACCCAAATTGAATCAACATACTAAATATTCCCGAACAGTAACACCTTGTAATTCCTTATTTCTTCAGCCTTGTTCTGATTCAGAATTAAGGAATGTTATCCGGAAACTAAGCAATAAGTTTACTGCTGGCCTTGATGAGATTCCAATGGTTGTAATAAAGCGTTCCTTCCATGCAATCATGTCCCCATTATTATTCTTGATCAATGAATCTTTACGGTTAGGCATTTTCCAGGTCCACTCAAAGTAGCAAAGATCATCCCTCTGTACAAAGGTAAGGGCAGTCGACAGAGGATGAATTCATATCGTCCAATCTCTCTACTGAATCAGTTCAGTATGATTTTTGAGGTAGTATTTTATTCACGTCTCATAGCTTATTTGGAATCTCTAAAATTATTATCCACCGCCCAACATGGCTTTAGGAAATCAAGGTCTACTACTACTGCCACTTACCAGGTTGTGAATAAAATATTAGATGATCTGGATAACAGACTAGAATCACTTATTCTCTCCTTTGACTTTTCTAAAGCTTTTGACTGTGTCAATCACGGTCTATTACTGCAAAAACTTGAAATGTTTGGAATTAGAGGTGCAGGCTACAAGTGGATTGAGTCTTACCTGAGTGATAGGCGACAAAGTGTTGTCCTTAGAAGGGATGGAACCAATTTTATGTCCCCTGAGAAAAAAATTGTCATGGGCGTTCCCCAGGGCTCAGTTCTGGGACCAGTTCTGTTCCTTTTATTTATAAATGACCTCCCAGATATGTTTAAATATGTACCAGGTGTACTTCCAGTATTGTACGCTGATGATACCAATGTTTTAGTGTCTGCCACATCAATGGAAAGCCTGACCTTAAAATCTAATGATGCAGCACGTGTCTTACAAGAGTGGTGTAATCAAAATTCTCTCCTCCTCAATGTGGAGAAATCTAATTTAATTTACTTTTGCAACAAGAATAAACAGCAATCACAGATCTCTGTCAAGACTGATGGTAAACCTATTCCACAAAACCTCAGTTCCTCTTTCCTGGGTGTAACTCTTGATAATCAAATATCTTGGGAGGAACATATTCAGAAGCTTCGCAGTAAATTGAGTTCTGTCTGTTACTTGATCCTGTCTATCCGAAAAACTGTAGATATTGATGTACTATTATCAATTTATTATGAATTCTACTCACATGTAATGTTTAGTATACTCTTCTGGGGCCCTAGACCCAATTCCAAAATAATCTTCAAAATTCAAAAGAGGATACTGCGTATTATCGGCAAGGTGCCTGTTTATGCTCCATGTCGCCCTCTTTTTAAGAAATTCAACATTTTACCTCTCCCCTGTGTATATATGTATGCTGTAATTGTCTGTGCAAAAAAGAATCTTTCGAATTATGCAACAAATGGTGATTACCACTGTCATTATACAAGGAGTTCTACAAGCCTCCATCAAACATTTACAAGAACCAAGAACTCAAGTTATGCACCTTGGCACATGGGCCTACTGCTATTTAACAAACTCCCACCAGAAGTGAAGGGAGTCAAAAACATATATATCTTCAAATCAAAGCTTCGTGAGTTTCTTTTGAAAAAGTTATTATTCTGTGGATGATTTTCTTCATCCATAACACCTTGCTTTTTACATGATGTATGGTAATACCTTGTAGTTTTTTGTATCTGTGTATTTTTGTACCATAATTGACGTGTCCTATATTTGTGAGAACAAATCGCCGGACAAATAAATTATTATTATTATTATTACACCTCTGCATGGCCAAATAACCTTGTAACCATCAGTCCCCATCGAGTTCTGAATTGAATACACATCAGAACTCCACTCATTACATAATGCTTAAGTCTATGCAGTGGCCGTAGGAGCCTAATGAATTCAAATATAAAAATCTTTAACCAAATTATGCTACTACCTCTTTGGATGCTTCAAGTAAATCATTTAAAGCCTAGTCATGCACTGCTTGAGTCCCTATGAGGCTAACACGTTCCAATGAGTACTACAATTGGAACATTTGTGAGTACACACCCTTTTAGTCGCCTTTTACGACAAGCAGGGATACTGTGGGAGAATTCTACATCCCCCTACCCACAGGGGAGCAATTGCAAACAGCTGTCCCACAGGAAGTAGTCATTCTCCTCTCCATAACTCATTGGGCTATCCAAGAGCATCTTTAATAAATGAAACCAGGCATTCCTTATTGTTAAGTGTTTCTAATAAAGTGAAGTGATTCTAAGAAAAATGGTTCTCTCATTACAAACTTGCAAAACCAATAAGCATTTGGAGAAAACATAAGCAGTTGGAGAAAACAAACCCATTACAAGTCTACTTCACTAATATTTTTGTGTATTGTTTATTACAAGTAATAATTTACACAATATTTTTTAATGTTTAGGGTAGGAAAGTATGTATGTATTAGAAATTGAGAGGCAACAAAATTGATACAAGAGTTAATTGACTATTATGCCTTTTATTAACCAGTGCCGGAATGGTTTTCCAGCACCATGACACCCTTGTTCACCAAGTTCTCAGAATTGCCCAAGGGAACAAAATAAAAAATTAATATTAACACTTTAAAGAGTAAAGGTGATAAAATAAAGTCATGAAATACAATTATCCTACATACTCCTACAGTAAATACCATTCCAACAAAAACCAGAAGTGAATTATAGTTTCAGTCAATGAAGCTTAACACATTAAGGGAAACACTGTCCAGTGTGTCGAGGAAATAAAAATATACATAGATGGAAAAATTCATAAATGAACGCACATAATATGCAGGTAGTCTTTATTAAAACAAATTTCATTCATATTAGTCCTGAGGAAAGAAAAATTAAGAGGAAAGCCTCGGTACAAGTTCCGCTGTACATAATTTTGTCCTCTACTTGCAATCATGGACCCACAACTTTGTGTAATAGCAAAATTTGTCCGTATCAATTACAAACAGTGTTTTGAAATTCCAAAATTGATAAAAAGTTAATATTAAAGAATCCATGTGCCTCCTGCCTCATTTTTGAGCAAGATGCCAAGAAAAAGTCACGCAATTTTCCATCTGATGGTCACACAACACTCCAGGGGACACTGCATTTTCATTCAAGTTTGACTGACACCCAGTTATTTTTTCATTAAATTTTCATCAATCACAGCTGTATTAAGCTTTCCAGCTGACCAAGTGACAATTTCCAAACCTTCAAATGCAAGCCAGAATGACATATGATGCATAAGATGTGATCTAGTAAGTGAGGCAAATCTAATAAATAATTTGCCATTAAACCTAATGTTCTTCATAAGAATGCCAAACTTAAACATGTAGCATGATTATTCCCCCATTGATATGAGCATTAAAAAAATACCAACAGGATTCAAAGTTGGCAGCAAAGGAAACAAGAAACATTCTTTAAAACTGTCTCAAACATTTAAAAAAAAACAGCAAGTCATAACTTGATGCTTTGATATCTAAAATTTCTAGCATCTCTGCTACGATAAGAAAGAAACAATTCTATCTACTCCAACGATAGTGACATGGATGACAGCCCTTTACCCCTCCATGGCTGTAGGTATGGATTCTGTTGTACCTCACCAAAGTAAGGGTTGGTGGTGATATTTGGTGGAACTATATAACAGGAAACAATCACAGATATGTACACTAACATTGTATGATACACACACTATTTTTTGTTAGCCCCAGGTTTTGACACTGAACGTTATTTGTGTAGTTCCTCACAATTACCTTAGAGATATACATATATGAGGTTAGTGTACCTGTGATTATTTTTTGTTTTATCTCTACAAAAATTTCCAACTCCGAGAAATCCATCATCTATCACTAAAAATGCTCCTATTGAAATACCACCCTTACCTTAAGAGCAGGAATGCTCTCAATCAAAACATTCAATCTGACTAGAAACTATCCCCTGATACTGAAGCACTGCAACTAAGTACTCACACACACAGGTAAACTACATAAGAGGCCTGTGAATTGAACAACTACCAAGATCATACTAAAGATGACTAGGTACCAATTCTACTCCAGTGTGCTATCTAAACCAATGCCCTCTTATATGGCTTGGTATCAATTATGTCAACTTGGCTTACAGTAAACTCTCAATTATGCAAAGCAGGATATTACAAAATTTTTGATAATAAGTAGTGAAATTGTGACCCCAGCGACAAGCCTATGGTAAATACTATTAGGCATTCGGTTATAAAGCACAATTCAAAAATCCTAAATATTTTGAAATCACAAACTTCAGGCTCTGTCCCCTTGAGCAAATGGAATTCGATTATACCAACTACAGGCGGTCCTCGACTTTCGTACACTCGACTTTCGTACAATTCGCACTTTCGTACGCTCAAAATCGACACCTTTTACTTGACTTCCGTATGCTAAATTCAGACTTTCGGACGTTGGTCTGTAATTTTTTTAAATTCCCGCAATGTTTACTGCGCATCCCAACATTCAATTGTTTCAAATGGCAGGATATGAGAATAATACGAATGTATACAATGAAGGGAATTGTTGGTAGCTGACTCTAATCTAGGTGATTTATTTGGGAGAGAGACTGCCCCTGCTATGGGCTCCTCCATCAAGAGAAAAAGAAAGCCTTCATTGGAGACATTTTTCAAAAAAGTTGACTAGACATCAAATAGCTTTCAATAAAACTAGTAAGATCTTCTTTCTAATTGATTTTTTTGTTTGAGTTCTGTTTAATTCATGTACACCTTCAGCAACGAAAATGCACAAAATATCACCCGAATTCAGTTTCTCTTTTGTCTTTTTTGAATAACATGCAAAATATACACAATCACAAATGTCACCTGCCAAATGTCGAATTTTGGTGTAAATATTAAAAGGTATCCAGAGTGCGGGTTCAACAACTACATTTTGTTATGCTTCTTGATATGTCTCTTTATTCATAGTGGACGTAATAAGTGGAATGTCAACTTAAACAGCAAGAGGAAGTTTCACTCGATAGCCAACGGAGTTCTTGTTTTTTTAAACTTTTATTTACATTTTCTGCATATGTTCTAAAGAAATTAGATGATTTGAGGAATTTTATTAACAAATTATTAAAATTTAGTGAATTGAAATAAAAGCCGTGAAAAAAAAGGTTTTATTACGTATATACAATTCTTTTGGAACGTAACCCCTAATTAGTATGGAAGTCAATGGTTCGACTTTCATACATTCGACTTTTGTACAAGTTTTCGGGAACGCATTGTGTGCGAAAGTCGGGGACCGCCTGTACAGCAAAAACATCAACAAAACTACTGTATGTAAAAAAAAGCAAGATACTCGAGTTTGAGGAGCTCTAGCGTCTAAACGAAGCAATCGATTTCAATGCAATAAAAAGCATACGAAAGAGAATTTAGTTCTACGTTATATCATGTACTTTAAAAATTCTTCGGCTAAATAGTATTTCCTGTACTTAATTTTTTCTCAAAAAAGTACCTGTTTTTTGTGCGTAAAATCAAGATGCCCAACTTTGAGCGCTTGGCATTCCCGTCGTTTTCGTTCCTATAACTTGAAATTTTGATATAAAGAAGCCACATCTATTACTAGCAGTTTGCCGAAAACAAATTGTTTATACTACAAAAATTAACGGATTTGTTGTAAACAACGCAAACCTCTGCTAACTTCGAAACAAGTGAGTCAATTGAAAATTGATTGGTACTGTTGTCTTCCGTAGAATGTTAGTAATGTATATACATACGTAGATCATACACGTTAAATGTCAGCAGTATATTCAATATCTTTGTATATTTATTTTTGTTGTTTGCTCTTGTTGTCGCCTTCTCCCTGCTTGACGGGGATGGCCTAAACTAAGCAACATAAAAGAGAAAGTCTCTCGAAGTCGTGCGCAGTTACTATGTAGCGCATCGTGACTCACAGTACCCTAGCAGTTAATGAATCATTCGCTGGTTGCTTTAAAACGTTTACCTTTAGGGATGATTCGACTATTGTTAGTGCAGATTCCCTTGGTGAATCATGCGTCCAAGAACGGGTTTTTCGGAGACGAAAGTTCAAATGGTATTGAGTGCAATTTTCTTTTTTTGCTGCGAAGCAGAAAAAAGTATGGACGAAAGATATCCTGTGTATCAAACTGTGTCTGATTGTCTTGGTATCAGCTTGATATCAGTGAAAAGAGTCGCGGCTAAACAGAAGGATTGTGAAAAGGAGAACACAAGTGGTGATCTTGCTACGGCACAGAAGAGGGTTCGTCTTTTGGGAAGGCCGAAGATCTTCATCAACAACTTCACGATTGGAGTAATAAGGAGGACAGAGCACGGTTTCTATTTGAGGAATATGTTTCCTACGTTATGCAGAATGATGGATCACCTGCTAGATAATGTTCCCGATTGCCCACGTTTCTCTCTCCCAAAGTTAAGATCCATTCTGTTAGACATGGGATTTAGGTACAAGAAGTTGAGCAAGAAGCCAGTGACGATGGAATCTGTCACCATTGCAGCAACTCGCCACAACTTTTTGCGACGAATTAGATGTAAGACACCTTCTGGAGCTGGTTAAAGAGTAATCATTTTGCACATAGGTAGTGAAGATGGTTTTCTAAATGGTGGTGAATTGTGTTTTTTCGGCCGTAAGGGTGGAGATGATTACCATTCCAAAATGAATGCCAAGCATTTCGAGGAATGGTTTCGATCAATTGTTTTGCTGCTACCGCCGAAATCAGCAATTGTTATCGACCAAGCACCTTACCACACGATGATCGACCCCGAGACCAGAAATCCATCGATGGCTTGGAAGAAGGCTGATATAATTGAGTGGTTGACAAGGAAAAATTGCCCGCTGCCTGACGATAGTGAGAAGTTTGAGACACTTACGAAATCCGCATTGATTAATCATGCCTGACCATATTTTGTTCCTACAGTCCGAAAGTTAGAGACTATTCTCAAATAATTGAGGAGTTATGTTCAGTTAATTTGGACACCAGTTGCTCATTGCAAGTTAAACGCAATCGAACTTATATGGGCATTTGTCAAAAATAAAATAGCCAGGGTTAATTTAGCTAATGCAGCTGAGAAGGGGATTAGTGTGAACGTCCCCCATCAATTGTGTTTGGACGCTTTGAAATCAGTGACACCAGAGTTTTGGGCAAAATGTGTGGCACATGTACAAGATATCGAGAACAAGTATTGGGAAAAAGACCATTTAGTGGAAGAATTCACATAGAGTGATCGAGTAGTGATCAATTTAGATTCTGACTCTGATCAAACAGACATCGATCAAACAGATGACGAAATTCAATCTTATGAGGATTCCAATTGAATGGTTTGGAATATTTCTGAGCGCAATGATAGTGTATGTATGTAAATAAATAATAGAATAGTAACTGACGTGTGGTAATTAACCACTAAAATCACTTTTGAAGCAGCCTTTGGTGGTCCAAAGCCCACATGAGAAATGCTGATGGGAATTGACTCAAATAGTTTTTTCACCATCCGATAAAATTTACGCTATTATGGCTTAGAATTTACGTCGTAGAAAAGCATTTTGATGAAATGCTCAGCCCAACCTGACCTTAAGTTTACCTAAAGGGTGCAACAACGATACTTTCATCGTGCGAGTCGTTCATTTAAAGGAAGCGCTCCCTCTGCTGAGTCGGTGGCAACCACGGGCCTCTTTTCGCCTCCCCCTCCCACGACGGAGCTGCCGGTACGCGCATAGAAACATCTAGATAAATAATAAGTGTTATTGACGTTATTATTGATATTTAATATACAATTCATATGTGCTTGCATTACTAACATTTTACGGAAGACAACAGTACCAATCAATTTTCAATTGACTCACTAGTTTCGAAGTTAGCAGAGGTTTGCATTGTTTACAACAACTCCGTTAATTTTTGTGGTATAAACAATTTGTTTTCGGCAAACTGCTAGTAATAGATGTGGCTTCTATATATCAAAATTGCAAGTTATAGCAACAAAAACTGCGGGAATGCCAAGCACTCAAAGTTGGGCACCTTGATTTTACTCACAAAAAACTGGTACTTTTTCGAGAAAAAATTAAGTACAGGAAATACTATTTAGCCGAAGAATTTTTAAAGTACATGATATAACGTAGAACTAAATTCTCTTTCGTATGCTTTTTATTGCATTGAAATCGATTGCTTTGTTTAGATGCTAGAGCTCCTCAAACTCGAGTATCTTGCCTTTTTTTACACACTAAGTTATTCTGGAGAAAGCAGCAAAAAAAAACAGTGCTTCTGACCGTGGTGCTTTGAAGTGTGAAATCGTAAATGATGGTGCAACTACGGAGGGAAATGGTTCGCCTAAAAACTTACGGTAGGAATTGAGGGGAGGTAGAAATTCAGTAGGTAGTAGAGGTTCAGCAAAAATATCGCAGCTGACACAATTCCCCTATTTACGTGACTACTCGTAAACATCACGTTGACAATACTTCATAGTTTGACATGCGAGGAAGATCACGCAGAGTATTTCTTACACACCACCTTAAACCCTTTGACATTGAATCATACCAAGAAAACATTGAAAGTCCATAAAATTCCTTAAATTTCTACGCTCTTACAGATTAATAAGCTGCCTCATGACAAACTTTCGAATCAACACATGGAAATAACAGGAAGAAAATTAACCCTCTTAATGCAATCCTTCTTCCTGTAGTACTGGAAAGAAATGCGGATAGTATTTTGATAAAATGTAGCCATTACAAAATAAAATAACAATACAACGGTATTTAATTACATATACATAAGCGGTTTTTTTAATTGACGAGGTTAAACTGGTTTATATTGACAAAATATTTTTATATTTACTGAAATGAGTTATAGCAATGTGACAGGTGTTAGCAAATAAAATAATGCACCACGTATGAGCCGATATATCAGCCCACGGCACTTTTTGCACGAGCAGCAAAAGCCAATATGTATATCGGCCCACCACACTACAAGGGTTAAGTCACTCAATGATACATGAAATATTTAGCATTTTTAAGTTCTACTTCAGAGACAACGATACGTTTTGGTGAGGGGAAAAGGACAGGTAAAAAACTGTGATTGTAAATGACAAGAAGTGGGGAGAGGTAGAAAGGATATCACCGATGGTATCATTGTTAATACTTGAGCCCATAATGAGGGCATAATGGCTCCTCTATTGCCAAAGTTAACAGGGATGTGACGATTTTGTGTCTGGCTTTTTTTTTCTGAAAGTACTGAATCCTACCGTATGGACTTGAACTAAATTCATGAGAGAGAGTGCAGTCATGACAGCAGTGATGACAAAGATGAAAGAGGAAAAAATTCCACCACATAAAAATGAATTTTACGCAGCCCTCCGAACATTAAGAAATTTTGACAATCAGGTGGACAATATGGACTCCCAATTTAGTTGCCATTTAAGCAAGTTGGACTCCATGGTGGAAGCAGCGATAGAGAAGAGCAAAATGGAAACCAAAAAATAATTTTTCACGCGCCTTGTAACGAAAGGGCACTTCCAACTGTAACCATGAACTTTACTCCAGCACTCTTCTTCACTCCCCCAATCCGATAGATCTTTCTTTCCAAAACCTTTGTTTACCCTCCCTTTTTGTTGATCTTCCTGACACCCAACTTACACATCCCAAATCCTCTACCCGTACCACTTCCCCCCTCCCTAGGGTGATGGAGCTTGGATGTTGATTTTTTTCTATAGATACTACAGTAGGTTGAGCAAGCAGCCAGCAAAGAAATTAGGAAAAGGTTGAGGCACAAGACTTTAGAAAAATATTTTATACAGAATGATTTTGAATTAAAATAACTTAAAAACAGCTACCAGATATTTTTCATTTAAAAAAATTTTTGAAACCTGTCAATTTTTTAATATATTTTAACTTCCTGAAATAATCTCATTTCCAAGCAATATGGACTGTTTTGGCCACGGTAAGCCTCACAAGAGCTGACTGTATACACGGCGGGGATGGTCCTATACTCATATTTGTAAAGAGGTATGTGAATGAGGGATAAGTTGAAAACCAGATTACTGATTGCAGGAATTTTTGTACTTCCTCTGTGTGAGTGCCTAACCAGTTATGCTACTTGAAGATCGGCAGATCACTGGTCCATGTTCCATCAGAAACGCAATATTTGGTAAGGGGATAGGGAGTCCATGAGGAGAGGAATCCCGAAGGAACGTGGAAAGGGTAGGATAAATAGTCCCAGCATTGTGGAGAGAAAAGGGGGGGGTAAGGGCATAGGTATTCTTTTCTTTCGAAGGGGAAAGGCTATTGAATAATAGGCATTGGTATGGAATATTCGGGAGGGGTTAATGGGAAAAGCACTCCTTCCTCTTACTTATTTCAGTGAGACAACTTTGTAATTTCTTATTTCCTGTTTGTGATTTTTTTCTAAGCTCACCATTATTGACGTTATTTTTCATAAGGTGCTTTAGGGCTTATGTTCCCAGAGCAGATAAAATATACCATTTCATCATATAGCATCCCAGGGATAATGACCAACTGCACCTGAAAAAAAAAATGAGGAGAATGAATTCATTAGTTTAAGCCAAGAATTGATCCTGCAAAATCAACTGTTTACTCAGCAAAGAGAACAGTTACAACATGGCCACAAATTGAAAAGTTGTGAGTTGATTATTTTTCATTTATCCTGACCTGAATTTAGAGGATGTAACATATGGTTTAGCAAATAAAATTGAGGATGCAACATTAAAAAATTTTTTAAGAGTAAAAATCTCATTACTAGTCAAGTTCTTGCTAGGAACACTGAAATAATCACAATTTCAAAGCTTAAAATCCCAGCTCAAAAAGCGGGTGAGTAAACTTCTTAAAATCCCTCTATCCTGTGGAATTAAATTTTGTGAAGACTGATAAATTTGGAACGGACAATGGCATTACATACACTGAAAATCAATATAATTAGACGAGAGATTCAGGCTGACAGTGAATTTAAAGAACACTTACACAGCAGAAAGCAGACCAGGACCAATATTAGACTATGAAAAAACAAGCTTAAAGATGTGAAGGAGTTTAGCTACCTAAGAAGTCAGGTAACCAGTAAAGAAAGAAACAAAGAAATCAAATATCATCAATGAAGTGGGCTTTCTATAAAAAGAAAAATCTCCTCACCAGCCGAGAATGCCAACATAGAAGTATGAAAGCAATCATTAGATGCAATTATTAGATGTATGGAGCATGTTAATTTATAGGAGCATATGGAGCAGGGAGGCATGGACAGCAGTGGAGAGGTCAAGATTGGCAACATTTCCATGATAAAAACACAAATGGTAATTTCCACACTATTTAATTCAACACTTAATGACCGACCATGGTTTCAACACTTTGTGTCATTTCAAGCTTGATGTTGAAGAATTTTTAACATCAAGCTTGAAATGTCTTACATTTATATCTTTTTTGCCTTATATTTATAACTTATTGCATTACCAGGGCTTTTTCAATCCAAATATTGCTTTTGAATTTCTATAATTTACACTTTCTTTAGAATAACTAAGATTTTTCAAGCATTGTGGAATTTTAAGCAGATTTCTAGCATCAATAATAACAAATTTAGAAAACACAAGGTACTAAGACTACCTCTAAAAGTTTGTTATTAGCAACACTACATTTTCAAATAAAAATTGTCAACACTTGCAAAAACAAAGAATTCATTTCACAATATAAAAAATGGAGAATGCAACCAGATCTTTCTTCACAAAATCCACTGACAATAATACAACTTCACGACGATTTCTACAGTGAGGAGGATCATAAATGATCAGGGCCAATTGACAAGGAGAGGCCCTGAGGTCTCGCATAGCTGGGTCTCAGGCAGGGCCTGAAGGCTTCCAACCATTGCTACCTCAGCTGTCAGTTTCCCTGTGCCAGCTTTAGCCAACATCCGCTCATTTGCATTGAAAAATCCAAGTCATCTAGTGCCGACATTTGATGTTTCTCACATGCAAATTCTTGCCAGCTATTGTAGCCCACAAAAGGGTTAAGCATCGCATGGGAAATTCAACAGAAAAATAAAATATTTTCAATTTCATATTTCTCACAGGTTAATTGAAAACCACATGCTTCATGCTTTGCCTTGATACTGCGGCAATTTCAAAGGCCTCTATACCAAAGTTATTTTATGCCCTTCCTAAAGGTAGACATTTCAAAAGCCCCTACAGATGTAAGGAAACTCACACGATTGAGATATAAATTATTACCAACCTATATTAAGTACTAAGTACTAGTAAGTATAATTTCAGCGTTGTCATGGGAAAGGTAGTAAGTCACTAACAGTATATTTAACAGGAGACAAAAGAAAGAGGTTTGCCAACAGTGAGAAGTTTATATTAGTGTACAAATTTCATAAATCATAGCAACTGATATATTGTACCAATAGGGTATCCTTCATCAAAGAAAACGATAGGTATTGATTGCGATTCATTACCCACCATTAATGTATTCATAATATACAAATTATTTGGTTTTAGAAGTTTCAGGTTAGACGAATGGCAATGGTCAATTTTAACTGCATTTGAAAAAGGCCAGATTGGCACCCATACGATGCCACTCCACGTGACGTCATAGGGACCTAGTTTCTATACGAGTAGATAAGAGTTTTACATAGTCTGAGATTACCAAAGCATGCATGAGGTACAGAGCTCAGGGAAACATCTCTTAATGATCACCTATTAAAATTGCCTAAGGGCGGAAAGTTTCCTTTGCTCGATAGGTATTAATAATCATTATTTAAGCTAAGCACTACCTGCTAGCAGGGTACTCTATGCTACTGCCATGCTCGGTAGCAAGCAGCCTGCATCGTAGCGGCATTCATAGCTTCACACCCAGGTGGCCTCATACAGCAGCAGCCACGTCAAACGGACTATTCCCAGCATTCATACTTAGCCGTCACGTTTCGTGCTCTTTTCACATTTCATTTAATTGCGAAAAATAGATATATACACATTTAGAAATCTAAACGTGTGAATTATGTACTCCAGGAGTAATAATATTTTGATTTAGGCAATTTAAAAAAATAATAGGAAACCACCCAATTGACTATCTACCTTAACCATACCATTGACATTTTGATTGACAGGATTGGATTAGGTCAAATTTCGATTTTTTGCAAATTGCTACCTTTCCCATGTCAACGCTTCAATTGATCAATAATAATGTCATTGGTCAACATGCCTGAATTTCCAGTATCATTGACACTTCAAACTACAGCAGATCTTAATCACTGAAAAAATGATTAGCACATTTTGAGGAGTGGACATTGCATTATGTCTCGTGGAAAAACTTAGTTCATGCTAGTGTTCGTTATTAATTTTTAATTGCTAAAATTAAATTATAATTATTGACGAGATTAATGACACTTTGGGGTAAACTTGTACCTTCTGGATAAATATGTGAATCACAGATGGTGCCATTTTTTGGCTGGAATCTCAAATTTACTTAAAGGTGAAAATAACTTGCTTTCTTCCTTAACATTTTCATCATTAGTCATTAAATCTTAGAATCTTCAACTTCTGGATCACAGGCAAACTGATACACACAAGAATTTTATTTGTGAATTGCCGAGTATTGACCAAGTAAAGGTTCAGCTGGGCATTCAAGTAAGTGTGTATATGTTGCAGTTAAGTTCAGTCATGCACACCAATTAAGTGATAATTTATCAACCATACTCTCCAGTATTAAATAATTATAATAGTTTAGTAATGATTCTTAGAAGCACGAACTCCGAAAAATGCATAAATGTCCACCTGGGTAGTAGAAGATTTGAAATAACTTCGGTACGGAATTCATTGAGTTAACATTTCGAGCCTGATATATGACAGCTGTGAGATTGGCAATGCGGCTCAATCTTCGCCACAACAAGGAGTTGGACATACATCTTTAATTCTAAATTACGGCCTGCGTTTAAGACTACCATTTATTTAAGTCCTGTATGGTTTGGGGGAAAAACGAATTCTAATATCAATATGTTCAGCAAAACATTTCTCATAATTCATCACTTTTGTCAGACCTGGAAATATATTGGGGCTCTAAACTCATGTTCTTTGTGTCACTCCTAGATTTCTTCTCAATGTTCTTGTTCAAGCAATCTAAGCCTAGCGCACAACCTTTGTGTCTCTTGCGGCTCCCATCTTAATTCGCTTAACATCTAGGTACGTAACACAATCTGAACACCCATAGCATTTTTTTGACAAATAGTGCAGCTTTCCTTTGTATTTTATTCAGTTCATGGATTAAGTCTTCCTGCACCGGATCCCATTAGCTCACTATATATTCAAGGTGTGGTCATACCAGTGCAAAATAGCACCTCCCTTTTACTTTCTCATCCAAAAATCTTCCCACAATATGCTTGATGGATCTTAACTTCTTCAGGGCTATGCCGCAAATATTCCTTATGTATGTTCCCCATGAGAGGTTCAAATTTATCATAACTCCCAGGTACTTCACTTTACATTAATACCATCAACAGCATCAATATGATTACAGTTAGACAAACTCTGCAAAAAAAATGCACTGCCAATTTCCTCAGATTAGGTTCGAGTCCCCCCTCCTGGCTCCACAAATGAACGGAGCTTAAATCCGATGATAGATTTTCACAGTCAGAGTGATCATTAATTTTCCGATCTATCGCCTATATCTATCATCTATAGATGATGTCGTAAAATGCCGAATTTTACTGTTAATTAAGGAGCTGAGGTCATTAATGTTTATAATTAACAAAAGGGGACTGATTACGCTTTCTTGTGGAACACCTGATGTCACTTTAAATACATTAGAGCTATGTTATTTTGTCGAGAACTAATTTTTGTCTATGATAGTTCAGAAAGTTGCGTATCCAGCTTACCACTGTGTCGTTTAATCTGCACGACTATAATTTTTATAATTCATTGTGATGTACCATGTCAAAAGCTTCCTTAAAATCTGGAAGCAATGCATCAACTCGTCTTTTCGATTCACCAGATTTGAGAAAATCGTGAACAAAGACCACGGGCTATGTTTTGAATGATCTACTTCTTTGGAAGCTGGGCTGATAGCCATGAAGGAAGTTAAGATCCAAGAAAGTCATGATATTGCTAACGACAATATTTTGTATCTTGCCTATAATCAATTTTAATGAGATTTGACGATAGTTGCCACGGTAATATCTATTACCCTTTTTGAATTCCGGTGTAACGCTTGCAATTTTCCAGTTCAGTGGTAACTTTCCTTCAGGTTTTAGTTAACCATTGAATAATCTTCTTAAATTAATCAAAAGTTTTTTCCCACTGCTCATTGCCTTCTGTACTACTACAGCAGACATCCAAGTAAACTTGAAACATTCTTTTCCAGCAAGTAAATAAAATAATCCGCTTAATGGAGGTAAATCTAATGCTAATAATAAGCCCGCTCAAGTCTTGTATTAAAATGCCATTATCCTGGTGCTTTGGCATCCAATTTTATTTTTCATAAAGATCACAGAAAAAATTGAAGGAGTGTGAAACTCATGCACGGACAATCAGCAACACTGGTAATTCGCGCCTGGATAAAGTCTGTTGTACCCCCGAAAGCATTGAAGAAAGATCCGAGGTTTTCCTGGCATATGATGATGTTGAAGTTGTTTCAGGTTTCCCACCGGATGAGGTTCTCCATCTCTTCTGACGTGTTGATGGCCGTGTTGTCCATCGTCATCAAGACCTGACGATGATGGACAACATGGCCATCGCAATATCGGCAGAGATGGAGAACCTCATCTGGTGGGAAACCCGAAACAACTTCAACATCCTCCAAAAGCATTGCTACTGATGGACAATGCCCTTTCCCATCCAATTTAAGACAGATATGTTCTAATAATCAACAATTTGTTAACCCCCAGCATCACAAGCATACTTCAACCAATGGACAAAGGTGTCAATTGCATCAATGAAAAGGAATTAGCATATTGGTCTTCTGAGAATGCTATCCAATTAAGAGGAAAACTTAAAGAACTTCTGGAATAAAATAACAATATTCACAATGTCTCAGGCCTGGTCCTTGGTGAAACCTATCACGCTAGTCTTAACTTGAACTTGTAAAGGTGCCTTCCCTAGATTAGAGGCCTATATATAGTTAAGGTGAGACAGGGGTATTTGCTCCTCCGTTCTCCCAGAAACAACCTCCTCCTATGGCACTGAAGGGAGAGCAATACCATAGATGGAGGAGGATGAGCAAGCAAAGAGTCACAGTTAGCCTAAAAGGGACTGATGAAATAAAACCTATTTCAACAAAGAAGCAAGAAAAGCCTTGGTGCTTTACAAAAATATTTTGTCAAGAAAACCTTGCTTGCTGACTTCAAAAAGAATAATTGGATGTAAAGAGAGATTTAAAAAAACTGTAATTCAACTACAGACACAAATACAAGGATAAAAGAAATATCTTCCTCGTGCTGCGTAATGATACAGTCGGATCCGGATTTAACGTCTTCGCATTTATCGTTTTTCCGCATTTAGCGTTTATTTTTTTGGGTCCCGATTCATTCCCTATTAGGACAATGTAAAAATTATCCGTATTTTGTGTTTCCGCATTTTGCGTTTTTCCGCATTTATGGTCGTAAAAATTTGTCCCGCTCAAGATTTTTTTGCCCGATTTAACGTTTTTTCATGACGGTTCAACCAAATCTTCGAATTTATGCTCATCAACAAGAAAAGTCTCATGAAAGTTTACCAAGAGTCGATAGAATCTACCGGGGAACGCTTCTTCAACCGCTTTCTTCCGCGAGCGCAGCGCTGCGACCTTCAACTCGCAAGCTAGGTGATTTGTCTTCTCGTAATGTTTCGCTCCCCTTCTGATCCAAACACCAGGCACTTTTTGTATCAGATCCGATCTAATGGAGCAAAGTCATCCCTTAATAACCTCGAACTACCTTATCCTTCACTTCTTGAACTTGACTTCGATGAGACGTGACGACTGATGACACGAGTTATCCTCCGAGGGCCGCTACAATAATGGTTTTCTCGTAATGTTTTCAATTGATGGCTTATGCCCCTTTCAACTCTACTACCTACGGGCAGTCGATTATTAGCCCAATATTTTTTCAGTCGGCTACTTTCTCTTTCCAAAAGAGGAGGCCCAATATCAATTGCGCAGTTCACTAGAAGATTCTTTCTGTAATCCATTCCAAGGTCAGTTTCCACGGAGGAACAGCGAAAGAACCGAGGAAGTGTTTCTCCTGTCATGATCGTGAGTGAGAGCATTCTTTCCATAAGGAACAACATTATTTTACATCGTAATTTAGATATCCAGGAGCCAATTTATCGACATGCAGCTGGTTGATATCGCTGTCGATTCAAAAATATTTATCTGGTGCTAATTAATGTCAAAAGAGAATGACAATCGGAGTTTTGACGAACTATCACGGTCCATGACTCTAAATAAATCGCTCATGCTGGAAAAAATCACCGCATACTCACGGTAGAATAGATGAGCGCGGAAAAATACGAAAATCCGGCAGGTATCCCTTGGTGGTTGACTTCGACATCATAACCCTGACGAAATTGCCAAACTCCAGAGACACTAACAATTTTTCGGATGAAATCCAGTTCTGTTGAAGATTAAACCTTGTCACTTAACAGAGTTTAGCTAATCGTTATTCAAGGTCCAACCAAATTGTATTAAAAGCTACCGAGAAACGAGGCGAGTCGGAGTCAAGGTGATCAGCGCGCCGCGTAAGCAACTTCTCCCGGCTCCATTCGACCGGCATAAGGCCGCGGATATATGACAACGAATCTGGTGTTATCATCGAGTTGAATCACCATCGATTTGTACGCATACTAGAAATAAGATTCTACTTTTTTGGATGACCTCGAAATCCAAAATGTGCTCATAGGAGGCTTTTTAAAGGCTCATAAATCCCTTGTTTCGCCGAGGCAACAGAAAACGTTAAGTTGGCAAAATTCCAGAAAACCTCCCTTTTACTAAATATTCGGTAGTTGAGAATTCGGGATTAGCGATCTTCTGCTGTCCCTTTATTTCACTCATTCCTCATGATTTTTCGAGTACCTACCTACACCTTTTCTTATTATATTAGAGATGCTATAGTCACCTACATGTCACTTTTACTGAAAAAATTCTAAATTTCATCGAGACCTCTGAAATATGCATAAAAATGGAATTACTAATGTCCATAATAATAATCCGAGTGGGAATGCTTTTAAGTTGATGTTTATTGGAATTTTCTTAAAATATTTCATTAAAACAATTGTCATCCTCTCATTACTTATTTTTACTACCCATTTTTTTAGCTGATTCCTGAAAAGTATTATCCAACCTTCATAGGGCAGAGAACATTTCATTAAAGAATTTTTTGCTGCATTCAGCACCTTGTAGTTACTTGAGATAATATTTTTTATTCATAAAAAGCCATTCCAATCATTACAGACCCTAAAACCTGAAAAAAATGGCAGGTCCTCATTTAGTGTTTTTCCGCATTTAGTGTTTTAAATTTTGTCCCCCCTGAAAAACCTTAAATCAGGATTCTACTGTAGTTAGCATAAAAATTTAGAAAATTTTGCCGGCCTCTGTGGCGGCAGGGTGAAGTCCTCACCTGCCAAACAGGAGGTCGTGGGTTCGAGTCCCACCTGAGTATATTACCCCTATCCAGGGCATGGTTGTTTGTGCAAGTTAAAACTGTTAACATGTGAATAACCCAGATGTAAAAGGCCGTATAGGGCTGTTTTCAGTAGTATGGAAATAAAATAAAATCTATAACGTTCACATTCTTTTGCTTCCACCTAATGTCACGAGCAAAGTTCAACCATTGCATGTAATAGGGTGGTTTCCAATTTTTTTTTTAATTGCCTTAATCGAAAGATTTTTACTCCTGGAGTATGTATTTCACAGTTTTAGATTTATTAATGACGATAAGTATTTTTCGCGATTAAATGAAAAGAGAAAATTTTCAAGCATGCAAAAACACAACGGGTAAGTATGAATGATGGGTAATCGCCGTGTGACGTCAGCAGTAGGTGACCTTGGTACGAGAGTACCGCGCCCGCTTCGATGCAGGCTGCTTGGTGTGCATGCAGACGACGCACCATCTGAGAGGATACCTTCAACACTTCGAGCAAAAACTATTTCTCAAATAAAAACTCAACAAAAAGTTTAACCTGCACTCCAAATACACAGTATCTGAGATAACTGCTTTGTAATGGATCTTCCAAGATTTTTAAATGCATTGACAAAAGTGGTGCACGTCTACTTCAATATAAAAAATGTAATAGCATTGTTAACGATTGGTTATGGTACATACAGAAGTGAATATAATGAGAAGAACAATTAATTAGAGGAAATTTATTGTATTTTAATCATAGCAAAATATTACGCAGGATGGATATTATGTCGAAATGTATTAAATTCATTAAAAATTCTTAGCAGCATTCTGACAAGATTTGGGGGTAGGGCTAGAGGCATATTCCCTTCTTTCAAAGGAAAAACAGAAATATCGACTTGTATTACGACACCGGTGTTGAGTTACAATAATGTAAATATTAACTGTTGGGTCATAATACCTTCACGATGTGACTCCAAATAGTTTTCATACAATAATTAGTAATTTATTACGACTGGCAAAAGAAATTCACATGGCTCTAGCCGCCTCGGATCCGCATCGTAATTAATAATGATTGAATACAAAGGCTTATATCATGATTGAAACAATAATGCAATGCCTTACCTAGGCACTCCTCTACACTGAACAACCTCCTCCCCAAAGTCCTTACATCCAGTGATTCACAGCATCTGCTGAATTACTTGAATGTCCGTGGTAGCATGGATGCCAGCAAAAAATCTACACATAAAGTGTGTTTTGTGCAAAATGTCATACTACAATGCTTAAAACTAGCGGAAAATCATTCGTCACGGTTCCACTGAGTGAGAAGAAGAGACTTTTGTGGTTTGAAGCAGTCAGAAGGGATTATACAACCCACAATAAAAATACTCGCTTTCATTGCTGTAGAGACCATTTTAAGGTTAATTATCGACGAAGTGGAAGTAAAACGAATATTCAAACACGGAGAGGAGGTTGGTTCACATTGAAAAATTACTTTGATGATCTCCACCACCATGGCCATATCGACTTTCGGTAAATTGTCCGAACCTTCTCTAACAAAGCCAGACTCCGAGGCCATTGAGCTTGGCATGAATAACCTAAGTATTTAGTGAAGTTAACTTTTCACGTCAATATTAATTGAAGGTACTCAATTGAAACACAAGTTACAACGAGAGTACAACACTTACAGCCTTCAAAACAAGACAGTGCGAGAGAATCTGTAACGGCATATGTATTATAATATAACAATACAACCGGCATACAAATTTCGTTATTCATTTTTATGCGCAATGCATGCATGCGCAAAGAAATTCCGAAGTCAAAGAAAAGCAGAGCATGGCGGTAGCGCAGAGCACCTTGCTGGCAGGTAGCGCTTGGCTTAAATAAGGACTATTAATACCTTACCAAGCGAAGAAAACTTTCTGACCATAGGTAATTTTAATAGATTATTAATAACAAATGTTTCCCTGAGCTCTGTGCCTCATGCATGCAGACGACGTGAAACTCCTATCCTCTCGTGTAGAAACTAGGTCCCTGTGACGTCACGTGTAGTGGCCTCGCACGGGTGCCATTCTGGCCTTTTTCAAATGAGGTTAAAATAGACCACTGAAATTCGTCTAAACAGGGATATCTAAAACCAAATAATTTGTATATTATGAATACACTAATGGTGGGTAACGAATCTCAATCAGTGCCTTTCGTTTTCTTTGATGAAGGAAACTACCCTATTCTGACATTTGCGAGGTCATTATGTTGTAGAGCACATAACTGGGCTTATTTTTAATTGCTTTCTATAAATTTTTGCAATTTTGATTTGAATTTAACATTGAGGACATGGATGATGCATTTTTGTAGAGGAAAGAGGAATGGCTGGGGCAAACATAGGCAGATGTAGGGGGTCACGGTGGTATGTGCCCCCCTCCCTAGATGCTTAGAAGATAGACAAGATTTTTAATACAAATATTAATGAAGTTCATATTTAATATAAAAATTGTAAATATTTCCATACTAATACCTTTTATAATAAAATTGAGAGTATACAGGCATCCCCCGAGTTACGTAAGAGATGTGTTCCGGCAGACTATGCGTAAGTCGAAATTTACGTAAGTCGAACCTTTGCGTTGGAGCTTCAGAGATTGCTGTATAACAAGTTGTATCGTACAGGAATGAGCGCAACCACATACGCCACCACATCCATCGCTAGAACTGCAAATTTTCACGTTGATTGCTGACTTGGGATTTATAAGCGATTTTTCTACAGAAATTAATGAAATTTCCTTCGAGGAATGACAAAAATGGGTCACTTTGTTATTTTTAGCACGTAAAAAACTCTATAACTATTCGATATTTTTTCTACCATAGGTTGTACGAGCGAATATCTACTTCTTCGCGCTCGCATTCGAAAATTAACGTAAACATTTGAAATACGGCTATCGCTTACGTAAGTACGGATTTACGTAAGTCGAGACATACGTAACTCGGGGGATGCCTGTATTTCTTAACTAAATTGTTGCTTGTAGTTTTTAATCCCAAATATGAGAAAACCGTTTACCTGTCCGATTCTGGTGCCCCTCCCAGAAAAAAATCCTGAATCCGCCCTTGGGGACAAACGACAATGACTTTGGCGATCACCTAACTCTATTTGGAATTTCATCATAAAAATGGACTATGTATCTACTGATGATGATGCCAAAGTATGCTAAAGTGATGCAGATATCAGGGACAACATTGGAGTAGGGACCAGCCAAGATAGCAACGAAGATGAGAATGACACAGCTGTTCCACCGAAAAACCACTAAGTTATGCTTGATATACAATGCAGCTTTCAGAGAAGCTAAAACATTGACAACCATATTTCAATTTTCATTTTTCAAGAATTGTAGCACTATTACTATAAGCGATGGAAGGAAAGCAATATAGTAAAAGGTTCCAGAACATAAAAGACCTGCACCTCATCTTTAAAGATTTGGAAAAGGGAAATGACACAATCCCTACGAAAATACAGTAAAACCTCTATACGTAGTAATGGAGGGGACCAAAATTTGGGCAAATGGAGGTCCACTATAGAGAGGTTTTAGTTATAGGTCCATTTTTTCATATCCTTTGGAAATGAAAGGAACTACTGTCTTTTAAACCATTATACTTACGCGTTCAACAAACATGCCTGCATTACTGAACATATATTCATCATCGTATATTTATTTAATAATTGCAGAAAGCGAGCGCTATTGTGTGATTTTTACCATGATTCAAGAGAAAATAATGTGAGCTCTCTTAATTCAACAGTCACTTAAAATTATTAAGATAGTTGGATACCTTTTTTCTTATTTACTGTTGGGCATGCTCTCATATGGAACAAAATGGTTAATGGTTAATGTGAAAATTACAGCATGTTAAAGGTGTATAAGAAAAAAAAATAAGCATGAAACATTTATCACCAAAAATGTCATTACATGTATGTAATCGTGGCTGCATTAATGACCTCTAGTTGTCTTGGTACGATTTGTGGAGGTAGTTTGGCCATCTCGAGGGTGTCTCCTTGGTATGATAAGTGTAGGTTTTACAAGATAAAGAGGTTCACTACATAGAGGTTTGCCTATAAATTTACATGTAAATCAGACAGGACCGTAGGGGTGGTAAGAAGTATGGAGCTTTACAATGTAAAGAGGTTCACTACATAGAGGTTTTACTGTATAATGGTGGTTTATGAGGAAGAAGGGAGTGACTGAGAAGTAAGTTAGGATAGAAATGGACATTGATGAGGGAACACACATCCGGGTTAGATGAATTGTGAGAATGAGCAATTTCCTGTGACAGTACACAAGGGATCTACGCTCAGTCCTTTTCCGTTTAGCCTTATTTTGGATGTCCTCAGAGAGAACGTAAGGGAGCAATCCTCACAGTCAATGCTGTTTGCAGACTTCATGGTGTTGGGGGGAAAGACCAGAGAGGAAATACAGGAAAAACTGTAAAAATGGAGGGCAGCGATTTAAAGAGGGAGTTTCAAGACCAACAACGAGTCTGCATGCTGTCAGTAATGTCATGTAAAGTACAAATTGAAACTTATTGAAACAAACAAACAGCCTCAACAATGCTGGGCATATGAATGGGTACCTTGGGTTAGACAATTCCGTACCTCTAAAGAACCGAGATTACTATCTTAGCATTCTGGTTCCCTTGTGGCCGTTAGTATTTTCAGCACAGTCAGCCCTAGCTTCATATTCTCCTAACTTTGTATCCACAACTCTGTTTCTCCATTGCCCTCTAAAAAGAACTGAAATTGGCATCATGAGTGAAGCTAGACATAAAAAAAGAGGCAGCAAATTGAAATGATTAGGCCTACACGGCTAGTGAAAGTGAGTGACATAAGCACTGAAAATGAAGCATTGGAGTAATATTTCACCAGTGGACTCCAATGAATAGGGTGGTTTCCTATTATTTTTTTATTGCCTAAATCGAAAGATTATTACTCCTGGAGTACGTATTTCACGCTTTTACATTTTTAAATGGCGATATCTATTTTTCGCGATTAAATGGAAACTGAAAAATTTCAAGCGCGCGAAAACGCGATGCGTAAGTAGGAATGATGGGAAAAAGTCCGTGCGACACATTTCTGGTTCCCCCTCCCACCTTGTGAGGTGACCTTGATCGAGGCTCTGAGCGCTGATAGGACGCAGGATGCTAGCGGGTAGCTGAGTACCTTGCTGGCTGGTAGCGCTTGGCTTAAAAAAGGTTTATAAATATGTACCTTATCAAATGAAGAAAACTTTCCGACCTTAGCCAGTTTTAATAGGTGATTATTAAGACATGTTTCCCTGAGCTCTGTGCCTCATGCATACATTGGTAACCTCAGACGATGTATAACTCCTATCCTCTCGTGTAGAAACTAGGTCCCTGTGACGTCACGTGGAGTGGAATCGCATGGGTGCCAATCTGGCCTTTTTCAAATGAGGATAAAATTTGACCCTTGCCATTCGTCTAAACCGGTATTTCAAAAACCAAATAATTAGTGTATTATGAATACACTAATGGTGGGTAACGAATCGCAATCAATGCCTTTCGTTTTCTTTGATGAAGGAAACCACCCTATTGTGGGACTCATCCGACTCAAAACCATTGGACTCTTTAAGATTCCTTTATCAGGGCATGTGAAAAGAATAAGGTGTGAGCTGGGAAATGCTCCCATGTTGTAAGTTCCAGACTCGACTGCATCGGTACCCACTGAGGATGAAGAGGAAAACAAGAGACCATGCTTCCCAATGGTCAGAATCCAACTGCAACCAGCCGAAGCTACCAAATTTTGTCGACCATTTTGAGTTAGCCCAGCTTTAATCATCGAAATTCCTGATGGAGAAGCCAGTGATTACTATTACTATACTACAGCCGGTAATCTGTATAACAGAAGATTTTTGCAGAGTTTATTTATTTTTAAGAGGTTAAATGCCCCTTTCAGTGATTGATTTACAGTTTTCTTCTGTAAAATATTTCATTTTGTGAATTGGGATATGTAGACGTTGTGATTTCGTACAACTGAATACACAGCAGTAACTAACGATGCATATATATTCCTCCAACTTTCCGGACTTTAACAGATGGATGGAAGTGCCGAAAATAACTTAAAATCCACCCAAGAATATTTTCAAATTGATTAAAAATGAGAGATAACTGTTTATTATCTTACAAATTTAGACTCTTTTAATTCAATCAGCTCCAACCATAAGGAAGAGGAATTCTACCTGCGTCTTTAATTTACATGAGCACATTTTGCAGCAGCAATAATCAACGTGCCGCTTCCAAGACATTTCTTCAGCTGCAATTGCTTCATCTCTGTAAGTCATGGAAGCAGTGACTGTATCCAAGAGAAAGAGCTCTCTCCATTAAACAAAAAGTGGAGTTATTGCAAAAATTGGATTGAGGTGTTAATGTTAGAAAGCTTCGTGAGGAGTATGGTGTCGGAGAATCAACCATTTATGACATAATGGGACAGAGAGGAAAAACTTTTGCAGTTGTTGCAGAGTCTGAGTCCTTGGCCAGAATTTCCAAAAGAAGAACCATATGGGGGCCGAGTAGCAATGAAGTGGACAAGTTGGTGTACGAATGGTTCCAGCAGTGACAAAGTGAAGGTGCTCCAGTTTCCTGAGGAATAATAATGAGAAAACTTTAATGTTCCCACAAGCAAATGCAAATCACTTCACCTAACTACTAACAACTGGGTGGCAACAGAAATCCATATCACCAACGCATTCCATATCTGAAGGATACTGGAAATAAACCGTAAGCAGATGCAGCAGAGGAGTACATCAATGAGTTAACCAAGTTGGTGGATGAAGATATACTTTCACCAGATCAAATTTATAACATGGACAAGATTACTGTTCTTCCCATGATGAGAAGACAGCAAGCAAAGCCAAAGCACCAACAGAAAGAGTCACCATCGCAGCCTGTTCCAACGCTGCCAGGAGCCATAAATGTAAGCTCATGGTCATAGGCATGTGCAAAACCACACATATTAAACAGGACACAACAGTCCCAGTGATTTACAGAGCAAATAGGGCAGCATAGACAATGCAAGAACTATTAAAGGAATGGTTCCATAATAATTTTGTTAAAGAGGTTTGAAAAAATTTCATGGCTCTTGGAATGCCAGAAAATTCCACAAATTTCATTATTGCTGGACAATTGCCCTGCTCATTGTCCTGGAGAAACTTTCATCAAGAAGAATGTTATAGTGTCTTTCTTTCCACGGAACTATGCTTCTCTAATCCAGCCACTTGATAAAGAGATAATAAATAATGTTGTCAATGTTATAGCATCACCATCAAAGAGAGGTTATGAAAAATACTATCAACTGCGACACCGCTCTCTAATACAACATTTCTGCAGCCTCAGCAGGAAAATTTTACAATTGAAAAAAATTCGATTGAAGATTTTTTAATTGAATAATGACAAATGAAACAAATTTTAATTGAATAATGACAAATGAAACAAATTTTAATTGAACGGTTCAATTGAATATTTTTAATTGAAAATATTCAATTGAACGGTTCAATTGAATATTTTTAATTGAAAATATCCAATAGAGAATGGACCTAAAAATATGATTTGCAAGTTCTATTTCTTAATAACTTCATAAAAAAATTCAGACAACCATGTACATACATATTTAGAAAAGAAATTCATCTGTGGATGAAAAATTTCATGATCTTCATTAATGGGACTTTAGATATAATAAATGCATACCAAGCTCCAATAGTGATAGGTAGAACTTGATTGCTATTTTTTAATGAAGAGATATAAACCAACCAGCAAGGAAAAAATCCTATGCCAGGGCACAGAATTTTATTGGTCAGAAAACCAATGTGATGCTGTGTAAGAAATTCAATGATCAACATTATAGATTTATAGGTGGGCATATTATAATCTTTGCAATCTCACCAGTATTTTCAGGTTAGAACTGCTGACCTGAGTTAGCTCGAGTGGTTTTTCGGCCTAACTGTTGTCATCCAATATCAAAACGCGTGGAGGAATTCTGGAAACTATTATCACACTACTCACCCCAAGGGCCCTTAAAAGAGCAGTTAGGCAAAAGAATACCTTTATGACTATCTCAACAGTCACTGCTGTAATGCAATTTAATTATATAATCAAAGTCAAAGACACTGAGCATAAATTTAAGTGATCACATAACCATTCCAATATTTGGCAACTGTATGGTTTTATCAAATCGCCAATTTTTGTCGGATCTTCACCAAAATTAGTATGCATAACTTATTACACATTCTAAACAATCCTAGTGGAGGGCAAAAGCGCTTAGAGTACAAATAAAAATTTACTAATTCATTACTTATCTTTGTGTCGGATGGGTAACTTATACGTTGCAGGAGCCATCATAGATGAGAAAAGACGATCGAAAACAAACTGTTGTGTTTGGGTATAGACGGGGCATTATGTGCCTTGTAAAGCATGCAAATTTTCCTCTCTACATTCTGTAAAATCCAAGCGAATGAATGGCTTATTCCTAGTGTTCAGTCGTAGGACCGGAGGGGTGGGTCAGGTAGTGCACGGCGGAAGCCGTAGGTGCAGCTTCTTTCTAATTTATGTGTCGACTGACTCCGACAGACGGGCTTATGATGGCATTAGCAAAATTATGTGGGTGGGTCGGATTATGCCAGGGCGGGTCGAGGCATGGTTTTTGTATTAAAAACATTAATTCATCCCTCAAAATTATATCAAAACCCTCTGATACAAACTAATTTGTTCACCTTAGCAAGTTTAGTTTTCTATCGTCTTTTCTCATCTATGATGGCTCCTACAATGTATAAGTTACCCATCCGACACCAAGATAAGTGATGAATTATTAAATTTTTATTTGTACTCAAAGCACTTTTGCCCACCCCTAGGATTGTTTAGAATGTGAAATAAGTTATGTATACAATTTTTTGTGAAGATCCTACGAAAATCGGCGATTCGATAAAACTATACCGTCACCCAATATTTCACCCAGACATGAAACAACACTATCGAATAAGTGTGTCATAAAAGGAATCAATCAAATGAAAGTTTAGAGTAATCAATTCCTGAAACGTGATAATTTGGGTTAGGAATTGCTGACCACTTAATTCTTGCACCATGAAATCCTTCAGCAACGGCCAAAAAATGAAATGGCCAGAGTAATGATACACCGACAACAGAATAATTGCAAAATCAACCACAGTGGCATAGCAAGGGGGAGGGATCTGCATTCCCCCTTCAGCCCCTAAATATAAAAGCACACTTACTTTGCATCACTAAACAATTGAAAACCATTGAAAAATTGAAAATTGACAACAATTGAAAAATCATGAATTTACAAAATATTTATTTGAAAAATGAAGCTTTTTCGATTATGAAATTTTTTTAAAATTAGTTGTAAACCCTTAAGTCTATTTGGAATTTCATAATAATAAATGGACAATGTATTAACTGACGATGAACTCAAAGTATGTTAAGGTGATGCAGATATTGGGGACAACGCTGAGGTAGGTACCAGCCAGGGCAGCATTGAAGATGAGAATGACATTGCTGCTCCACCGAAAAACCACAAAGTTAGGCATAATACATGGGAGTACCCAGCAAGGGGCAGGAGGGGTCAGCTGCCCCCCCCCCTCCCCTAGAAGCAAAATTCGCATATGTCTTAAGGAAAATATTTTTTCAAGCATATTTTAAAACTAATACAGAGCTGTTACAGTTTCATTAAAAAGTCGATTTCATTCACCTTTAAAATGCTTAAATCTTATGTATAACTTGAACAATCATGGCTTGCCCTACCCCCTCGCTTTGATCCTGGGTACGCCCTTATCCTAAACCTTCAACCTTGTTTTTTCAAAAATTTTCCCCCCTGGGTTAGCACCCCATCCCGAACAAAATTCCTGACTACGCCACTGATAACTCGGTAACATGACTATAACTAATACATTCAATACCTAACGAGTTGACATGATTCGTAAAATAAATGATAAATTGAGTTGATGATATGGTCTTTCCCGCATAAGTAATTCCAAATATAATTATAAATTGAAAAAAGTCGATAATGGTGACTTATATCACATACAATTCCCAAACATAAACTGCAACTTACACCTTAACACATCTTAAAAATGTCAAATTTTATCTCATCAACAAAATATGTTACGTACCTTTTTCGGGATCATCATCTCCGGTGGGGGTTGTTTTCTGGACATTTACCGATGTTAACGATCACAATTGTCTGGTCCCAATTTATGAAACCCAAAATCTTCACACTCCCCAACTTTTCACTTCCTCCAATCCCAGATCCCTCTCGGTTCAGTAAAATTGTCCACTGTGAAAAAGTGACATGCATTTTACCTTTACAAATTGACCCAAAATAATTATAAATTATTACAATGCAAGCCCATGTTTCTCATGGCAAGCCAAATCTTTCCAAGGGATCGAAAGGCTGGTGAAAACACAAATGCAATCAGAATGTACTTACCCTCTGGCGTGGTCCATAAGAAAGTACAACCTCGTGATATTGTACACCGGAAGTACCAGCCTGAAATAAAAATTTTCATCAAAATTACACGAGTGATCAAATCACAAACCAACTTAAAATTTACAATAGTGAGAAGGCAATTCACCAGCAACGCGACTTAATTCGTCACTCTTATTCACCTCCAAATTGTTCCTTTTAACCACTAAAGACTAGTCACGAGTCGTATGCTCCGACTGCTCCCAACGTTTCCACCAGTTTCCACCTCGTGACCGTTTACTTCCTGTTATTTAATTGGCCATTTGACTCGAAAATATATGTTAATCAATTTTTCGAAATAGGTCAAAATAAAAATGATTTGCGTGAATTAATTATTACAATGCTTAATTATTAATGCTTAACTTTGTGAAAATATCGGTTATAGAACAAATACGTGATCACGTGACTCTCGGAAGAGCGAAATTCAAACACCGCTTTCGTCTCCGCATTGTCGTTATAGCAGTGTCAACACCTTTTTTGACGCCACTAAAGAGCAAACTGCATAAAATTTTCGCTGTGTATGCTCAATAAACTATTTAAAAAGGTTTTTGAAGGAAATATGACTATTGGCAGCCCCTTTACTTTTCAGAATGGAGAAGGCTAAGTAATATAGCGAAATATTATATAAGAACCATAGTCTAAACATACACTGTGTACGAACCATACGAACGAAAAACAATTACCCTAAGAGAAATTTGGTTAATTAAGGTGGATTATCTGGGGCTATGTCTCAGGCACGGACTTCGAATAATCTTTTATAACCTATGTTGATGAAATACAGTACAAATCATCTCTAGTCTTACGCTATTTTATAGCATCATATATCCCCCTGAATCGTGCTTACGGCTCAGGACGCTGAAATTCGCTGATGAGCTGTTGAGATCATTATAAACTCTTGCGTCATTCTGAAGAGTTTATACTTCATTGACTTCGTTGATTGATATGTTGGCAACCTAGCAGACGGGATGCAATGAAGCAGAAAATATCGTGTTCGGGGGCCTATTTCATGGTTATCCACGCATCTATATCACAGAACATAGATTTTCAATTGTGCAAATATGTATCAGTGTTCAAATCAGACTTTAAAAGATATAATTTCGGTTTGAAGACCTTTTCCTTCACGTTTTACCATGTAACATAGGAGCACACGGGCTAGCTTTGGTGTTGTCGCTTACGCCGAGCGACCAGGAGCCGAGCGACAGGAAGGACGACATCGCGTAGGCAGGGTCGGCGAGTTGGACCGTAGCCCGGTGGCTACGGTTGGACTGGACTGGTCGGGACTGGTCTCAGGTAGTCCTGAGTTGGGTGTGGCCCGCCTAAGGTAGGCAATCTGCAACCCTTTCCCTGCTGGACTCACTCCTCGGCCATTAGAGCGGGGCTCCCTCCCGAAAACTGACCGCTCAGACTCTATATACTATGTATAACTATAGTTTTAACTTTTACCAGTACGAAATGCAAAAATAATGTTGGTTTCCACTGCATTTCAAATTTATATTCTGTAGTAATTTTATTTCCTACTGGTGGTAATAAAATTTAAGTGCCTAGTTCTACATGCCTAGCTCTCTCTCTATTATTATGATTTTTAAACATCTCTTGTTAAAAGCATCCCTAGTGAAAATGATCGATTACTGCCTTATCTTTATCATAGAATAAAATAAAATTACTTTGTTCTATTCCACACTTTATTTTAAGTAGCACGGCCCGGGTTTCAGCATCTAATGCTATCATCAGGTACTGGAATAGAGCAGAGTAATTTTATTTTATTCTATGATGAAGCAATTCCACAAAGTAACGCCTGAGACCGTGCCTTGTCTTTAATTATAAAATCGAGAAAAATTTATCGGGAAGAGAGAAAATTCAAAAATACCAAAATCTGTTTTTATTCTCAACGCAAAATGCCTCGAGTTAGGTACACAGTAAAGTAAAAGTCACAACTGGAAATAATATCATATGTATAATTTAAGTATGATCGATAGCAAAATTTTTCATAAATATCCGAATGCCAATAATGCTGAAATTGGATTTTTTAAAAAAAGATTCGCCGCACAAAGATGGTTCATTTTATGTCCCGGACTGTATCTACAGCTTCCTTGAAATTCGATTCGAGCAACTTACATAATTGTTTGCCGCTCAGGCGCGGAGAGCATTTAATTAAAAAATCCCAGCGACCGGATGATAAAATAAATGACTTCGCTTTTTTGGCATGCTATCATTCAATAATTTATAACTTTCATAATATACTGTCAGTATCGTTGAAAATTTTCTAAACATGCGTAATATTATGCGCTACTAAATGATAATTTTTCAATCGATTTGAATCAATTTTTATTGTTTTAGGTTTCTCGTTCTATGAACTAATGAATAAATTTTCATTTTTCAAAGATTTAAATTTTGTTTCGAATAAGCTGCGAGAGTTCTAACATTCCATGCATTTTTTTACATTTGCATGATGTATTTTAGTGATTTGGGCTTATAAATTTCATAAACAATTCGATACTTTCGATAGGATTACCCGTTTCGCCTACTTGAAAATTCAACACTTCGCCCATTTGTATGACTTTGATCTACTATTACCGAATCATTTCATATAGGTACTCAGGTGCTAATGTTTCAAACGTCTACGAGTCGATTGGGTGCTTGAATTCTTCAAGCGGGTGTGTAAAGGGTAGAAGATATGGAGGTGTCAATTGTAGCCTAGTCCTGGGTTCTTAAGTTGGTAAAAAGTTCGACAATTTCACCACGTAATGTTAAAGCAATTCGACATATTGTATGAAAACACATATGCGATATAAATCTAAAGGTAGTCCATTCTCTTCATTAATTTCTACTGGGAAGTAAGAGGAATACTAATGTACACACACACTTCAAATTTCATTGGTCTAACTGAAATAGTTATGCAGATATGTCATTTTGAATATTTTCTACAGTAATCGAATCGAACTTTAAAAAAGTGACATCTGTTTTGAAAAATACGAAAATCTATTCATAATTTTATTATGTTACCCATTTCTATTCATTATATTCATCCACTATCTATTACCTTCTCAACCATGCCCGTGGATGCTAAATTCTACGTCATATAGCAATTCGATACATTTTAAGGAAACGCAGATTCCATATATATCGAATGTGAGACTACATAAAAAACGTATTTCCGCTGCGCATTATGACGAATACCAATATGTACCCATAATCCAAATTACATTCATCAACCTCAAATACTTATTAAGTAATATTAATATTCGTATTTCTAATAATAATCAAATCGAAGTTTCGATTAAACTGACATCTTTACAGTAAAATACTCACAGCTATAGATAAGCATTTAATTATATGGTCATCCACTATCTATTACCTTCACAACGTTGCCCGTGGATGCTAAATTCTATGTGGTATGGCAATTCGATATATTTTAGGTAAAAGCAGATTCGATATATATCGAATTTGAGACAGCATACAGAATATATTTCCCCTTTGCATTATGAGGAATACTAATATGTACTCATTTACCAAATATCATTCATCTACCTCAAAAACTTATCATGTTATGTCAATATTCGTATTTAATGTAATAATCGAATCGAAATTTCGAATATACTGACACCTGTACAGTAAAATTCGCAATGCTACTGATTCAAATTTCCTTCTGTGGTCTTACACTATAATATTCCCCCTCAACTTTGCCCGTGGATGTTAAATCCAATGTATTATAGCGATTCGATATATTTTAAGAAAACGCAGATTCGATATATATCGAATATGAGACTACATAGTAAACATATTTACAAAACACATTATGTGTAATACCATGATGTATCAATTCACCAAATTACATTGCTCTAAGAGTAATACTTATTACGTTATGGCAATTTACGTATTTGGTAAAATAATCGAATCGAACTTTCGATTATACTGACATCTGCACAGTAAAATGCTCATAACTATTGATTAGAATTTCATTCTATGGTCGTACACTATCTACTACCTTCTCAACTATGACCGTGGATGCTAAATTCTATGTGTTATAGCAATTCGATATATTTTAAGGAAAGGCAGATTCGATATATATCGAATGTGAGACTACATAGGAAACATATTTTCCCTGTACATTATGAGGAATACCAATATGTACTCATTTACCAAATTTCATTCAACTACCTCTAATACTTATCAAGTTATGTCAATATTCGTATTTGTTATAATAATCGAATCGAACATTCGATTATTCTGACACCTGTACAGTAAAATGCGCATAGCTATTGATTAGAATTTCATTCTATGGTCGTACACTATCTATTACCTTGTCAACTATGCCTGTGGATGTTAAATCCTAAGTATTATTGCAATTCGATATATTTTTGGAAAACGCAGATTCGATATATATCGAATGTGAGACTACAAACAGTACGTATTCCCAGTGTACTTCATGAGAAATACCAAGATGTACTCATTTACCAAATTTCGTTGGTGTAACGAAAATACTTATCAAGTTATGCCAATTTACTTATTTGGTATAATAATCGAATCGAACTTTCGATTACACTGACACCTGTATGGTGAAATGCGCAATTCTAATGATTCAGAATTCTTTTTACGCTCATCAACTATTTAATACCACCTCAACTTAC